>NC_132895.1:26470553-26814303 GCF_030463535.1 Salminus brasiliensis | reverse complement strand
GACTGTACAAACAGATTCAGCAAGGATTCAGAGCTCTTTTTTTTTTAAGGGAAACAGGGAATAAACAAGCCCTCTGTGGTTGCGAGCTTAGCTATGTGTCAAGTTTGATTAAAAGGAAAAGCAAGCAAACTAGGTGTACCAGTCTACTAAATGTGCCTGCAAAACACTACTCACTCAACTTTGTGCTCTCAGATATGAGGCTTTATCCTATAAAGTTGTGTGATTTAAACCTTAGTTAGCTGGATGTTCCTGGCTACACATCTGTGTCAAATGGTCCATTGGTTCTTTGGTAATTTGGATGGACAGAGTTGAATCCAACTGCGTTTACCTTAGATATCCCTTCTGTCATTCTCTGTTGGGCCGTTTCCCATATAAACAGCCATGTTGCAGAATGTTTTGCCCCTCAATGTGACTAAAGGGGGCGTGTTCCAGCAGAAATGTGATGTCAATGCATATCCTCTATTACCATTGTTTTTACTGAATCAAGAAAAGAAATTTAGAAGCACTCTAAATATTGTCCTTGATCTTTTGAATGAATCTAAAAACAAAATCAAGAACTCTGAGGTAGTAGAGCCAAATTATAACAGCACCTCAAAGTAGACTAACCAAAATCAACAAGGCTAACTCTGGAAATTGAATTGGGATATAAAGTCATAAACATACATTACAAAAGTACAAGAGACAAAGTTTGGGGGAAAAATTAGATGTATTGCCATGGGACCCACAAATGTGAATATATTATACAAATTATTCCAAGATAAATTAGTCTAAGCACACATATGTATTACTATTAAGATTATATCCTTAGCATTAATGTGTCAACTGCACAAATGCCCCGACTACTACTCACCTTTTTTTGATCTTGTATTATGTACCATATAAGAAGCAATTATTGCTCTGCTAACTTGCACTAGTTGCCTGACTGCTTCACTTGAGAAAAAAAACACTTGTGGATACTGCACAAATGGCGGACGGTAGCACTATACACACTACACTCCAAAATAATGCATAATTTTTTGAGAAATAGCAGTTGCATGATTTAAGGCAGCTTCAAAATACCTTTCACTGTATTTTGAGGGCAGGGCAGCTATATGGTCAAACATATAAGAAGTCTGTGTACTTGTCTGAGCTTGTGGGTGTATCGGCCTTATTGAAGTGTAAAGCTGTCAGTCTGCATCATTACCCTTTAAGTACACAAGCTACCCCCACCCCTCTCCTCGACAAAGAAAAAATGAAGTGGGATACGAAAGGCTAGAAAAAGTGGGGAGAGAAAAGGTGTCAGTCTGAAATGTCAGCACGGTCATTACCCAAATGTCACACAATTATGACGCGTGTTCTTTTTCCTGCCCGGAGTGGACCAGTGATTTGCTTAATTTGGAAAAGGCGAGAAGGGGGAGAGCTGTGGCAACATCAATGTTTAACGCCACTTCAAAAAGACCACCCATCCTTTAAAAAAAAAAAAAAAGGGGTGGGGAGGGGAAAAACGCAGGTGCCAAACAACTTGCAACCCCATATTACAAAACATGGCCACAATGTCCTGCAAAAAACTAGGACTAGAAAATGTGAACAAAATTAGCATACACTCCACATCAGAGTCAATCTAACACTTACAGCCTAACGCTTCCCAAATCACAACCACCTCTAGGCATGGCACATTGGAACTGAAACATTATAAACAAAGAAAGATAATAAGTTGAACGGCCTTTTCACATTAATTTGCACTCTACAAGGCTCACTGTTCCAAAAGAATCACAGTTTTTGAGTTTGGATTTATTTTTGCATATTTTTATTGGAATGCAGACATCCCACATCTCCTGCATACCGAAGCCTGCAAATTCCATACAATATCTAAAATTACTTTTGAAAATTCAGTATATCAGGAGACAGCGCTAGTGAGTGACAGACATCTCTTATTGCTCAGTAGACCCATCTGTGTTCCCTGTGGGCAGGTTGTACAATTGACCACTTTATTGGTCATCAGGGGTAAGATTTACAAAAGTGAATTCACAAAAAATTCTTCTTAGATGTGCTTTTGTCTGTAAGTACACTGCTCAAAAAACATAAAGGGAACACTTAAACAACACAATATAACTCCAAGTAAATCAAACTTCTGTGAAATCAAACTGTCCACTTAGGAAGCTACACTGATTGACAATCAATTTCACATGCTGTTGTGCAAATGGAATAGACAACAGGTGGAAATTATTGGCAATTAGCAAGACACACTCAATAAAGGAGTGGTTCTGCAGGTGGGGACCACAGACCACTTCTTAGTACCTATGCTTACTGGCTGATGTTTTGATCACTTTTGAATGTTGGTGGTGCTTTCACACTCGTGGTAGCATGAGACGGACGCTACAACCCACACAAGTGGCTCAGGTAGTGCAGCTCATCCAGGATGGCACATCAATGCGAGCTGTGGCAAGAAGGTTTGCTGTGTCTGTCAGCGTAGTGTAGTGTCCAGAGGCTGGAGGCGCTACCAGGAGACAGGCCAGTACACCAGGAGACGTGGAGGAGGCCGTAGGAGGGCAACAACCCAGCAGCAGGACCACCTTTGTGCAAGGAGGAACAGGAGGAGCACTGTCAGAGCCCTGCAAAATGACCTCCAGCAGGCCACAAATGTGCATGTGCTTGCACAAACTGTTAGAAACCGACTCCATAAGGGTGTTATGAGGGCCCAATGTCCACAGATGGGGGTTGTGCTCACAGCCCAACACCGTGCAGGACGCTTGGCATTTACAAGAGAACACCAGGATTGGCAAATTCGCCACTGGCGCCCTGTGCTCTTCAAAGATGAAAGCAGGTTCACACTGAGCACATGTGAGCGACATGACAGAGTCTGGATAGGCCGTGGAGAGCGACCTGCTGCCTGCAACATCCTTCAGCATGACCGGTTTGGCAGTGGGTCAGTAATGGTGTGGGGTGGCATTTCTTTGGAGGGCCGCACAGCCCTCCATGTGCTCACCAGAGGTAGCCTGACTGCCATTAGGTACCAAGATGAGATCCTCAGTACCCTTGTGAGACCATATGCTGGTGCGGTTGGCCCTGGGTTCCTCCTAATGCAGGACAATGCTAGACCTCATGTGGCGGAAGTGTGTCAGCAGTTTCTGCAAGATGAAGGCATTGAAGCTATGGACTGGCCCGCCCGTTCCCCAGCCCTGAATCCGATTGAGCACATCTGGGACATCATGTCTCGCTCCATCCACCAACATGACGTTGCACCACAGACTGTCCAGGAGTTGGCGGATGCTTTAGTCCAGGTCTGGGAGAAGATCCCTCAGGAGACCATCCGCCATCTCATCAGGAGCATGCCCAGGCGTTGTAGGGAGGTCATACAGGCACGTGGAGGCCACACACAATACTGAGCCTCATTTTGACTTGTTTTAAGGATATTACATCAAGTAGGATCAGCCTGTAGTGTGTTTTTCCACTTTAATTTTGTGTCCAAATCCAGGCCTCCATTGGTTAATAAATTTGATTTCCATTGATGATTTTGTTGTCAGCACATTCAACTTTGTACAGAAGTATTCAATGAGAATATTTCATTCATTCAGATCTAGGATGTGTTATTTGAGTGTTCCCTTTATTTTTTTGAGCAGTGTATTTTCCTAACCTTATGATCTCCTCACACTTGAATGAACAGTTAATCGTTCGCATGCCTGCCAGACACATTCCACTATGTGCATTATTTTTTTACACAATAGATATTGCTGTCTGCTCACAGATGCATTCTTGCCCCGGACAGAGGGAGAAAGAGAGGGAGAACAGCGCAACTATGTGTCCCAATTGCAAGAGTATGAAGTATGTAGTATAGGTAAAAGTGTCACAGTATACTCCAGTATCAAAGATACATACTCGAAACCAGTCGGTATGTTGTTATGGTAGACACCATTATCCCACAATACAATGTATAAAAATACATGCACATAGACACAACTGGCAATATTAAGGTCAGCAAAAATGATCAAGGTCATGTCCATGTTGTTGCTGTCCAATGAAAAACATGATGACTTTACAGGAGAAGGCAAAATGTTCTTAACTTTGAATGGAAGTCAATGTAAAATAGTTCATTCTGAGATATTTAGAGCATTGGTGCATTTACACAGTACAGTGTACAGAGCAGCTACAGGGTTCAAACCATGGAGAAAACTAAAAAACAGACAAAATGGAGATAAATAGTTTTCATTGGACAGCAGAGCTATATTGTACAAGGCCTAACTACCTCTAACATACTATGCCTTTGATGTTTTCTGAACAAAAATCTCGTCAACAGCATGCCTTGAGAATGCCACACCTAAAGGACACACTTTTACATGCATTTCTGGACAAACAAGAGATACAGAAAAGGCATTTGAAGTGGAAGAAGCATGTGGACTGAGGCAGTAAAGTAATATTACTTTGGTTGGTGTGGCGCAACAGGTGGTTGGTGTGGCGCAACAGATAACACCACCACCATTGTGTTACAACAACACCATGTGGGAGACCAGGGTTTGATTCCCGGTCTGGGTGACTATACTGCGCTACACCAATAAGAGACCTTGGGCAAGACTCCTAACACTACATTGGCCCACCTCTGTAATACGAGTAACCTTTTAAGTCGCTCTGGATAAGAGCGTCTGCTAAATGCCGTAAATGTAAATGTATTACAGGATTTTACACAAATATGATTCAGGTTCTGCAGTGTTATGCCATTTTCGCAAGTAATTTTTTGTGAGGTAATTAGCAGAGTGCTGAGTCTAGAGAGGCAGCAATATAGGGGCTACTCTTCTAATTACAGGTCAGGGGAGAATCAATAATATTGAAACTGCTCTAAGATTAAGATTATGTTACTTATAACTTGCTGTATTACTCAGTAAGCCACTTCTATGTCTAAAACTAAAAACTGGAATAGATGCAAGACATCTACAACAGAAATACGATTTTTAAACTTGTGTCATCGTTGACAACAACTTATTATTTATTACAGCAAACCTAAAATCTATTTTTACCTAAAGGGTGCATTGAAAATGTGGAAAAACAGACACAGAGTGCAGATGAGATTACATAAAAATACTTTTTTGTACCTTGCAGATGAGTTTTGTTAGCAGCTTTAGTTTGTTTTGTATGTAAGCAGAGTTTGAGAGGTTAATTCAAAATCTTAATGTAAACTTAATCTTAAAATATTTCGAATGTAGTCACAGCACCTGCTTCTTCTCATGTGAAAGGCAGCCAATAGGGCATGTTGCCTTGTTTTGCTACTCTAGAGGGCAATTTCAGCAATGCTTTTTCAACCATGGGGGCAAGTTTCATATATCACTAAAATATATGAATGACTACTTTTGTACTCTACTGCCTCTTGTTTTGGACTGTTTCAAAAAATACATAAATGGCTCGTCTAGTCTGACTCAACTGAATTTCTTTTGACTTGAGGAGCCAAGCTCAGGTTTGTGTTTTCTAAAAATCAGACAGATCTGACAGCTGAATTAGGCCTATAGACTAGACTGATTTTTTTAAATGTAAACAATATTTTATCAGGACAATAATTGTCTATGAGACAAACATTCTGGAAGATGGACATCTCTGTACATACTGAATTTCTTCAATTTGAATTAAATCATTTGAATTCAATTAATTAATTGAATTCTTTAATTAATGTCCATTAGCTTGTATAAACACCTTAGTGCATCTCATGCTCTCTTTTCACACACAAGCATGCACATGTAACACTCTCAGACAGGCAGACACACCGAATGAAGATCTGATGCCCAGGTGACTTTGTCTCGTTGACCTGTTCTGCCCCACTGCTCCCCTTATCTAGTGATTCATCCTTAAGACCTCTGCCAGTATTTGTTCTGACATTTTAATTAAAATACTACTAGCTCATTCCTGTGATAAAAAGGTTGTGTGTCAAGCGAGGCCCTGCTAGACACCCTCTGCTACACTGGCCACACACCAGAGCACTTTTCACTCACACACACACACTCAAACAATGGTTTGTCATTTATTGCCCCTCTAAAAGCATTAAACAAAAAATATTTCAGTGTAAATGAAGTGATTGAAATATAAAACAGAGAGAGAGAGAACGAGCATGCAAGACTTGTTTTAAGAAAATCATAAACGAGAGATGAAAGATCAAAGTAGTGATGATGGAGAAAAAAAGGAGCAGTGGCAGAGAGTGAGGAGGGATGCAGGCAGGTCTCAATCTGATTCTCTTCTGATGACCTTGTCACCCTCATCCAGAGACTCAAGATGGTCTGTCAAGATGGAACGATCATTTCAACATCAACATTTCCACCTAAAACACTTTATTTACCCTTGGCCTCGCATTGCATTCAAATTCAAAACATTTTGCATACTTCTAGAAGGATATATTGTTTCAGGTACAACAAATCTCAAAGCACCTAAGTCATGGTAGCAATTCTTCAAGCAGGTTTCATTCCTTTATATCCATATTTTAAGAGACTTTTTTTGTAAAAAAAAAAAAAAAAAAAAAAAAAAAAAAAAAAAACAATTTACAAATAAACATACCCTCGAACCTAATCATCTTCTGTCCCTACAACTACAATGCGAGGTTGTATGTGAGGCTGTGCTCCAATTTACAGTCAAGGAGCTGGGCAGACCCTGACAGAGCGTAATAGGAATCAATGGGATGAGTGGCTGGCCCCAGCCCGCCACACCACCATCAATATCCATCACCGTTATTGCCGATAATGTCTCTGCGTGAGCCCCTCGGTGAATGTCACAGCAACGTAAGATCTTTCTTCTTTAAAGAAAAGAAACGGATGATCTTTCTACACTAGCAGGCATGGATGTATAGCACACAGACATTTGTGTCTTAGGTACGGTGCAGCAGTCAGGGGTCAATAATGTGGAAATGGATAGAAGTTAAGCAAATGGCTTTAAATGGTGAGATAATAAGCAATGAAGATGGTGATCTTACCTTGTGCTGGTTCCTCCCTGGGGCTGCTAGGAACGTGGAACAGCCTGGAAATAACTGGCTCCAGGTCTTCACGGGCCTTGCCTAAGGATGAACAGGTCAAGTGGAGCAAATCTGTTGAAGGAAAACACAAACACACTGCTTAGCATGAAAGCCTTTAGTTCTACAAACCAACATCAGCATTGTGCCCAATGTGGACAGTTTACAGCTGGAATAACTAAGGGAGCAGTAAGTAACATTATGCATTTGCATGGTATGGATGTTAGTGTGTGGCAAAAAATAGGGATAGAAGGATAACAGCATGAAGTAAGGAGTAAGGAGTTATTCTATTATGTTGTATGTTTAGATTTAAATACATTTTTCATTTAGTTCCAATTGCAAAAGGCTTTGTCTGGTTAGACTGACTTTAGATGTGGCTTCTAATAGACACACTGATTGGAGTGGTGAGATAGGGTGGTTTAGAAGTGGGGTAATTTCTTATCATGTCTAGTGAACAGTGTGAGCAGATTTCAGATGACATTAAGGGTTATTTTTAAAGAGACTGTGCTTCAGGGCCATCTACAAAATGCAAAGCTTTAAAAGTAGTGATTTCTAGGCCTGCATGACAGGTCTCAGTGACTCAGTGACTTCAGTATCTTTGGTAATCCCAAGCGATCAAACAGTACTCCAAAGCTGCTTATTGTCTTAAAGAGTTTGTCTATGTGAGAAAGGATCAAAGTGAACAATTATTTTAAGGGAATCCCAACTTGTGTATGCATGTATGTGTGAGAGCGAGAGAGCGAACTGTGTGCTTGAGAAACAATACTATTTTCACAAAGACTAATCTAAACCATAGACACAAAACTCAGGGGCACAATGACAGCACAGATCTGAGGCAGATACAAACTTGAAGTTTGTGATTTAAACAGGTAGACATGAAACTCTTTCTCAACAGGAAACCCTGTTTTTGATGCAAGGATAATTTTTATAAAATGTTTAAACATCCTACAGCATAAATACTCTAGCCTTAAGATGGACAAATAATGGATTGGTTGAATTGTACCCTTGGCAGTAAACACTGATACAACTCTAATACACCACTATATACAATAAATGAATCTAACAATAAATTCCATCTTGAGCATATGACTATCACACATCATCACAGTGATTGTGAGTGATGCATCATTATGTAGAGGTATATTACTTAAAGAAAGAGTGACTCCTATCTAACTCCCTCTGAGAAGCTGTAAATTGGAGGAGGTGGAGAGGGTCAGGTTCTAGTACTTCTTCAAGACTTCGTCACCCCTCCCCTCACTCTCAAGTCAATTCCCAGCGAGGGGAAGTGAAGTTCCGCTGATTAAGCTTCTCATTCTCCCATCAAGACGAAGTCAGCCTCTGGGGCCTGTGCCAAGACTGGTGATCCATCTCCACCAGAATCACCTCTCTTCTATCGGTGTGATTGATAGCAAAATAATGTCAGTGTAACAAAAAGAATAACTTCCATAAATAACAATGCAGTTAATGGCAATAGTCAGTAGGGTGAGCAGGGAGGCAAATGGAACAGTGAGAGCAAAGGCATGCATGGTGGCTGCAAAAAGACTACCGTTTTATCTTTAAGCCACTGGTTGGCAAACAGTTAATCAGAAATGTTTACATTCCAACTTGTTATTTTTGTGCATACACTATATGGACAAATATATTGGGACATATACACATTACACCTACAGAAGCTTAAATGACTTCCCAATGGAAATCCTTTGGCATTAATATGGAGTTGGTCCCCAAACTGTGCCGCTAGCTTCCACACAAGATTTTGGAGCTGTCTATGGGATTTTTGCGCCCATTCTTCCAGAAGAGCATTTGTGAGGTGCCACAAGGATGTTGGTAATCTCTGTACATCCTCAAAGGTGCTCAATAGGGTTGAGGTTAGGACTCAGGCCAGTCAAGTACTTCCACACCAGACTCACCCATAGGGCTGTAAGATTTAAATTACCCAAAATGTCTTGGTATACTGAAGCAATAGGATTTCACTGGAACCAAGTGGCCTAGGTAAACCCCTGGAAAACAACCTTATTGCATTAACCCTTCTCCACCAAACTTTACAGTTGGCACAATGCAGTCAGGCAGATAGCGTTCTACTGGCATTTACTAAACCCAGACTCATCCAACTTGATTTGTCACTTCACAGAACACATTTCCACTGCTCCAGAGTCTAGTGGCTGTGAGCTTCACATCACTCCATCGGACACTTGGCATTGTGTTTGGTGATGTAAGGCTTGCATGCAGCTGCTTGGCCATGGAAACTCATGAAGTTCCTGAGCACAGTTTTTGTGCTGATGTTAATACCAGAGGAAGTCTGGAACTGTGACCTTAGCACTCAGCTACCCCGCTCTAAAACTTTGCGGTGGTTCCAAAACACTTTTCAATAATACCACTCACAGCTGAGAAAAATTTCACAAACTGACTTGTTGCAACGTCCTATGGGAATTACCCACTCTCAGACAAATGTGAAATAGGTGTCCATAGTCCACAGTGTCCATACAATGCATGTACCTAATCTGATTAATTTATGCCTGTAAAAACAGATTTACTCTTGTAACCATGCACTTTATACTGACTGCTGTGTCATGTGTAACTGTGGTGTGCAGAGGAAGTTTACAGGTTCCAGGCATGCAGGTCATGGAGGAAGAGCTGAGTTCCACCATCCTCACGGCTGGAGAAGAGGGTTCAAGAGGAGGCACAGTCACCAATGAGATCTGCAGACAGGGTATAAAGACTAATAAATGCATACACACACACAAAACAACAACAACAAAAAACTGTGAGAGTGGGAGAACAAAACCAGACAGATGTAAACAATAATCTGAACTACAAGCACATATCAACTACATTACATGGCCCAACAAAACATACTAAATAATAAATTATAGATGAATAAAGAAAATAATAAATAATAAATACTTAGCAAGCATGTCTGAATAATGGAAAATCCTATTGGCTGAACTTTTAGAAATCCAAATGACATCCTCCAAAACCAAATTCAGGACATTACAGGAACTTCCATTTCCTTCATTTATCTATATGCTCCAATCATATAGCTAGCACTCAAATGAGCATAAGTGGTTACTAGCATGTCATCTTCCATCCTCTTGGCACTGTGATTCATTCAATAAATTCTAAAGCTGTTTCAGCGATCAGGATTATAAGTCTTTCACTGAACAGCTTTTCTTTCTCCTCATAATTCACTTTGGAATGTAATGTGTTAGAGCAGGATGTCAAAACTACTGCAGCGATTCCACAAATCGCCTATGATGTTTTGTTGTTTCTTTGCCTGCTGACTCTTGGAAACTTCCCAAGAATCCATACAAATGTGATAGGCAGCATAAAAACGATTTAATGCAAAACAAGTTGCACAGCAAAAGTGCAAGATCGGCAAAAAACACAACACAACACAGCTGTGGAAAGGATGGTTGAATTTAAAATGTGCATATGGATATGTAAGCAGATCCTTTAGTTCTGACAGACCTTTTTTTGTTTGTTTTTTGTGATTATGAATGAGGAAAAGTGAATTGAACAGAATTTAATTGAGTCTGGGGGTAGAGCAAGAGTTAGTTTGTTAGGAAGCAGATACAAAGACCGGCCAACACACAAATACCTGCTGATCAAACTCAGACGGTAAAATCGACCGATCTGTGATGACCACCGCTCTGGATATCTGTCTATGAGATCATAAAAAAAATACAGGAATTGAGGGGACAAATAAGAGGGACCATGGGTAGTCAAAGACAAATATTTACATTCAAACATAATGTTTAAATAATTAATTATAAGTACATTCTACCAAAACAAACTCATTCTTGGTAAATCAATGACAAAAATAAGTTTAGATATCGTTTATATAGAGGCAGGGCCTCATTCATGAAACATTAAAACAAGTAAAATGGAACTTCCCAAAAACTTCAGATTCAAAAACACCAGATTCACTAACGCTGCGTAAACACCAGATTTATGTTAATGTATGTTAATGAATACCAATAGTTTTGGTATTGTGTGCATGTTCCAGAATTACCATACAATTACCATAATCCACCCATAATTTACAAATGACTGCTATATAAAAGGCACATGTACTCAGGAATCTTAGCAAAAAGACTTCAACATTACTATAAAAAAAGCAAAAGAAAACAACTATTCTGATGTGGCTCACTGTAGGGGAACTTGATATACCAAGGCATAAAACCCAGTATGCTGTGGCTTTTGAAGACTAAGAAATTCCTGAAATTCCTGATCTGCCAGCAGACACTCTTACACTTATCGTTCTTGAACTAGACTCAACTATACGCACACACATTTATTACATTTATTGCTGCTGTTGTACTACTGTTGCAATAATGCACAGTGTTGCACTTGTAAATTATTTTGTGGACAGTGGAACTACTGATTTCTAATTGTATATATATTATTTTGTCACAAATGTGGAAATTTGGATTTACTATAAATGACTTTAGGGTATGTAAAAGTCACCAGAGGAAATGGAAGCGTTCTTGCGCTGTTCCTAGATTTAGCAGACCGAGCACTGTGGCGAGAATTCTTTAGAGATGTATTAGCTGAGAGCAATGACTCACTGGTTAGTCGTTTTTGACTACCTAGACCCATTCTTTTGCAATTATGCAACATTTTAGAGCAAGCTTTGCTAAGGGAATACACAAGCAATTGAAAGTTGCTGTCTTATTTATTAATGAATTCTGTAGTTAATACTTTAATTAATGTGCAGTCATGTCAAATGACACTTTCGGATGATATGTACCTTTACGCAAACACTTGAATGAATGTGGGCATTCACAAAAAAATATTTAATGTGCAAATTTGCTTTGCTCGCATTTCATAAATGAGGCATACATTGGGATTAGAGAGAATTTTGTGGTTTAGTTGTTTAATTTTCCTTTTACCACAAAGTTAAACAGAAAAAAACAATAAATGTCATTTGAACCACTACTACAGTTGTAAAAAGATTCTTTAGAAATGGTGACTGCAGTCACGAATATACATACAGGCCTGACATTTACATACAGTCACTAAGATTATTAACTTCCTGTTAGTGATCATGGTTAATTAGAGGTGGTAGCTTCTCTGTGCCCACATAAAGTGTTTTTTCACAGCAATCACTAGATTGACCAAAACACAACGCAATGGGAAAATCCAGGTACAAGTAATAAATACTAAACATTTGTTTGGATGCTCAGAAACAACTCAAGAATCACCAATGTACACAGATACTAGTGGAACATTGCATTAAGTGGACATAATAATAAATGTCTTTTTTAAGTATATTTTTTCAGTCTAACCTCTAATCATCATCTAAATTGTTAAAACTTGGAAACAGTTGGGTGTTGATGTGAGTTGGGTGATCAATAACTCCAAACTCACATCAAATGTGGGTGGATAAAGCAGGATAGAAAGCCAGAAGCTTGCTAATGTATACCAAAAGCCTGGACGCTTGCAGAAGCGTCCAGGCTTTTTTCTGTCCTGGCACCAAAGTGGTGGAACGAGCTGCCCCTGGATGTCCGAACGGCCGAGTCGCTCGCTGTCTTCAAACGCAGACTGAAGACCCACCTCTTCAGAGAGTACTTGGACGAATAGTTCTATGGTCGCCTTATTGTATTGTGTTTAGTAATGTCTAAGCTTGGAGGTATCTTTTGTATTAGTCTATTCTAACTAGCTAAGACTTTTCTTGGGTAAATAGCAAAGCACTTTGTAAGTCGCTCTGGATAAGAGCGTCTGCTAAATGCCGTAAATGTAAATGTAAATGTAAATGGTCATGGCGCAGCTTGCTAATGCACATTTAACCAAACATTAACCAAACTGATTAACCAATATATTTAAAAACATGTGTGTGGCATCTGTGTGGACTAAACAGGAGAGAAAAACATTTAGCTGTGAATTCTGGCTGGCCGTGTCACAGTGGTTATTTTATTTACCTGAACCAACCTGGATAATAAAAAAGGGCTCAGGTGTTTTTCCTTCTACCACAAGACAAGACAACCATGTTTACAATTTGTACAGGATACACAGATGGAATGTGGCGTCCGCCATTAACCCATCTGTGCAGTGAACACACACCAGTGAAATGAGTGAGGGGCCTTGCTCAAGGGCCCAACAGTGGCAGCTTGCCGAGCATGAGTATCGAATCCATCGAATCCCTGTCATTAATAGCCCAGAGCTATAATCGCTGAGCCACCACTACCCCACCACTTACCTGTTTACTGTTCTTGTCCTATGCTCATCTCTGATGTAGCCATCTTCCACAACAAAATGGCTGCAGCCTATGCGTTGGCCATGAGTGTCAATTACAGCTTTACACCTATTATAGCAAACATGGCAGAACAGACAAGACAGTTGTTTTAATTTAAATATTCAAGTCTGATCCTCAAAGGTCAGAGTCTACAAACCACACCACAAAAGGCCACAAAAAAAATCAGTTAGCATTATATATAGGAATTATAGGTCAAAATAAGTCAAGAGTATATTTATTTAGTGGCTGGATTTCTAAAGGGGTACAAAGGTCACTTTGCAAAAATAGGTCACAGTGAATATCTGTGAAAAGTTTTGCCAAAAAGTGAGTTAGCACAAATCCAGGGGCAGGTGTGTGACCTTCTTGCTCTTCATACAGAGAGGGGAGTAGGAGTAGAGTAGAGTAGGAGAGAGAAGATGGGTTAGATAGAGAGAGAAGCTGGGGGCTTGGATAGAAGGGGGGTGGGGGAAGAGAGAGACAGGGAGAGAGGAAGAAAGAAGGGGAACGAAGGGGAATCTGTCTGCTTGTTATGTCAAGAGTTATAAATGTGCTTTATAGGGCTCATTATCCAAACTAATGGGCTAGGGGTGACATCCTTGAAATGGACTTTCACAACACAATAAAGGGGTAGGCGAGTGACTCGCTTCTCCAACAAAAAGTGTGGCCATCAGAACAATCCTCTCTTCACACAGGACTGACTGCAGGACAGATCTGTTTATGTAAATTAAGATTTATTTACAGAGAGGAATTGGTGGAGGAAGTTGGGGGGCCTCCAATCAATCGCCAGCCAGTGGGCTGAAAGCAGGTGATACACACTCCACAAACCTGACACACCTGAAGGAAAATCCAATGTGGAAGATCCAATGTGCAGCACACACATTCACTCTTACCTTTTTGGCTCACTTCTGTATCTATTATTGGAGAGATATAATACAATTAATGTTGTAATTATCTCCCAATATTTGATTGCATAATGTACACACACCTCCATCATAGGAATATACTGACGTTTCCGTCAGAATTCATAAAGTGTTGATATGGAGCTAATGACTGGGTTTCATTTGGCCCCAAAGCTAGGTCCTGCCTTCTAGATCATCATAACTGTGCATAAATACCCGTCATAAAGCACTGGTGGCTGCTCTGAACCAATCAGAATGTTAACCATGCTTCCAACGACATGCATTTCCCAACTCATTTGACTTTTATACACTTCCTTTTGGCAAAATAGATGATGGGTAGTATGTTAAAATGAGGTCATGATTGATGTTACAACCAAGAGCTTATTTTCTTGTGGACAAGCTGTGGGCCTTCATTTTACAATGAGACCAAGAAGTGTGCACAAGCATGAGAATATACTACTGCATTTAAAAAAAATGTAATTAATTTTCATAATTTAATTCAACAAGAAACTGTCATTTTATATTAATTACACATAATGACAATTAACATATCGTCTTTTTTGTTTTACTACTGATCATAATGGCATCTCATGAAAAACAAAAATATTGTATCTGAAATAATTAGATGATATAATTTAGATTTTAAGTAAAAGTAATTCACTATTCAAACTGCATAAATACGGTGTGTCTTTTGGTCTAGTTCAGCACACGCAAGCACAACCATTGGGAAAACTACTGACATGACAGTTGTCCAGACGACAAGAAAAGAAGCACAAGCAACAGGGATTACCACAGCCTTGAGAGGACTGTTTAATCAACAAAAAAGTTGATTAAAGAACTTGGACTGAGGTTGGTGTCCTTTCAATATACCATTTACCAATATCAAGCAACTCCTGAACTAGAGACAGCATCAAAAGCATAATAATGTTAATAATGTAAATGTAAATGTGTCCACCGTGTTTTATCAAGTCCAGTCAAGGCAGTAGTCGACCAGAAGATTTTAAAGCATTTTATGCTTCTGTCTGCCGACAAGCCTTATGGAGATGTTGATTTCCTTTTGCCACAGGACTTGCACCTGGCCACACTGCCAAAACTACTCCCATGAACCATGAACATACTTGTCAGAAGTTGGACATGTCTGTATTGTACATCCAATACTGTCTGATCTTATGAAATAAAAATAATTTAAGATTCTGGATATCTGAGATACTGGATATATTTTCTTAATTAAATTATGAACAAACATTTACTTTATTATATTCTATTTTGTGAAATGCAGCAGCACAGTATGGAATAAGATTCACAAATGACAAATATAAATATAATGTGGTCCTAAATGAAAGGTCAATGTTGCAAATATTTCACTGCTTTAAAAAAACCTAATCCCTAAATTTACAAAGCATATTACCAGCAGGAGATGAACTGTTCTGATCCAACTGCTATGGTAAGGCAGAGTGACAAGGCCAATCAGCGTGACCAAGCAGCGCGATCGAGTCATGCTGATGAGGCAGGAGATAAGAGTGGTGGGACAAATGGGTTAGAACACGTGATTGAGGCGACTGTCGTCCACGCTAACAAGTTGGGCTGCTGTCGGACCCACCTCCGCACCGAATGGCAGGTGGGCTCCGAGGCCCCATAATCCTCCGCTGCATTATTAATCTGACTCTACCCTTTTCAGCTTTATGTCTGTAATAAGAGAAGACATAGGGCGGTAATTTATGATGCTGGGGAAATTAAAATCATTGTTCAGCCTGCCAGACACCTTGCCAACTCTTTTTTTTTTCTCCTTTTACCTCTTCACCTTCATGGAACTTTTTTTCTTGCTGATGATGTATGGCGCGAACATGGTTGAGTCGACACCCGTGTGCCTCTGGCGGAGAGCAACGATTCTCTGCGCTCTGCCCACCAAGGGAGCTTTGTGGACTGGATTCCAGAGTCTGATTGACACCCTTATTTGGAGCCTGTCCAGTATTCACCCCAGACACTCAGAATGCATATGGACAACTCTAAACAGTAGAGGCAGAGAGAAGTTTGTACTTCAAAGTTTGTCTTGAAAACTTGGGAAGCCTTGAGTTATAGTGCACTTCCTCCACTTTCTAGAATTGATGGGGGGAGGTGAAGTTGAGAAACTCCATCTATTTATCATGGTCATCCGGTGTGGTTTTTGTATGCTGCATTAAGTTTAGAACACCACTTAATAGCAACATTCCCCAAGTATAGCTGGTAATAGAGGCACAGAGGGTGAACAAACGGCCTCATACAAGGTCAAATCATATATATCAGGAAGGATCTCTGTCACATGAAACTAGGGCAAGTTGCAGAGTTCTTTAACCTTACACTGAAAGGGCACTAATTCTAAACCAAGCAATTAGAAGCACTGGTTCTTCTGTTGTTTCCATGGTTAAGCTGCTCTAGGACTGAACTTATCAGTATCTGTGTTTTAAACCCCAGGTAGGTAATGCAACTACTTGCACCCATCTCTCTCCACAATCCACAGGAATCCAATCCCCCAGGGTCACCCACTACAAAGATGAAAGAAACTCAATATACCGCCAGGGAACAACCAGCCAGGGAACGAAAAGGAGGGGTGGGGGCTTGATCTAACCTAGTTTATGACAACAATCCACCTTTGAAACTCATTAAAGGCCTTTCTGGTGAGGCCTGACGCACATTATCAGCACAGATTAATCAAGGGAGACTGGAGATGAACTCTCATTTTTTAAGAGGCAGCAACAGAGGGCTTTTTTGTCTTCAGATGAAAATCAATTAGTGGAGGTAAGGCCACAAGGAAAAAGCGGCATCACTCATCGCTGGCCCAAGTGGCAGGGCCCGTGATTTGTCTTCCGAGCTTGGCTGCTTCAGGGGGCCTGTGCGCTGCTGTCTCCCTGAAAATTAATTCCATATCTATAATTTCAGTTCCCTCCCCCATCGAACTTGCTCTCTTGTACTTTCACTTGGTTTTGTTTTGGAGAGACCTGTTTACTGAAGAGCCCAAGTCAAATTTGAAGGCCAATCTGGACTGGACAAGTCAGAATGAAGGCCAAACCTTCATACTTTTCATCTTTTTTGGTGCATCATATTCTTGTTTTGGTATGTGTATCAAAACAGTCGGTGTATGCAGTGGATTGATGGTGAACTACTTACTTTCCCGACTCCTTGTCCACAACCAGGCACTGAACAGAATGTCGCAGGCAATAAATCCCACCAAACACAGCACACATTCTGGGGGAAAAAAAAAAAAAAAAAAAAAGAAACATTACATTCGATGTGAATGCATCCAGCAAACACCCATAATTACAACTGATAGCATGACATTAAAGGCAACAAAGGATATGATCACACCTTGTCTACACCAAAGGAACATAATCCAATTCATTTGACAGAGCAAAATGTCACCAGGAATGCCACATTATTTAACTAGTTCAACTTTTTTGTCAGATACCTCTTACGTAGGAAAATATTTCCTGTGGAAGTTTTCATTCAATTGCAGCCTTGCACTTCATACTAAAATCTAAGACTAAAATCACCATTCTACATTACCAGTTTCAGTAAACGTGGAAACTAATAAATAAATAACAAATCAGAGATTCATAGCACAGGTCTAAATAAAAAGATGTAGAGATAGTAGTCATTTACTGAGATCCTTACCCAGTACAGTCTATGTTTTTCTAAGAAACAGAAAAGTGAAAAAAAGCAAACTCCTCTGCCTTGGTCCACACAAGTGAATCTACAGACATGTTATCGTAATAAAGCAAAAGGGGAAAAAACCTTGCAGCAATCATCTGAACCCATATCATGTCCAGCAAATAAGCCCAAATAAGTCAGGGTGTTTGGGGGGGGTATGTCTTTGATGTCATTAACCCTAACTGACAGATGTTTAAGCTGATATTACTCTAATTAACTGCCCGCTGTCGACTACAATGATGCTGCTGTGGCAAATTGCACAAGAGCAGCCATATTTTGGTGGGGTTTTTTTTGGGTGCCCCCCCTCCAAACAAACGCATGCCCTGGCACTCGCCCCGGCGACATCACTCGCCATCACGGGGCTAAATTAACAGTTGTGAAAATTCGGTACCCCCACAAGCCCCTGGTCTTTATAGCCTCTAAATGGCATTTCAGTTCCTATCAAGGCGGGAATCAGGGGGACGTGAATTTTTTAATACGCTAGCAAAACAATGGGGGCCATTAATAGCTAGACGTGGTGACAGCGCGCTCGCCGATGATTTATGAGTTTGTGTATAATTTGATTATGCTATTAATTCCACTGATTACAGCTGCAGCGAGTGTGGAGAAGGTCACATCCAAAATAAATCTTTGACAACTCCCCCCCTTCTCATCATCTAACCCCCCCCCCCCACACACACACCCAAACCTCACAAAATAACTGCCTCCAACTACTTATTTCTGTAATTAAAAGGTAATATAACAAGAAGCACAAATAAGCTGCAGGCTCCTTTAGGAACATCACACACAAGCCCAAATAAATTGAACAGGGCTTTATAACAATAAAGGCTGCCTTGTTTTAAATTCTTGAGAATATGATGGGATAGTGATGATAAAATATTTGAATCAGATAATGATTTGCTATACCCACAAGCTATATTCCAGTACAAATATCAGTTTAGAAAAATATAAGTAGATTGCTGTATCAGGGACACTGATCAATGAGCATAAGAGGGCAAACAAGCAAACAGACAACAATTAAAACATTTATGAAAAACATTTGGTTTTTAACAGTGTTTATAATAGATATGTAGAAGAGCATCTAGCTCCTCCAAAGTCCAGATAGGCTTTATTCATTAAAAACTATCAATTAATTAACTATCAACCACAAGTCAACATAAAGTGACCACCATGTTTAGGACACTTTTCTCCTTGTTATGCCCCTCTGCTCCACATTTCATGTGAACTTGCGATTAAAGCACACATTACAGACTTTAATCTGACAAATCTGAGCAAGGCCCTTTACCCTCTCTGCTCCCCGGGCGCTGGAGTTGGCTGCCCACCGCTCTGGGTGTGTGTGTACTCACTGGCCCTAGTTCACTAGTGTGTGTGTGTGTGTGTTTGTGTGTGTGTGTTCACTACCACAGATGGGTTAAATGCGGAGGACACATTTCGCTGTACAGTGACAAATACGTGCACCTTTACCTTTACCTTTTAACTTAACATATATTACGTTTTATCAAGTTGAAATTGCTTTTTTTTTTAACTCAGTGCTTCATTTAAGGGCACCATATTTTGGACATAGCACTGAAAGGTACATTAGTATGTTTAGTACTGTTCTCTTGCATGCAATAACTGCTTGAAGCTTGAAGTCCTTTACATAATCTCTTTATATGGAACACATGCTCAAAAGATTTAAAGTCCTTTTTTGTAAACTGTAATTTGTCATTTCTGATTGGTGGCTTGCATTTTGCACTGCTGTGGAGAAGAAGCACATATCAAGGAAAAAACATCTCCCATGTCCCAAACATTTATGGGGGGCACAGTATATGGCATTTCCAAAGTTCTAATAATATGTTTCTGTCCTTTCAAACATTTTCTTTGTTTCCTTAATCTCTCAATGTCAATCTAAACCCACATCTCAGATATCCCTTTTTACACAACACAGATCACTGCTGTTATGTTTAGGAAATTAACCTTGTCATGCTATTCAGTTCAAAACTTTTTGTATCAAAAGGACACACATTCTCATTCAGTAGTCTTTCTTTATTTGTATTATTTTTTACGTTATAGATTAATATTGAAGCCATGAAAACATGAAGGTCAGTGAAGCCAGAAAGGTTTCTGAATGTATCCTCAGGTGCAGTCACAAAAACCATCGTATGTTATAATGAAACTGTTTTTCATAAGGACTGCCCCAGGAAAGAAGGATAATTTAGTTACAGTTACCAGCCTCAGAAACCGCAAATATACACCAATTTGAGATTAGTGGAACCAACAGGACAATGACCCCAAACACACCTCTATACTCTTGGCATCTCCACAATCACCCAACCTAAATCAAACTGAGAGGGTTTAGGATGAGATGAACCGCATAGTGAAGGAAAAAACTTTAAGACTTTTGAAAAAACATTCCAGGTGACTACCTAATGAAGCTGACAAAGAATGGCAAGAGTATACAAAGCTGTTATTAAAGCAAAATATGGCTACTTTAAAGAATCTAAACATATTCTAGTTTGTTAAACTAAAACACTTCTTTTAGTTTACTACAAAATCGTGTGAAAAAAACTGTTTACTAAAAAGTGTGTTCCTTCATGGATTTGATGTCTTCAATATTAATCTAAAATTTAATCAAAATAAAGAAAATGCACTGATAAGGTGTGTACTACAACTATATCTTAACTCATAACTCTACTTTACTATGATAGACACACACACACACACAGACATTATATTATTTATATATATATATATAAACATAAACTAAGGAAGGAAATGTTACTTTCCCTTTTAAATGGTGCCACATTTGTAAGGAACATGCATTTGTGGGATGAGCAGCAGAGCTGAGTATGTGGGTTGCGCCAATGAAACAATTGCCAAATCTTCTCTGCCATTATTTTGCTGTTGCCATTGACACTTGTTTTGAGCTTCTGTTACCCCGAGGTGGCACCTGATTGGCAGCACCTGTGAGCATGGGCCCTGCTACAGTGTTCAGTAGGCGTCTGCTCCAAGAATCTGCATGCCACGTTTCACTGATCTGGATAGGGCCTGTGCAATGGGGCAACTTCAAGCTGTTGTTCCGTAAAACCAAGTTGCGGCATTATTTGGGAATGAGCCCTAGTACCATCTCCAAATTACGGGGGATGTCGGAGACAGGTCACAAAGTGGATGTCCAAAGAAGACGACATCCCAAGAAGATCGACCCTTTCAGCACTTAGAAAGTCTCTACAGATTTGCAGGACGATTTTGCAAGGTTTGCAGGACAATTTGACCGTTGGCTCTCTGCCCAGACAATCCGAAACTGACAGCATGCAGCCAATCTCCGGTCTTCATCATCAGGCCAGTTTGCGCTGGTGTCGGTAGCACGTGCACTGGAACCTGAACATGTGGAGTCCAGATTCCGTCTACAGCAGTGAATTGCAGGGTCACGAAAAACACGGAAAACACTATGCAGATTGCTGGACTGATAGAGTTACATCTTTTGGTGGAGGCTGGGTGATGGTGTGGGGTGGCATTGTCCTCACTGGAAAAACAAGACTTGTCATCACTGGAGGCAATCTCAATGCAGACAGTTGAGATGGAATTCTGCAACCAGTGGCAATCCCAGATCTCCACAGTTTGGGGACAAACACATAGAGTGGGGTTAATCAGAGACTACTTCCAGAATGTGGAAGTGGATAGGATGAAACGGCCTGCCAGCAGTCCTGACCTCAACCTCATTAAACACTTGAGGGATCAGTTTGGGCGTGTTCTTTGTGCCAGAGTGACCAACACAAACACGTTGGCTGACTTGCAACAAATACTGGTTGAAGAATGGGAACTTAAGCTTTCACCATTAAATAAAACACCATGGCACATTTGGACATATCTGTCCTTCTCCTGCAAATCAGCAATCAAGGAGGAAGATATAAACAGCCAAAGAGTTTTTACAAGCATTTATTTTCTCCATGCGTGCATTAACAATAAATCTTCTAGCCGTCCAATATATGCTATATAAACACAATTAGCACACATGGCAAAGAACGCTCACCTGTCAGGTTTGCCTCTCATGAAAATGCTCTTGTAATCTGGGGTGCTGTGTGCCAGAGTAGGGGGCTAATGGCTGGCCAATAATTAAAAGAAAACAAAGCGCCATGCTGCCTGGCGAGCCTCTCTTGCTGAAAATTAAACCCCTACACCGATTGGAATAAATTAGATGTTTACTGTGCCCGGAGAGGACAAAGTGGGGGTGGGGCTAATGACAGAGCAGAAATATGAACTGTGTGAATGCTGAAAAAGACGATCATTGGTCCTAATGAATGCATTTTTTTCAACCTCTCAATCTGTTTCTGTTTGACTGTTGCGAGATTGGAACATGGTGTTGTAGTGGATGCAAATCAAAAGGTGTCACAGGCAAATGTGTTTACAGGCCTAAATGAATCACGTTCCCTCAAACCGTTCAGGTCTCAATAGAAACCACTCAAGAGGAGACAAAGAGTCCATGAACGTAGCAGTGCAGACGGAAGGTGGTAGTAGGAGCGCCAAAGGTTATTTAGAAATTAAAAGAGTCTCCACTGTCAGAACTTGAGGGATAATGCGGGCAAGGACAGCAAAGCATTTCATCACTTTATTAGCGGCGCTGCTCGCTGATCTGTGAATAACCTGAGAGAGTGAGCATTATTGAGTTTGCGCCGCCGTCCATCCATCCATCACCTGCGAGCAGGTATCAGCGTGATGGATGACTCCGCCTCCTCACCACCTCTCACGCCGACTTTTGTCTCTCTATCCCTCGCTCAGGTCCTCTCTCGAGGTCCCTGCCTTTTCATTTACTAGCCCCTCTTCATCATTCTCCTCTTCATCTTTGCGCCCAATTTTCTGTGGTCTCTCTTGTTCTCATTTCCGTTCTTACTTCACTGGGCCTTTTCACTTAGCCTGATGTTCAGTAACTGCATGTCAGACTCAAGAAAGTGTTCTGAATCATTTTCAGACACAAATTTTGTGTGCTTGTATAAAGGATTTTGTGTGCATTTGTACAGTCCAAACCAACACTTATGATATTGCCTAAATTCAGAAAATGCCTGAACAGGAAGGTGTGTGCATGTAATTAATGGATTCCCAATGGAAGACTAGTTGGTCAAAATAATTAACAAAAGCTGTTTCTGGGGAAACAATGTGTTCATAGGTAGAAAATGATTACTATAGTGTTTGAATAGTACAGATTAAATATTATTATATTAATGAAAAATTTTGCATTGTGCATGCAGTCTTGTTTTGCAAAGAGAAAACATCCATTGTAAAATGAATATTTACTGCGTAATTGTTTTACATTCTTCTGAATTTTGAAGTAAAATAAATTCTACACTTCCAAAGAGGGTTAAACTACCTCAAGTTGTGGACTTCAAGCCAGTTCAATGGACACAACAGATCCTAAGCTGGAGGATATGTGGTCTTTCACATACTCCACTAAAGGGACAACTTCTAGATAAGCCGTGTACAATATGCCTGTCTTTGGGGAAATGTTCTCTCTTTTGCTGGCCTTAAGTCAGAGTCCTTCTCGGCATCGCCAACGCATCCTCTCCATGGCTGTGTCTGGAAGCCTCTTTTCCTTTAAGTGCCACAGTTTCACAGCACCACTCCCCACAGACTGAGTGCTAAAAGCAGCCACACGCTATGCTGCAAAGGCTTGGACTGGTGCATTTTCTAAAGACAAGTCAACTGCATTTAAAAGGTGAGTATGCTTAAAGTAATTGAAATGAAACAACTTAGCAGTGCATACATTAAAGTATATGATTAAAGTATATACTTGATAAGAAAAGTGTATATTTTGGTTTAAGCGTGCACCCTCTTTATACACATGGCACTCTATTGAAAGGCTAGGTTGATCCCTTCCTCATCGGAAAATTGCATGAGAATGTCAACATTGCTGTGTTTAAAAAATATAGTTTAGTTTCAATGTTGTTGTTTTTTTTTATTTAATTATGTTTTAATAAAAGTGTATAAATCTGAAAAATGGGAGTTTTTGTGTTTAGAAAAACACAATTCATTTTTGCTTTTAAAAGTTTCTAAGACTTCTCACCTGCAAAAGCACTGTGGAATTTCACCCAAGCCGTACAATGGGAACAAGAAGGGTGTATTGCCGTAGCGACCCAGGCATCGCAGGAAGTGCTGTGTAGCCTTTAGACCATCCTCTGTCAGGATCTCTTGGTTCACCATGGCAATGGAGTGTAACACAAAATGCTGCAGGTTCTCTGTTAGATTCTTAGTCTTCAGGTAATCCCAAAATGGCTTCTGTGTGAAGTCTAAACCAGGATGCATTTAATTAGATTAAAATCAGTTAGCAGCAGACATCCCAACAGAAATAATAACTGCAGCAACTACAACTTTAGACATTATTTAAAAACACTGGAACGAAATTAGATTCCAAAGTGATCTCTGCTGATTTATGCTCTTTTTCACATGTATATGACATCACTTTGAACACTGCATCCCATATGGATGCTGGTATACATTTAGGTTTTATAAGTATTTGGACAGTAACACAATTTATAAATAATTAAATTTCACCAATTTATGGATTGGTGTAGAAGGTGTAGACATTAAGCTTTAATTCAAGAGGTTTGACGAAAATATTGCTTTAGCAGTTTAAAGGCTTAAAAATAACAAGACAAAGTTACTGTAACTATAAGGGGCATTTTTAAATCTTTTGCAGTCAGGGACTGCTCAAGTCAGGGACTGCTCAAGTCAGGAATCTGTGGTCTTCCAGGCCTTTTGATGTTCTTGAAGTGCATTCATTCTATTGAAAAAAAAATAAAATTTTGCCACTTCTTCTTTTTGTTTTGGCCACTTCTAAAGTGAACTGGTTGAAAGTAAATGTAGAAAAATGACCTGCGGTTAGATAAGATAGCAAGAGCCTACTTGTGCGTGCCAGATATGTCCATGCCATCAGAGAGTGTTTTCCGCAGCAGGGCTCATTATAAACCAGCTTTGTTCTCGACTCGATCCAGAGCATGTTGACGGGTCATTATATCTTAACAGATAACACACAGACTGCTTTATGTCTGTGCATTAAATTTATGTAAGGCCTGGTACAGTTACAATGAAACCTTATGTTCATTTTGTGTTTAGTCACCACAAACACAAAAAGCTAAAGGTGGTGTTATTTGTATCGTAGCTGGTAAATAAAAAAAATGCCTTCAAACAATATTTGAATCATTCTGTGAAAAATCAATATCAGATTTGACTAAAATACCTATATCATTGTCCAGTTATCTTTGAGCATGTGAAATTGATAGGAACTTGAAAAATGGTTGTAAATCCCATATTTGTGCTAAAACATTTGCTAAAAAAAAACGGATGTCTGCACTTGAACCACAGCAAAATTAAAAATAGCATTGTCCCAATACTTGATTGTGTATATAATATAAGAGGAAAAACTGTCAATTTTTTTTAAAGAGGAAAGCAAAGAGAATGAGGTAGAGCGAGAGTCATACCCTGGAATTCCTCTGGGTGCTGCTCAAAGTCCAGACAGAAAGTGAGGAACTTCATCAGCATGCGTTTCTCTACCATGGTGAGCTGCTTACTGCCAAATACATCGGCCCGAGAACACGGGACCTTTGGGGACATCGAGAACAAGACACAGAAAAAGAAAATGGAAAAAAAGAAAAAGGAAAGAATCAAAGACAAAATCAGGACAGGACAAAAAAGAAAAAGAGAGAGACAATAAGAGGCAGAAGTAGAAATTAACAGATATTATAAATACATATCTATGAATGTGTGAGAGGCTCATCCTAAACCCTAAGACAGTCATACAAATTTACTGCATTACTATAATGCGTTTAATAAAGTGTTCAAGAGGTAATTTGATTGATTTGACAAATATTGTAAAATAACTGCATTATAAGTTTTAACAACTTATAAACAACATATGTTAGGGATGTTGACTGTCAATCCAATCTTTTGTATAATATGAGACATTTTAAAGTTATTTATTTGTTTGGTAGCAACTTACTTAACTGACTAGGAGTTTAATGTCTTCTAGTCCACTCTGACTGAGTGTATGTGCAATAAATGGCAAAAAATTGTCAAGAGTGGTTCGCGAAAGAGATGCTACACATTTAACTGTTGTCTGTATTGTGTCTCTTGTATACTGCATCAGACTTTCAACAAAGCTTTTAGCTAAGCTACTTACTTAAATGTTCCGAAACACCATATTTTGGTGAACAAAACAAAGAGGAGCCTAATTTTAACTGATAAGTGAGGAGACATTACCAGTTAGCAGCCAAAAGGTTTCCAATTCTCCCTTCCACCTTAAATAGTGCAGCATTTCAACAGCAGAAGATAACTGCTGCATTTTTTACTTTGTTCAATGAAATAAGGTCACAACTGAATAATATTTAGAGTACTTTTTGTATTCCTCACTGCGGCAGACAGCAGCTGAAAATATGCATCTTAATTATGCCTAGAGGACTCCAGAGGGCGCTCTGCAACAGCAAAACCTAGGGTCGGAAGTGGATCGGGCTTTAAAAACTGATACCCATTCAATTAAAAAACGCCTGAATTGCCCCTGATCCTGAGTGACTGGATAGAATTGGGACATCCCTAACTTTTATAGCGATGCAGAGTAAACACAATAGTTCATCTAGTTCAGATCTGGTTACAAAGGTATGCGGTAGAAGTGTTTCTACTAGGCCAAAATTCAGCAACTCTCCTGACATCTGGTCGTCAGGTATCACAGTCACAAAACAAAAAGGGAAACAATGTAATTAACAATTTAATAATGTAATATATATATATATATATATATATATATATATATATATATATATATATATATATATATATATATAAATAAAAATATATACATACCTGTTCCACCTTGCCATTCCGATAAGTAAGGATGCGACTTAAATTCTTGAACTCCGCATAGCGGCTAACATTGGACTTGATGAGCAGGTCTACCAGTAATCCACGGGAATACAACAGCTGTGATATCAGAAAAGAGGCACTTAAAACAACATCTAGCTTTTATACAGATATGACAATAAAATGTGTGATTCTCTCATGCTGGGCTAAAAAAGGATAGCCCATTAAATATTTGGTTCTGTATTTATAAAAATATGAACATGTCAATAATTGTCAACAATACCTACAGATAAAGGTGATGTAATTGCACCTTTGCAGAAACACTAAAAATGTAAAAATTATGGCAATTCTTACTGGTTCAAAAAGGTTAGGACAATCTATGTCCTAATAACTGGTATTTTTCCTTTTGGTTGAACCTCAGTTTAACATTTCCTATAATCATTTACCATTTAATGACAACTTTCCACTTCTCTATTCAGAATTATTTCAGCTGCGTGATGTTTGAAGGTTTTTCTGCATGCACAGCCCTTTTCAAATTACTCCACAGCATCTCAATAGGAATAAGATCTTGGCTTGGACTTTCCAGAACCCTCCATTTGTTTCTTTTGAGACATTCCTTGGTGGATTTACTGGAATATTTAATTTCACTGTCATGTGACATGGTCCACCACCTCTTCAGCTTCAGTTTTTGGACAGATAGAACTGGTCCATGGTCATGCACTCAAACGGGATTCTCCTTTTGCGTGTGAGTTCTGGCTGTTTGTGACGGTCCGCACAGAGGGAGTTCTTTTGGCACCAGTGGAGTGGGAGAATTTCACCGTTACTCAGCAACGCAGCTGTATGTCATCTGTAGCAGTGTGGGGAATCAGCAAGCAGTGATTGTGCAAACGATCAGATTAATATTCCTGTGGTTTTGTTAAATTCCATTTTTTTAGTTTTTTTATGCCATTTTATTTGACTGTTTTAATAACAAGGTGACACCTCACGCCTTTGATTCATGTATTAACTACATTAAAAATGAGCTATCATCTGACTGATATAAAACCCTTTTAATCTTTTTAATTTTTAAGATACAAACAATACACATTCTTGGTGTGTGCTCATCTCATAGCATTAAAGTTATATTACATCTTAAAACGGTGCCACAGTTACATGCTGTACCTTCTACACCATTAAGATGGAACAAAGAATGAAAACATGAAGCTGGAGAATAACTGCCATGTTTGTTTACAGTGGCATGAACTGATAGATTTGATGTTTGAAATGTTATACTAAGGTTATGCAACATGCTGCACTCACAAGGCTAAAGTTATTCTCTAGCGTTTTACTGTAATATTCTGTTTCACCTTAACTGGTGTGGAAGACAGGACTTCTGCATGCTTTGGGATTTGGACCATACTAACCAGACACCAGTCATGTAGCCAAATCCCACTGGTGGAATTGTACTTGCTAAAGGGTTAAACACTGTTAATTTGCCTCAAGTACGTATTCACCTGCCACAGTCTGCTTTGTGTGTTATGGTGGTGCAGTTATTGATGTACTGGTAACGCACTGACTTGTGTCCCACCCCCAATAGAGAGCACAAGTGAAAACAGAACAGTGCATCTGGCTAAAATATTGGTAACGTTGATTCTTTTTTAAACAAACACTCAAGTAAACACAACTGGCAATATATAGTTCTGACAAAATTGAGGTAATGTCATATATTGTACAATAAGTGGATAATTTGTGGCCTTAAATGGAGGCTTAAGTTCTTGTCTGCGCCAAACATGTCTTCTGTTACTATGGCCAAATAATTAAACTCTGTATATTAATCCGATTCATCTGTCCATAGCCCATCATTTCAGAAGTCATGGTCTTATCTAGGTGTTCCCTGAATCTTAATTTCTAATTGTTTTGAAGTCCTTTTAAATCCCTTTGAAGACACCCATGCATCTACAACATTCCTCCTTAAGGCATCAGAGAGCTCTTTGGATCTTAGTCTTGTGATACCACTCACATGAGCAAACCAAACTAAATGTCTAAGGTTCAATATGGAGGCTGCTCCAAAATTCTCTCGGCATTTGTGATACACCGGCCTCTATTGTTAGGCAGTTTAAGTAGTTATAAATGTGGGGGCACAAAATTGCTATTTCTATCCAACCCCTTCATGACAAGCTTCTTTAGTAATTGAAAGAGCACCCTTTCAATGATATTCTTGGGTTTGCGTGCTGCAACAGCCTTCTTCAAATCCCACTTTTTTATATGGGTTCCAGGTCAGGCAACTTTTCACGACTGAAATTAAACCTTGGTGGACATTAAAGTTCTGTTGGAAGGTCCAATAACGCCCAAACTTCAGCTTTGTCACAGAAGAATGATGTTTTCTCCTACGATTTCCTGATACGTGATTGAATCCATCTTGCCCTCCACACTACTAGTAAAATTCTATATGGACAAGTGTTTTGGGACACCTGCTCATTTATCGTTTATTTATCATTTAATGTAATTGGATTTAAAATTTGTTAATCAAATAACTTGAATTAAAAGATCAACTCACCTTAGACACAAGATCAATGTTAAACCTCCGTCCTTCCTTTATAAGTTTAGCATAGGTTATTTTTTTTTTCACCTCTGTAAGTCCCTCTGCTTGGGGACTGACTGGCTGCGGTTCCTTTTTATTTTTTTCTGACTTGGCAGGTTCTTGGGTCTTAGGTGTTTGCTCATTCTCTGGCTCTTGATGCTGTTGCTTATCCACATCTGGTGTGCTGTCATCAGGACAACTCGTGTGTTGGGCTTCTGTAGAGGTACTATTGGTCTTTTTAGCTTGGGCATCAGAGGCATTCAACAAACTGCTCACAACTGTAACGCTCGCCTCTTCTTCTTCCTCTGGGTCATCACTGTGGAGGTGAGAACATTTAGTCAAAACATCTAAAACTTGAACGCAAATTTTGGTATGGTTCATCTAATGAACAACAGGTGTCCAGTTCAGAAGAAACTTCAAAATTTAGTTTTCATCTAAAACCACACAAAGGCATACAAAAGTTTGGGCAACCCTGATCAAAATGCATATTATTGTCAATGTTAAAGTGAGTAGTGATGAACTAATCTTTCAATTTCAATCAATTCTTAAACAATTTTAAAAAATAGCACTACCAAAAAGTTGGGGCACCCCAAGAGACATGAGCAGGCTATGAGCAGGCTTCACAATCATTGTTAAGAAACATCAGGCGATGCAAATTGCAAAGCTCTGAAAATACTCAGACACCTCCCTTGTCAAACAATCAGCAGCTTCTCTTATAAGCCAGATAATTGATAATTATATTATTATATTATATTATATTGATAATTATATCAATTGATAATTGATGCCCACAAAGCAGGAAAATGTTATACTAATAAAGCTAAGAACTTTCAGGTAGATAATTCCTCAGTTTGTAATGTAATTATGAAAGGGCAGTTAACAGGTATGGTGGAGGTCCAGTTAAGGTCTATTAGACCTTCAAAAAGGACCACTAGAAGAACTGCCATTAAGGGCAAATGAAAACCTCAGTATGACTGCACAGAGCAAGGCAAAATTTTGTCTCGATCGGCTATGGTTTGATGTGCAGTGTAAAAGGGGAAGCGATGTTGGTTGCTTGTCTCTGCAAAAGCTGCAGGTTGTAGATTATATGATTATATTTTCCCTTTCTTCCATTCTCCATTCAGTTCAAGAATCAAACTTTTTACAAAATCCAATCCAATCATACATTTTGATCACCCTACAAGTAAGTTATTACCAAAATGGAATATTACTGGCCATGGAAGACTCTGCAGTCTCTAGATTATTTGTGCTATTGCAGTGACATATTCACACATATGACCTTCATAGAAGAGTTATCAGAAGATGTGTCCTGACCAAAAAAAAACATCATTGTTGGCAAAGGTACGAATATTTCTGTTAAGCATGGGGGTAGATCGTCATAATCTGGACTTGTGTTATAGCCAGGGGCATGGGGAACATTTCAACAACAGGATAATCATCTTTAATTTAATAAAGAAAAAAAAAAAAAAGAACCTCACAATAGATGATTGACTACCACAATAGGTTCAAAATGTTTGCTTCAAGCCCTCAGATCATCTTTTACTCATCATTAACAGATGTTTTGACCAGTTGTGCCCAAACTTTATATGCAATTTATTTATACCGCATTGTAGATGCATTTGCACTGCCTGCCTGCCAGAATGCAGAAGTTCAATTTAAAATAAATAAATAAATAAATAAAACGCACCTAACTTTGCTACCTGAACCCAAAAAGACTTTGATGGCAATGACAATGATGGGGCATGGCAACTAAAAGAAAAAAGCAAAAAAATATATATACCTGGCATAAGAAAACACTTCCAGGTTAGAGATGGTGGAGTCTACAGAGCTGAGAGAAATCACTTCTTCTCCTTCCTCGACCTTCTCGCTCCATTCCTGGGCCAAATCAGCATTTGATATTGCCTGCTGTCTCTGCAAATGCACCAACAAAACTTTTTAGCAGTTTTCTCCAAAATTAAAGTTTTAAGAATTAATACTGTGAAAACCATATTTGCAGAGAAGTAAAGACCTTATACTCATCAATCCATGACAGCAGGCCATTGAATGTGAAGCTGGCCCAGTTACCAGCATAGTAGTTTCTCCTACAATGTAAAAAGGCTTCCTGCTTAAATTACAACAACATAATTTGTGCACTGATCACTGATAATGCTCCACACTGAGACTACATCAGTGATGCAAAACACAGACATATGAAACTAATATGGATGGGCAATTTTACTTTTTAGCCAGTTTTTGCTGCTTAATTGTGCTGCAAGATAAGTGTAAGTAGCCATGCTCATTCCTAGATTTAAGAATGAGTATTTAAACAAATATTTCATATGAACATTTAACAAATATAACAGAAAAATACAATATAAAATACTTTTTTCTAAATAAATCATAACCCAATGGGAACAAAGAAATAAGCATGTTTTTAGGCAACAGATAGAGTTAAATTAAATTGCATTGAAATTGCCTTTACTTCTAGTGTGAAGTTCTGCATTACCTGTCCAAGTGCAGAACCCTCTGCCCTACTCGTGAACAGGCAGCAGCAATGACAGACTCAGAGAGGCCTAGGAATGAACAGAGACAGTATGCATTGTCAGTGACCACCATTACATCTGCTAGCGCACTCTCCTCCCTGACCTCTCTCCAAATGAAATGCTTCATTCAATTTGTGAAGCACTTTACGTTTGCATGTCACCAGTACACTGAAACGGGCCAATATTCTCACAATTACACTTCCATAACTATAAAAAGTATTACTGCCAATTTGAGTTTCATTCAACACAGTTGAGGCAGAAATGACCAAAGGATATACTATAGCATATGGAGGAATAGGGTAATGTTATAGTAGATTATTTAAATGAACACACACACATAGTCAAAATGTAATCTACTACTCTCTACTACTACTACTACTACTCTAGTACTGACCCTATGCACTGCAGATGCTGGTCTTGCACAGAGGATCCCCAAACGTAAGTTTAAGAACCACAGCACCAAACCCTACCCACAGATTCCTTCCCCGTGTTGCCACTGGTCCTACTTACTGCATTCTAGAAGCCATCTCTGTTGCCCCCAGTGCCAGTGTCAACATTAAACTAAACCACCAATATTAAATCTAAACCACCAATAAACTATTTACAGATAAAATGTTTCAGAGGTTTTAGTATACTTACTAGCCCACATACTAAGTTGCCACTCTGGTTTAGACACTGTAAACAAACAAGCAGTATAAAGTACATGGAATGTGTGGGGTCCAGGACAAAAGGCCAAGCAGGGATAGAGTTGAAAACAACTCCATTAAGTCGCTGAAGCGTGCCTGTCCTTCCATCTTTCTTCTTCCTCATCTGGCCTTGCACAGTCCCATCTCACACACACAATGGAAAAGTGATTTATTCAGAGCAAACCTAGAGGCCCATCGCATCTTCCTTGGCCCTGGCCATTTAACTGATGGAGAATCCTCCACCGGCAGGTTATAGCCTGGTAGACACCTACCATTTTACACAAGACTGGGATGTGAAGAAAAACAGTGTTTTTGCGTTGTATTTTGCTTCTTACTCCTACTATTAACAGTTGCAAAACTACTGGCTTCAAAGCAAGTATGAGTTATGATGGTCAACTGTTCTATGATCGTCAACAGAACTAAACTACTCATTAAAATCATTTTCTTTCACTTTGACTCAAAAGCATTGAATCTTCACAACCATTATGTAATACAATCTACATAACCCAGATAAATGCAGGAGCCATTAGATATCAATTTAAATTAATTTGCTCTCTCAAATAGGAAACACTAGTGAAAAAACAAAAACAACAAAACAGTAGGCTGGACAGCTTGTCTGTCGAGACAATACTAGAGACGTTTTTAAAAAGTGTAAATAACCTCTTGCCGCCGTCTTTTAATGCCATTTATCCCATCCTGTATCGATTTTTCCACATCATGTTTGCTAAAGACAAACATTACCTGCCATAAAGCACTGGTGCCACATAGACATGCTCAGCGATAAATAATAGATTGAGGCTGGTAGGACTTTGATGACCGAGCAAAGCCCAAAATGCTTTCAGCGGGAATTGTATGAAATCATAAATCACTCTTCATTTCAGAGAACATTCCAAAATGGATTCTCTCTCTGCACCTTGAAAGTCATTTTGTGTTTTATTTATAGTCAGGGCTAAAAAAGAGAAAAATAGAGAAGGAGCACGAGCGAGAGCAAGAGAGAAACAGATAGATAGATAGATAGATAGATAGAGAGAGAGAGAGAGAGAGAGAGAGAGAGAAGCATAGGAAGTCACTTCCCTTACACTCCTCCTCTTTCTGTCACCCTTCCCCCTATCCATCTCTCTCTCACACGGTCAGCAGTCTCTTCTATTCCTGTGCTCAGATTTGTGGGTTGTGGGTGGCAGAGGTCAGCTGCAGAAGATACTTAAATGAAATCCTAGTTCAAGAAAAAAAACAATAGATTCATAGCTTGGTCGAAGTTACACCTACTTAAAAATAATCAATCGCACTGGTTTATCTTAAACAGATGCATGTGAAAGGAAGTCTAATTATATTGTAATAAACGGTTTTAGTGTGCTGGCATGACCATACCTGCAACGTCTGAATATATTCATTCTAAACACAGAGCAGCCTGGTAGGTTTTTTGAGAGTTTTTCTAGCCACGTCACATGCACAGCTTCTGAAAAAAGACCAGACACCATTTGCTGGTTACCTGAGCAACCGCAGTGCTGCTAATGGTGCTGATACAAACATACAGACTATTGCGGAAGCTACTGCGAACATGGAAATATTAAATACGGCAAACTCCAGTTTCCCTTTCATTTGCTCATTCACTTGTTGTCAAACCAAAGAAACATGGAAAGAGTGTATACACGTATACACACACACACACACACACACACACACACACACACACACTTGAAACCAGAAGTTTATGTACACTATATAAAAAGGCACATGCATTTTGTCCCCTCACTGTCTGACATAAAATCAGAATACACTTTTCCCGTTTTAGGTCAGTTAGGATGACCAAAATTATTTCTATTTGCGTGTCATTTAAGGCATTTAAGTGTCATTTAAGGCCATTTTTATTACTTTCTTCAAAGTTAAAAGTTTAAATACATGTCATTAGAATTTGGTACCATTGCCCTTATATTTTATAACTTGGGTCAAACGTTTTGGATATCCACCCTCAAGCTTCTCACAATAGTTGGCAGAAATTCTGGCCCATTTCTCCTGACAGAACTGGTGTAACTGAGACATGTTTGTAGGCCGCCTTGCTCGCACATGCCTTTTCAGCTTTGCCCATACAATTTCAATAGGATTGAGATCAGGGCTTTGTGATGGCCACTCCAAAACATTGTCTTTGTTATCTTTAAGCCACTTTGTAACCAGTTTGGCAGTATGCTTCGGTTCATTGTCCATTTGGAAGACTCATTTGCACCCAAGCTATAACTTCCTGGAAAAGTGAAGGAAGTCCCTCCTGCAGCGAAACAAGCCCACAACATGATGCTGCCACAAGTCCACAATTCTCCTCCTGATATCTTGGCTGATTCCTTTCAACTTTCCCATGATGTTACACAAAGAAGCAGTGTGTTTCAGGTGTGCCTTAAAATACATCCACAGGGGTGTCTCTAATTAATTCAGATGTTGCCAATAAACCTATCAGAAGATTCCAAAGACATGACACCATCACATGGGCTGTCCCAAATTGTTTAAAGGCATTGTAAGCTTAGTGTATTTAAACTTTTGGGTTTGAAAAAAAGGAATGTAAAAATTGCCTTAAAAATTCCACTCTCTCATTATTCTGGCATTTAGCAAATAGAAAAAATTGTGGTTATCCTAATTGATCTAAAACGGAAAACGTTTATTCTAAATTCATGTCAGACAGAGAGAAAAAAATGTATATGTGTCTTTTTATATGGTATATGTAAAATTCTGTTTTCAGCTGTATATACATATACATAGACACACATACACACACAGAGCGATAGAAATAAGTATTGAACACATCACCGTCATCAAACCATAGAGGTCAATAAATTATGTATAATAATGAGAAATGAAACAGGTAAAAAGTATTGAACACACTTACTGAAATGTTTTTAATTCTTCATACAAAAGCCTTTGTTGGTGATGACTACTTCAAGATGCATCATGTATTGAAAGGACTACTCGCATGCATTGCTCAGGTGTGATTTTGGCCCATTCTTCAACACAAATACTCTTGAAATCCTAAAGCTTTTGTGGGCTCCTTCTATGAACTCTGAGCTTTAGTTCCTTTCATAGATTTTCAATTTAGGTCAAGTGATTGGCTGGGCCATTCTAGCAGCTTTATTTTCTTTCTCTGTAAAACAACTGAGTGTTTCCTTGGCTGTGTGTTTGGGACCACTGTCTTGCTGAAATGTCCACCCTTGCTTCATGTTCATCATCCTGGCAGCAGTTTTTTATCAAGAATGTCTCTGTACATTTGTCCATTCATCCTTCCTTCAATCACAATTGACCATATGCTGAAAAACAGCCCTACACCATGATGTTCCCACATCCTTCATGGATATGCAGTGCCCTTTGACCTCTGAACATGGTGTGTATTATGGCATTCAAAGAGTTAAATTTTGGTCTCATCCAATATTTCACACGATTGTCTAAATCGTGTTGAGCAAACTTTACACACTTCAATATGCTTTTTCTGCAGTGAAGTCTTGTGTGGTGAACCCTGCATACAGGCCATGGCACATCATTTATTGTTTTCTTTAAAACAATTGTACCTGCTGATTCCAGGTCTTACTGTAGCTCTCCCCAGGTGGTCCTTGGACAACTCTTCTAATCATTCTTTTTACTCTTCTGTCTGAAATCTGAAGTCTAGCGAGAGCTCACTGGTTTTACACATCATTCACATCAATAATTTATTTAACATTTTGAAATGTTATTTTGATTGTTTCTGGACATATTCCCAAAGTGGAAAGTTACCAGTAATTTACTGGACATTTTCCACCCTTTTGCAACCCTAATTTGGCTACCAAGTGTAAATGCATGCAACTTAAATCCTTTTAGGAATCAATCCAGATACTAGTTACATGAAGTGACTAGGTGTTGATGTGTTGTAAACAGAGTCTCTGACACAATCACTCCTAAAACATCACAGCCCTGTCACTTAAAAAAAAAACAAACAAACAAAAAAAAACACCACCACCACCACCAACAACAACAACAAAAAACACACCTTAGATGCTTTACACTAGACTCCACGCTTCAATACCCAGGAGATTCTCAGGTCATATGCAGGCATGTACAACACGCGACAGGGTGCAACCAACAGGAACACAACCTCTCACACCATCAAAGGGTCTACCAGATGTCATCAGAGGGCCACCATATTGATTAACAACTGCTCCCTGTCCATACTCTAATTTGCACCTGCATGCAGCAGCAAAAAAGTAGAAGGTGGTAACTAGGGAACCTGGGACAAACACGCTTGTCTGAGCAACCTTGACACGGAACGGTGTCTGAGCAGAAATAGCCCAAGCTGCGCATGTTCCCGTGTCACCAACAGCCTAGGGACCAGCTGGCTCTGGTGGTTTTGCATGGTTGAAGAACCAGAAGTGGGCCAGAGACATTCATTTGCACACCATCAATCATGGCACTAGGATGTCGCTCTTAGCATAGCAACAGGTTTCACTTTTCCCTTTCCTTTCCTTCTCAATCCTCCAAAAAACAAGGCAACTAACACTAGGGAGCAGCTTTATCTGCTGCTGGCTTCATTGCTGTCCTGAGAAACTGGTCTACATATGAGTGCACTCCCCTGCACTGAATCAGGACACTGCACGGAATTAGGACAACAACCTCAGTAGGACCCCAATGTGTTCTTTGGTGGACACTTCCCATTAAGAGTTGTGTGCGTTGTAACCTACATATTTTGCTTCATTCAAAACCAAGAAGGAAACAGGTCATAGAGGCAACGTCTGTACCACTTGTCATTCAGAGACTGGTTTGTATGGACTACTTAGAAGAGAGCTTTAAAATGAGTACAAAGTAGGCTTTGTTCTGGAGCAGTGAAACCTAAATGAAACTGGGTCTGGACAGGGCGAGTAAAACAAGACCAGCGGCAGGGCAGCAGATTACCACATTCATTAATAATAATAATAATAAAACCCAATAATCTGCCTAATTTAAACACAACAGTGTAATGGACTTTACAAGGTGGCATCGTGTTTTTTAAAATCATTGTTGTTATTTTAAATCAGGCAATCTATATATTGCTGGGCTGGAGATGTTCACTAAGAAACTGATGAGATGAGATAAAACTGAATAACTGCAAAATTGAAAAACAAATGGCTAGTATCATGACAAAGGACCAGGACTTCCCCACCTGATCATGTATTCAGATGTCTTTTTTTGTAGACACAAATAGTACCGTGATTTTAAAAACCTTTAAATTACTAGATATATAAAAAAAACATTCCACCAAAACCATAACAAAAATAACAAATTATTTCTGAAACAGTGACTGCTTATTTAATCACTACACATCATCACATAAAGATCATAACTACTGTCCAGGAAGCACAGAGCCCATGCAGGACGAACACTACTGTTTCAAGGTATACACTCGGGTGGGTCAAATATGCTGCATTTGTATAATATACCTAGCTAGCTTAACATGGCACTGAATAAACCTCTCTCTCTCTCTCTCTCTCTCACACACACACACACACACACACACACACACACACACACACACACACGAAGACCCCTAGATACAAAATGCCATAGTAACTCTACAGTTCATGCTTGCGAGATTAACACCTGAAGTCTTTTTGTCCATCCACCCAACATGAGAAACGAAGAAATGCTGCTAATGTTAGCTGGCCAACTAGACATGCTACTGAGGTCTTCGATTAACATAAAAAAGCATAGCTTGATAGCGTTTTGATTCATGTCACACAGATGTAACGGCAGTTCTATATGTGTAAAAAATAACTGATATTTGTAACAGTCTGCAGCACTACAGCGGTGTGCTTTCCTCGTTTTAGTCAACAACGCTGTCATTAGCTTCACGATCTACGTTAGCCTGCAGCTAACTCGCGTCTATCCAAGCTCACAGTCTACCATATCTGATTGTGCCTGCAGTAAAACGTCCATCCATACATAGCTAAATACATATGTTTAAAGAACAACGATGCCCATTTTCGTGGTAGAGCGTCTTACCTGTTCCAACTATGACAACATCAAATTCTGATGGGAGGTTGTCGGCAGCCATCTTGCATCAGAATCGTCACGTGACATAACATATCGTGACGTAGCTTTAAACGACGATAACGTTTGATGCTATGTTACCTGTATCTCGGAAATCGAAGTAGCGTAGTCCCAGGTTGGCAATGTTAGCGATAACAGTTGATGGAATATTTTGTGTATATATATTTTTGTGTATATATTTTCATCCAAACACCATGAAAACATGTCCACAGTTAGATGCTTTACAGCACTAAGTGTACAGAAATAGACAGGAGTTCTAATAAATTGTATAATTGTAGCTATAATATTAGTGCTTTTTATTACTGTTGCAGTCTGCATATTGGATTTGGTATTGGTGAGGCTCTCTTTGCTTTCCGAGTAGGCTATCCGACTTGTGGGGGCGTTGCAGCTGAATTCGCAGTAGTTATATACAGCTGAGTAGCACTTATCTATTTGTGTCTCATTAAATCAGTAGTACCCTCGGTATAGTCTTCTATACCGGCCAACTTCTATCTGTGGACATGCGCAGAATGCTGCATAATGCATGCCTATTAACTGGACAGGGCTGTAATTGCTAGTGAGAAACAGATTTTTTGCCAAGTGTATCACAAATGTTTCTTGTTGCGTAGTGTGCTATCATCTAATTAAATAGAGATTATTTCAGTCAGGAGTATGATTAGAAACAATAATAGATATGAATAGATGCAGACGCTCATGCCTTTTCTCTTCATCTCTTGATGCTGAACTCTGTAATCCTAATCAGTGTGAAAAAATAGGACACCCCATGAAAAGCTTTTATTTATTTATTTATTTAATTTTTACATAGTTAAAGATATAAACTTTTCCTCTGCATTTTAACAATATTAAAATATTAAGGTATCATAATCTATTTCGACACCACCACAGAGATTAATACATAAAATGCCTAAATTATAATCAGGTGCAGCACATTAGCTGCAATTGAGTAGAACATGTTAAACACCTCACTGAGACTTTCAGAAATAAGGTTGTAGATGCATTTGAGTCTAAAAAGGGAAATCAACCATTTCACTGTCTACAAAATAACTTACAAGTGGACAGCATTAAAGACAACTGTCATGCCTGCCCCTGTTTTGTGTTGCCATATGTTCCCAAGCACTCTGTTTGTGTCTTGTGTGTACTAACCCTGCCTGTCCATTAGTGTTGCCCAATATGCAAATACATGGTGACAGGTACCAATGGGAAAATTTTAAGTTTTACTTAAGGTCATATTTTACAAACAAACCCTACAAGCCACTATGTATTATTAAAACAGCACAGCTCACTCAGTTTCATGGACCTTAAACAATTTGTTCAAAGCTTAACTTAATTTAAGAAAATAAGTTGCCTCAAAGTTTTTAAGTTAGGTAAACTTTATGTGCATATAATGTAGGCTGTAATAGCAATTTACCATTTTCTGTGTTGCTGCACGTGACTCTGTGCTGGCTGTGTGCTATAGTGCTCACTCTTGTGCTACCAACAGATGTTGTCAGTGTTTAGCAGTTCAGAACTTTTAGTGTTGTCACTTATTTAAGGTGTTCAATCCTAATAATTCAGGAAAACCTTTTTCTGCAGAACCTGTAATGTAATTTCATTAAATGTATTGTTTTCTGACTAAATTAGGATAATATTTGGCAGCCAGTCAATCATTTATTTATGCACTTTTTTGTTTAAAGTGTGTGACATCACTGATTGGGTGCTGCCAGAGGTGCATCATGCTAAATGTTAACTTTTGTATCCAGAATTAGTTTTACTGTAAAAGTACACATAAATATAAAACTAATAAGATCAACCTTAAATTTACAAGTAAAAAATATTGTCAGTATGGGCATGAACCTTTATACAATTACCTGCCAGTTTAATGACATGTAATTATTGTAATATTCCATGAATTCAAATGTACTTGAAGAAAGCAGAAAAAAATGTAATAATAATTTATTGTTTCCTGTAAAGCCATAGGCAATGTAACTTGTAATTTTTGGCATAATACTTAAAATAACAATTGGGTTTTTAATGCTATTTCTTTTGTAAAATTTTTATAGGGATCCTAAAAAAATAGAGATACAACTGCCGCAGCGGACACTGTGTCCATGCATCTTCTTTCCAAGGCTTTTTCCCCAATAAAGTCCCATCTTATAATTCCTTTGCATCTCTTTGTGATGCTCAGCAGGAACATTATATGAATACATATGTACATGTATGATAATACATTGCATACAACCAGTGTTCTTGCTGAGCAACAGAAGAAAAAGCAGAAGCATGGGACAAGTGCAATGGCCAAAACAATGCACTGTGCTTAAACCTATGTAATCAGTCATCATTGGAAATATCTGCTAAGGCTTGGCTCATTGAACTATTATGAAGTTTGAGACTTATATATTTTATATATATTTTAGAATAGATGTTAAGTACGTCAGACCTTGTTTGAACACTGTCTGTGATAAACACACATCTACATAGACGAAAGATTGAATGGCTCTTTGCGAAACAACCAAGATGTAACAGTGGTCTAGAAGTACTTCAGTTTGTGATCCTTTGCCAGGCTACATTCGTCAGAACACTTCAGAGGTATGTTTAAGCAAGTTCATTAATTTGCCCACCAATTCTTCTGATCTTTGACCCAGTTTGGGTGAGTACAGTTTAAAGTAAAAATTTTACGTTATTTAAAACAAACAATTGCAAAAGGCATATGCCATAGTAGTAATTATGCATTCATTAACGCAGACTTCTTGACTATAGTGCAAAAGATGCTAATGCTATTGATTAGATGCTAAACATAATGCTAATGCTAATACGCTATGCAAAATTTAGACTGTACTACATGAACATAAACTTACAACAATATGGAGGATAAAGTGACATTTAGATGCATGTGCCTGGGGTCAGTATGCACAGTCTCACACCTTTCCCCCCTAATTAGCTGAACTTTATATATGTACTGCCCTGCTTGTAGACCCTTGTACTTGTACTTTAGAACCTTTCACTTTTTGTTATTTTGCAGCCTTGTGCTTAAATAAAGTTTTTCCCATCATTCTGCACTCAATACCCCATATTGTCAAAGTGAAAACTAGAAATTGCAAACTCGTAGAAAAGGGAAAACTAAATATTGCATTGACATAAGTATATACATATTCTTCCTTATATACATATATAAAACATATTCAGACCTTTTAAGCAGTACGTTGAAGCACCTTTGGCAGCCATTACAGTCTCAAGTCTTCAAGTCTTCAAGGTTTGCGCACCTGGATTTCTGCTATTCTTCTCTGCAGATCCTCTCAAGCTTTGTCAAGTTGGATGGAGACACTCAGTGGAAAGCAATTTTTTTCTCTCTAGAGATGTTCAATTGGGAATGCTAATAAACATTTAGATACATCCACACTGAACAGAAGAATCAAGATAACAAGTGGTGTAATTTAACTAAATTCCACATCATGATTTCTATAAACCAGGTCAAAGTGCCCAGTGCCCAGTAATTAATGGCAATACAAACCTGACATTTTAAGGGCAATCACTCCATCATATTTTGTCATACAGCCTGTAAATGGAAACAGAAATGCAGGGCCAATTTGTTGCTGTCATGGAAGATTCATTAAACATGAACATGCTAAACCACTACATCCTTCGGAAAATAACAAGAAGTCTTTGGGGTTTACCACTCCAGGAAATGAACTGTATTTGACTAAAGTGCAAGATATGACAACATATAACTGAGCAACATGTTTTTAACAATAAATTCAGTATTTCTATCCTTGATCACAAGTTTGTTTAGTATTTCATAAATATCCTGTGAGATGCGATGTCTATTAAAAACACAACTAATATTATTTATTAATTATTTATGAAAAATAAAAAACTATAATTTTGCTGTTACATCTGGTCTGATACCAGATGTAACAGCAAAATTATAGTTTTTTATTTTTCATCCTGAGCATCTTGCTCACCAGCACGTATTGTGTCATCTAGTTACTCTAACTGGCCGGTCCATTTGTTGTGTTTTAAAACAAAGACAGAGCCAGTGAGTCTAATGATTCAGCACCCTGGATAGCGACATGCAGTTCTGGACTGGCTCTGACCATGCCTGCCTTTAATGACTGATGGGCCTCTTGCCACCACCAACACCCAAAGAGAGTCCAACGATGTTAGAAATCTAAGCAGTACCTGACCTGGAAAGTAGCTATTCTTTGGTGAGTGGCGAGGGCGTATCATGTACATAGGGTGACATATCTCTGTTTGATGTGTGCTACTGAACATTTATTGAATGTTTCTTCTCCTTAAAGCCCTGCACTGCAGATGGGTTAAATGGGGAGGTTGAATTTTGCAAAATTGTGCTTAAGATATTTGTGTGAGAGACAGAACTACAGGGTTGAACCAGGCACTGATTGATAGTTCTAAGATCCCCATCCACTTCAGCCAGGGTTTTCAATGTCACGAGATGTGTGTGCCTGGGGTCAGTCTAGACAGTCTCGCACCCCCCTAGTTAGCTGAACTTCATTACTTGTTCTGCCCTGCCTGTACACTTTAGACCCTTTCACTGTTTTACGTTTTGTTATTTTGCGGCATTATGCTTAAATAAAAAAAACATTGCCCACGTTATTCTGTACTAAACACCCTATAATGACAATGTGAAAACTGAATTTGCAATTGCAAACTGATTGAAAAGGAAAAACTAAATATTATATTGGCATAATAACTCACCCAAGTCTTCTTGGGTATTATGCCACAAGGTTTGCACACCTGGATTTGGTGATGACCATTCTTTTTTGCAGTTTCTCCAGAGATGCTTGATTGGGTCAATTCAGGGTCTGGCTGGGCCACTCAAGGACATTCCCAGAGTGTTCCTAAGTCACTCCTGTGTTATCTTGGCTGTGGGCTTAGAGTCATTTTCAGGTTAGACAGTGAACCTTTTGAGGTCCCAAGTGCTTTTGATCAGGTTTTCATTAAAAATATCACCACCAAATCATGTCAAATCAACTGAATTCACCACAGGTAGACTCCAGTCAAGGTGCAGAAACATCTTAATGATGATCTAGAGAAATGGAGGCCACCCGTGGGAGCTAAATTTCAAGTGTCATAGCAAAGGGTCTGAATACTTACAGTATGTCTATTCAAAAGTTTTTGGGGTATTGAGTGCAGATTGACAAAATCTTTTTTATTTTAGCAAAAGGCCTCTTGTGGGACTTGTGGGATGCTCTGTTTCTAAATTCAGATGACTTTTAATGTCATGGCCCCCAAACTATATACCCTATATACATTATGTGGTATGCATTATCAAATTCTCTACATCTCTGCTCTTTACTTTTTCTAAAAATTGTCATCTTCCTTAACATTGTCTGTCCTGATCACCCATAAAAGTCTTTTTACCACAGTGCAAAACTCCTCCTAGCGAATTTGAACTTTGGGGCATCATTCCTGCTACCTTTGCAAGCTGAAAAAACACACTCATGCTCCCACTATCAGTCTCTCTTTCAGCATGTGTAAAAGGCTCTTTTTGGCAGTTCCCGAGAGTGTGAGAGTGACAGAGTGCACAGCCTCTATTCTGGTTCAGAGGTCACTGGCATACTTTGCAACCATTTTGCTTCACAGTCTGTCTTAAGAAGGTATACCATGGAGGTAGAATTATGTGGCTGGATACACCCTTGGTCATATTTTAAGCAAGAGCACACCTGATTAGTAGGCTCAAGACTGAAACCAGCTGAGTTAGATGTGGTTGTTTTTGGACAAGATTGGACACTTCTATAATAGTCTACCTCCCTCCACAAAATAGTCCCACTTTAAACGACAAGCTTTCAACAGCCCATGGGAAGGAACGTCCTTCCAGTCTCTACCCTGTACTCAGCTCTACATCAGCCTTCTGAGCCTTCAGCAGTTCTTCACTCTCTAGTTCTTGAAACTACAAGCTGTCACCATCACTGTGACCTCCACTATGTCACATTCCTCCTGCTGCTCATGCTTGACTTCTAGTACTCACAAATTGCAGCAATGTTTTTTAACACAAAGTCTTCAAAATAGAGTGTCTGTGTTTGTGTGATACCCTGTCCAGTGCTGAATGGAGAAGAAATGTGTCCACTGAGCCACCTGTTCTTTCAGTATCAGCATCAGTCAGGTCAATAATGTGTGGACTATGTACAGAGCAAAAAGAGAGAGGAAGACAATGAGGCAGTGCACTGTTAGAGAAGCTCTATACAAAACACTGGTATTTGCATGCTAGGCCCAGAGAACTCTGTTGCAGCTTAATTTGTGGATGAGTAACTGCTGGACTGCTGGTAAACTTCCATCTTTACGGGATTGGTGGCCTTTTTTTGCAGCTGATGACATGGCCATGAATTTTATATTGGTGCTAAATGCATTTTTCAGGATGAAGGTTTAGGCCTGTATAGCACTTAGAGTTTCTTAAGGAGCTTTGGTGGATGCATGAGCAGATCATTCTGACACAATGGGCTCAAGTAGACACCAGGCATGAATGCTTGGTGGGGATGCTTGGTCTTCTTAAGATGGGCTAAGCCCCTCCTTAATGTAAGTTCAGAATCAGTCCAGTGCAAGCAGGAACAGAACCCATACATGTAGAGAAATTAATTTGCATTTAATAGATTGAGTTCCATACCGCACACTACCAACAGTATGTAAACAAAAGAGGTGCTCAAAGAGGTGTACAGAAGTGTGTGGCTTGGAGTGTCTCATTGTTTACTAGTTTATGACACAGGTCAAGAGCAATATCAGTGCTCTTCTGAGTTTCATTTAAATCCAGGATTGGGATGTGAAAATGACTGGGTTGTTTTAACCTCATTTTTTGAGTGTTGCTTGGTTAATACGAATACAACCATTAATTTATTTATTTATCTTTTACAGGTTTTACAGATTATACAGACTTTATTAAATACAAAGTCTTGTATGCCAAAACGTTAGTTTTGTAGCAATGCTACAGTTCTGGCATTGTTGCTACACTTTTTACTGGCTATTTGTCTTCCATTAATCACATGGAACAGTTAGTTAAAAAATAATTCCCTGTATTTTTCTATTATTGTCATTAGTTTATATATATGTAATATATATATAGTCATTAAACTTGTATGCACAGCTATCCAGTGTCTTTTGCAAATAGTAATGTAAACATTTAAGATTATTTCAAATTGCTTTAATTGCTTTAAACCAGTGCAATATTGTACATGGACAGTGTGTATTGTGTGTGTGTATAATGTGTGTATAGTACATGTATAGTATATGTTAATGTGTATATATTCAGTATTTCTATTTTGTAAATATTTGTGTTCTTTTTTACTACTGTAAGGAACAATGCACCTACATTTTGCACTCATCTTTACACCTGTGTAATGTCATATGACAATAAATGTGATTTAATTTCAAATTGATTTGAAAATGTACACAGATATTTAGCTATAAAACATGTTTATCACTTCTTGTAATACATATTGTGTACATATTGTGAAACCGTCAAAAGTTTTGTCTTGGAGTAGCTCATTGCCTGTACTTGGCTAAATAGAAAGAGATTCTGCAGTAACCCATGGCCTCATCTTTTCCAAAGTCCCACTACGCTTTGACATCACAGCCTTTGTCATTCATGCTCCTTTCTTAAACCAATATGCAGACAGGTGTTTATTGGTTCAAGTGAAACCCAATGTGTGACATTTGATCTCCTTTAGTCTGCTGTTTTAAAGCCCGTCTTGTCCACACTTAAAACAACATTGGCAAACAAGACAGATGGCTTACAATAAGAGAGTTTCTACCCCCCCCCCCACCCCCCGGTTTTCTTGCTTGCTGCCTCATTCTCTCATATCTAACACACCAGGGAAGCTTTTATCAAGAGAGTTTGCCTCAGCATTTGCGATGGAGGGGTGTCTTCATGTCACCAGCTCTCTCTGGGGAATACAGTGCCTTTTTCAGGGGGAGAAATGAAAAGCAAAACCTTCACATAGTGAAATGGTTTTGCAAGTAGTTTTCATCCCTTGCCATCACCATGCACATTCTGAAGCAGTTTTCTCTGGCCAGGTTTGAAAGTAGCTTCAAGGCAACCGAGGGCTGCAGTGCTTTCTGTAAAAATCAAGCTGTCTTTATCTTCCAAGTGCCCACACCTTTAGCCACAGTCTTCTGTGAGTTCCTCCGGCTTTGATCCCCGCTTCTAAGAACTGACGGAGATAGAGCCCTCACTCGTGGCTTCTGTGTTTGGAAAGTATTTCTAGTGTAGTGTTTTGTTGCCTGATAATACTTCTGGGTGGACAGAGTATAGAACTTCCAAGGGCAAATTCTTCTCCTGGTTCTGTCAAGTTAAGCTAACTTTGTTCATTGTGCAAGACCTTAAAGTTATATGAGAAGGCATTTGTACAAGACAGAATAAATATTAGTCACAATTTTATTCACAAAAGCACGGAAAAAAACACACAAAAGTGCAATAAAAAGCATTTACGCTTTGTTCAAAGGTTTGGCGCATTTTCAATCACTAGTCAAATGCGGTAGTTGAGTTTTTTTTCCTGCACTTAACTAAAACTTTAAAGTGGAATTCAAGGATACTTAATTTCATTTCTCAATCAACTCTTTTTGAGGGCAGCCATCTTTGTTAGGAAGAGGTGAGTGACAGAGCGATGCACAATGACACCATCTGTCAGGGCCCCCATAAACACTCCAAATGAAACATCTATGAGGATATTATTGTGTTATAAATCTCACCATAAACATAAATTAAATCCAAGATTACTTATCAAAGCATAACCATGCCTAAAAACACAAACTACTTACAGAGCTGATATCTGTGAATTTATAACAGCAACGATAAACACATTTACAGAGTCACACAGGATTGCTTGCCTGGCTGACATTATTATCAATAACACTGGCTGACATTTTATTTCACAGACTCATATAACTAGAACCAAGTCAATTCTATCAGAGGAATTAGGTCACCTTGAGAGACAGCTAGGCTATTTGTAACGGAGCAAACCATGACAAAACAGCCAACCCCTATGAAACACACACCATCATCATAAGTATCTATCTCTCACTGTATAAGCTGACCACAGCACAAATTAATAAAATGAAAAATTGAACAACACATTTTGTGTAAAGGTAGCTGAAACAGTTAACCTCTGTCTCTCACTTAGTCTCTTGGGATAATTCTCATTGATGGACAGTGTTGCACCAATAGTAGTTCTTACTCAGTGGCCAAGTCACCCTTTTATTTGGCAGCAAACGCAATGAGAGTGTTATTAAATCATCTGCAGTGGCTTTCTCGGCAGAATTAACTACACTGAGCATACTCAAGTAACAAGCTTGTCCATTCTTAAGTAGTATTAAAGGGCAATATTTTACCTTAAATTAAGAGTCCAGCAGGACGTTTTGGCACATGTTACAGTCCAAATGGATTACTTGACTGCTGATCTGTGTAACATTTCACAAAGCAAAAAACGATGGAAAAAGTGTAATGAATTTAAAGCACTGTAATGGGCATGAATATTTATCATGACAGACAGTAAAATTAGAAAAACATTCAATTACAATCAGTGCTAATTTATTGTTGTTATTGATTTGTGAAAGGCACACATTAATAAAGAAACATTTCATTACATCAAGGGGAGATCTGTGCTTGACCGTGATGTAATATTTTATAGTACAATAAAACTAACAGGAAGGTCTAATAATGTAACAGTCAAGTATTCTCTTTCTATCCTTACTAGAATGAATATTTCTCATATTTGTGGACACACTATGCCCAGCATATGTCTACATTTTAATTCTACAATATAAACTGCTGTTTTGTTTTTTGTAATGTTTGGTTGAAATGGTTGAGCTGGGTTATTTTGCAGTATTTTCACAGTGCACAGTAGTTGTTGTGTAGCCAAGCCCCTGGGTTATTGACTATAGCTGTGTCCGAAACTATGCCCAATTCACTTCACATTCACCTCACATAAAAACACATACTATAGTAAAATAATAATATAATATAATATAATATAATATAATATAATATAATATAATATAATATAATATAATATAATAAACAAGTACTGGGTCAAAGTAGCCATACTAACCATCCATAATCATTAGCATACTTTAATGCAAGATATGAGGTATTTGAATCAAATACACACATATCACATAAATCCCCTCAAAATCACTCTGAAATCTTCATAATGTGCCCTAATCAATCAAAACACATCAGTACTTAGTGTGAAGTTATCTCACGATCTGAAACTTGGGCACATTGAGGGGTGGGTGGATAAGGCAGTGCATATGCTTGCCTACAAGGCCACGTATGGTAATCAGTCACCCATTGAAATTACAAATGAGATGATGGGGCAAGGTGCAATTGAAAGCCAGGTAAAAAATGTGTCTAATTTTCCAGATTGCCACCTAGCTTTTTAATTTCAGCAGATTCCTGGCAGAAATTTGCATGGCATTTAGGTACTCATTACAATATTAATCTTCCCTTAGAAGTTGCTAGAGCTCAAAGGTTAAGCATGATTCCTATATTAATTTTACAGGAACTTTTTTGCCTCCTATAAAGATTTTCATTTGGAAGGTGCTCATTTGCTTGACTAAGTGATGTTTAGATCTACTTGGAAGGCTTAGATCCCAAATATTATATGAACACTCAGAAAAGGCTCAGAGCCAATATTGGTTATGTTTACTGTGATGTAGTGATTACTTAATGTAGTGATATTATGTAATACTATTTCAGAGTTAGTATTTATATACAAGTATTCCTGTGGGCATTAAAACAGTAATATGTATCTACAAAAGTTACTATGTTATAGACATAATTGTATGTAGAAATAATAACTGTGCATTTGCGTATTTGTTTTAGACAACTGTTATAGTTAAAGTTATTTGTTCACCATCTTATATGCTTTTATTCACCAAGTACTTTTGATGTTACAAGAATGTGTAGGTAGACCAGCCATATTTATTTTTAAATGTGTTTTCTTCAATGACATTTCTATTGTAGTGTATGTTGGGGTGTACAAATACATAAATTAAATACATTTTAGTAATAATATACAATACTGCATTTTACTTATTTATCCGGTGCCAGTGTTGCTGTAATTCAGCAATTAAGTTAAATGGTAAATACCAACAACCTAACATGCTGGATCAAATTCCAAACGGCTGAATTTGTCCTTATTGGACCCAGCACTGGGTTGCCAGATTAACCCAACTTGGGTTATATTTAACCCAAGAATTTTAGTGTACATTGTAAAAAATTGTAAATAAAGTTGAGATAACAGAGGACTGAACAAAAACTTGGGAGGTAGCTTTAGATAGCAATGATCCAACAAGACTTTATGCTTTTGCAGACAAAATGACCAGTGATTTTTGAAGGAGATGATAAGGTCATAGTGAGGAACTGTAATTTCAGGGATATATAGAATCTCAGCCTTGCTGGAATTCAGCTTTAGGAGTCTAGCCTGCAGACTGCAGGAGGTCTAGAATAATTAGAGCTGATAACAGTTTGGCTGATCTTGGCTCATGGAGTATCTCTGTCATTGCTAAAAAGGCAGATATGAATATCACTTAATATAATATAATAACACCCAAGAGCTGAGCACCCCTACAATGTAAAGTTTGATATGTTATGACCGCATGAATGCTATGCATTTTGTGTATTTGTGTTATTTTGCAAAAAGACAGAGTTCTTTTGTTCCTGGCTTTGAAGCATGAAAAGCTCAAATATGTCTGGTTCAACTCATCTGTTGGTAGGTCTATGTGAGCAGTAAAACAACCAAACTCTGCATAACTGGATTTGAAGAATCCGGTAATAATGCACTGGCTTTTCTAGCTTGTGCTGATAAATTATCAATTTTGCTTTCATTTGCAACTTACACACATCCACAACAAACCAACAACAATGTTCAAACAGGAAGCACCTTGTGTGAAGACCACCCAAAGATCAGTGACTTAGTGTTTAGACAAAATTAATGTTAAAGGCCTACCTTTAATACAAATAAAGCAATACTGCTAGTTCTTATCATGACATGTGTTTATGACATGTTTGCTCATCAAAATGTTATTGTATGGTGTAAATATAGGATGTATTTTCAATTAAAAATTCTATTGTGTTGCTTTAGGAAATGTTTGGCCTAATGTGGAACAGTTCTAAAAGTACTTCAGTCAGGCAAAATGTATTAGAGGGGAAAGGATTGTGCAATAACTAGGTTTTTGAATGACAGCAGAAAGTCTATTGCAGTCTATTGTAATATGTAACACGCACGCCTATTTGCCTAGATTTTGTAAATCAATAATATTGTAAATGGTATAATTATTTAGTTTTTTAATGATGTTTAGGCCTTAAATAGGCCTCAATAAAAACGTCTGCATACGTTATGTATAACTTCTCCCACAAGTGTCCCACAATAGGAAATGCAGATCACTATGGCACTATGAGTTATATGTCGGGATATGTCTGTCATTACTTTTTGTTTGATTAGGATAACTGTGAAACCCTGATGATGTCATTGTGTAGTGGTATTTGTGTGAATTAAATGTCTTGGCTTCATATCGCAATATGCGTATACTACATTTATAAAGTGCAAAACGTTCCACATTAGACTAATTGATTCTTCAATCGGCAGAACTATCTATTTTATTCTTGTGGAAACTGTGTACATTTTAGAATGAACCACATGGACTACCGATGTAAGTAAGCTTTTCACCACTCCGTAGAAGTTGAAGCGATCCGCCCAACTAAAACTTCTGTCTCTCTGCGCGATGAATAACAACGCTCCCTGGCTCTTACACGTGGTGCGCCAATAGGGGGGCGAGGCGTGCACTGCTGAAGCTTCTCGTTGGCTGAGCGAGGTGTCACTCCATTCCGAGGTGGGCTGGCTAATTGAAACGCTGAGCGCAACGCGGCTCATTGTAACCATCCTTCTCGCGAGGAAGGTAGTAGGTAGCCCATTGCCCACTATACCACGAGCCTCCAGCGCGATCGCATGAGAAGCGCCGTGTGAAGAGCGTGTGCAGCAGTGAGAAGAGCAAGCAGATCACAAGGGCAGACAAAAAACAGAGAAGGAAACTTCACGAGAGAGGCATGGCCGTGTCAGCGACTCCGCCGGTGCTTTCACCGACTTCGACTCCAGGCGCGGGCAGCCTGTTCCGTCCTGACCCGCTCTACTCCAGTCCGGCCGAGTCCCCGCGTCTGACCAGCAGCATGATCAACTCCTTCATCAGCGGCGGCGGCGGCAGCAACGGCAGCGCGGGCAGCGCGGGCAGCAGCAACAACGAGTGCAAAATGGTGGAGGTCCACGGGGTCAAGGTGGCCTCGTTCACAGTGGACGGTCAGGAACTGATCTGCCTGCCGCAGGTTTTCGATCTCTTCCTCAAGCACCTGGTCGGCGGGTTGCACACCGTGTACACCAAACTGAAGCGGCTGGATATATGCCCCGTGGTGTGCACGGTGGAGCAGGTCCGGATCCTGCGCGGACTCGGCGCCATCCAGCCCGGCGTGAACCGCTGCAAGCTCATCAGCAGAAAAGACTTCGAGGCGCTGTACAACGACTGCACGAACGCCAGGCAAGTTTGTTTCCCACACGACTTGTCCATGTGCACGTACACACAACCGACACTAATGGGCGAGTTGGAGAAAAGTTTTAGAACTCGTGCTTTGGGCTAGCATTCCTTTTCTTCAAAAACTTTTACTCAGCGGTTGTATTCATAAGGACGACACAAGGACGACTCATTACCGTTAACGTTATTATGACTTAGAAGCCACATCCAGTCTGCATGAGCCTGCCAGGTTTTTATGCACATAACCTCACAGCCACCTGCAGTTTTAAAAAACACGAGTTAGGCCTTTCCATATTCATGTCTGGCTCAGAACTGGTCACTGAACTGAAAGAACTTAACTCCAGCTAAAGCCCATCTGTTCCCACGTTACTGTTTCCTCTGTTTACTCGAAAGTTCACGCTTACTCCGAATTATCCCTTTATCTGTCCTTCGAGCAATAGAATGTGAGCAAGACAACCGTGCTGTTTTAAAGACGTGTTTCAAAAGTAGTTACCTTTGCAGTGTGCGCGCACCCGTTCGCGAGCTCCGTTCACCTAGCGTTGACCCAATCAGCGTACGAGTGTACAAGTGTACCACGAAAGTGGCACTCACTTTGAAACACTGAGATTCTATGTAGAGTTAACCAAAAGGAAAATGTTACTGAAGCATACTAATACCAAGTTTGATCTGAAGAACTCGCAGACTTGCCTTCAGGCTTTACCTCTTTTTCAGTTGTAATACTTTTTTGTTGCACAGTATTGATTGCATCTAAAAATCTGGTTTTATGTTTACAATAGGTTGTTTGTTAACCAACTTCTGCATGTTCTTGCTATCTCACGCAATCCCTCAAAAGTTTTCTCCACATTACAGAGTATGTACTTCTCTGGGCCCAGTTCCCCAAAGGAACTTTAGTGTTAAGATCCTATTATCTGGTAGAAGAGGGTAGAAGAGTTTTCGGAGTGATGCTCGCTCTAAGATTTAGGAACTATATAAGATGATTTGGGGAAACCATGTGTTGTGGCACAGGTTAACGCTGATGGACAACGCTGTGGTTTGGGGATGGGGAAAAGCCTTGCTCTCTGTTACCGCCCATTCTGTGCCCTGTGAGGTGTCCAGCTCGCTTGGACTGTGTGTGTTTATCTGTATTTAAATAAATCAACTGGGGCGATAAATCACCTCAGTCCGACTCTTTCACCTCCTGCTCGGTGTCGAGATGTTATTCTTAGCTTGTTATCATGACAGATGCATTAGTGCTCCCATGCTCCTCCAGCAATGTCAGCGGGAGAGAGGGAAGCTCAAAAGGACCAGTGCCTCTTTTTTCTTCTGAATTATAGACTTTTTTTAAATATATTTTTTACTTCCTGCCTAAATCTAAATGTTTTAACCACTTTTTAAACTCATATGGTCGGTTTGATCGGGCCTTAACTGGGAGCTGTCCAGTAATGTAAATAAAATTGATCAGTTTTCATCACGAAAAAACAATATCTGACAACAACAGCAACAATAATCATAAATTTAAACTAATAATGTATTTATGTATTTCAACCACAGAGTAAACACATTCATCTAATATAAATTAAAATCAAACAAGTGTTAAAGAAAAACTGTAAGGAAGAGCGACCACTTTAAACCTATATTAAAAATATAAAAATAGAGAATATCAACTTTACAGTGGGTAGACAAAAACCTTAACTTCCAATAGAAATAACAAGATTTTATTGCAAGACATTTAGCAGTATTTCTATATTGGCCCATTTATCATGGAATTGTGCAATGAAGTTTTTTGTCGTGCTTCCACTCTATATCGTTACACTTCTGTAAATGTACCACATTTTAAAAATGTGGTCACAGAATTGGAGATTTCCGTGATTTTGCATTTGCGAATCATCATTTTTTCCTTGACGTTTGTGTGATGTGATGTGTGACCTGTTCGGAATAGACTGTAAAGTGCTGCGCATGATGCAGAGCAGAGAAAACACAGGGGCGAGTCCGATTTGAGCCGGCATTTGAGAATTTAAACAAACAGCGTCATATAAAAACAACAAGGGAGAAATAGTATTTTTGGTTATGAAAATTCAGATTAAGATTAGGCATTGGGTTTAGGTGTCAGAAGTCGGAAGGGAACTTCCCACAAAGTCAGGAATACAAACTTGTGTGTGTCAATGAGAGAGCGACAGAGGGAGCCCATCCAGATGGCCATTTCGGGCTGGTTTCTGTAATTAACCTTTTAACGCGCCCCCTCCTCTTCCTCACCACAACCTTCAGCATTCAAGCGCAGCTTTATTGGGTTTCGCGTCGCGCTCGATCAATCCAGCGCGGACATCTAATCAGCAGAGAGCGAGAGAAAGAGGGGAGAGAGAGAGAGAGGGAGAGTTGTGATTTTTTAGTGGAGAGTTTTGAATTAGAACTGTAACATTGTGAACTTGAAATCGTTATGGTTGTGCACGCGCGCGTGTCTGTGTTTAACAGCTCACCTTCGCGCGCCCGCACGTCTCAGGCTCACTTTTATAGTTCCGATTTGAACATCATTCACCGTCCCACCGCCATATGGCTGGGAGTAATCCTCGCAAAACTTTCTCTTTCTCTCCCTTCTGTGCGTGCGTGTGTGTTAAGGTATGGGACAGGATAACCCCATGTAGAGTGCTCCAAAAAGTCTAAATCAGCACAGCTCGCGCCTTTATGATTCCTCAGCTCGCAATTGATCTCCAGGTTTTTATTGCATTCATTATTTATTAACAAAAAATAGAGAGCAAGGGGAAGAATTTGCAAGCTAAACATAACGCTAAACTCGTTTGCACTTTGGGGGGCTGCACTTAGCAAATTGAAGGAGAATCACATTAGAACATCAGCGCGCATCTGCGCCGCTTCTACTGCGTCTTTGTGGCCCCTGAGCTGCTGGACAGGACTGAGAGAACAGGGAGGAATCAGTACACAATTTTCTACCACCTGTACGGCTGAGGTTTTGTTTCGCTGTAAAAAAGAAAACACTAACAAAATTTCACACTTTCAAAATTGCGCAAATTCGTCTCATTTGACTTTTGAAAGCGTTTTCTTTAAAAGTTTCCATTCATTTTATAGTTGGTCTGTTTAGGCGGCGAGTATGGGCCTAATTCACCTCTATGCCCCCGAATGCGATATGCGCACGTTTGCGCATTTTTATACATTTTGAAGTGGCAGATTTAAGTGATGTGTTTCGCCTGCGCTTGGTTTGATCATTTCAAAATGCAAAGATTTGGAAGCTATATTTAAACTATTTCTTTAAGAGCTTGACGAATTTTGTTTTTTCTTACCATTTTCTCTTGTTAACAAAGCCCAGCTGATAAATTAATATATCATACTTTTTGCGCGCGTGTAGCTGTCCCTAACACTAATGTTCACTTAAAACAAGATAATTTGCGTTTTCGTAGTCCATAACCATAAACAAGTACAACACAACGCGAACCTGTGCTTATGAGAGTTTACGTGTGTGTGTGTGTGTGTAACTTGTAGCTCGATCGATACGCAGTGTATTCTTCTGCACATGCCGGTAGGAGCGCTGGCGCAAGAATGCGTGCGCTCCTATCAGCATATGGGACCCCCTTTGCCGCCTCCAGGCTTTGCCTGAGGTAACCAAGACATCCCGCCACGTCCTGTACACCTCATTTTCCTACGCGTGCCTTCAGCTTCTCCATCGTACTTGCTCGCACCTTGAATGTCACCAATCAATTATACGTCCACCTACCTTTTTCAGCTTTATCTTATTACAGCCATCCTGCCCTTTCTGGGCAGTAAATTATGAACGAATCGTACTCCAGCCCAAAAAAGGCCTACGGGCCCAAACGCTTCAGGACAGAGTCCAACAGAGAGCTGTGCTTCTGCTTTAGACAGCGCACGTCGTTTGTGTCAACAGGGTGTTTCGAACATGCGCGTGCACGTCTGTGCTGTCTTTCGTTTCTGAGTGTGTGTCTGTATGCGACCGCTGGACGTCTGCCTGTGTGTGTGTGTGGATATGTAAGTGTATGTTTGTGTGTCACTGTCCTCCTGTGTCTCTCCATGCTTCTATTACAGTCTTAAAAATAAAAAATAAAGGTTTCAAAAAAGATTGAATTGGAATGTTGTCATAGAAGAACCACTAACCATCGTTTAAGAACCATCCATTTTTGTGTATGTGTGAAATAATGAAAAAACGTTTACGTTTAACTCTAACGTTTTCCTTGAATCACACGCCGAAGCCTATTTAGGAATCTTGATTTGTAAGACTGTAAATCTGAGCAGCAGACGGAGGTTAATTTGCGCACAGAAGCTCTTCAGCAGCGCTAAAACGTTTGAACAGGGCTCGTAGGCAATATTTAGAATGTTCCCCGTTACAAGATACCCAACATAATACCAGCCTATGTTGACACCTCTGGCATATCTACATGCATATCTTGTGCTTTCAGAAGCTTTTAACCGAACAGTTTACCATGATATGGTTTTGTATAGTAAGAGTAAAATCCCCCGTGCCCTCTTTTTGAAGTGAACATTCCAATATCCACGACCTTTCTGCGTGTCAGATTTATGGCGCTCCATTGTAAAAGCAAAGGTTGAAATACTTTGATATTTTTTATGGCTGGTGGAAGCTTGCTCTGCGAAGTGTCCCCTTGCGCGCGCTCTCTCTCCTTCTAATAAAGCAACTTGTGGCCATTCTCCTCAATATCGGAGGGCCTTTGCTCCGGGCCGGCGTGCTTTAATAGCCATTGCCATGCGGAACCAATGAATTACACTCAAACCCGAGACACATGTGGTCAATTAGCGACAGAAAGGCGCTACCTGTACTTCACACACACACGAGTTAACGCGCACAGACGTGCTTAATAGGCGCAACATAACGAAACTGAGTAAAGTTTTGTGCATTTTAAATGATCTTGTCTTGCACTCATCAATGTGCAGTTTAGAATAATCATTACAGTTTGTGACACCAGTCACATGGGCAAAAAAAGAGTGTGGCTGGGTATTTACTAGGGTTGATGAGTTTTGGGGTGATACCATATGATATTCATTTTTTGTGCAGGTTAAAGGAGGCTTGTAGTTGATTTGGCAGGGTTAGAGGAGGTTGGTGGGGGTAGGTATGGGGGAGGTTGGTGGGGGTGTTGGAGACACTGATGTCATTTTGACTTTGGGAAAATCTTCTTCCTGAGCTTAATGACACATCTGCAGCCAGGCTATATTTATTACAGTCATGTAGAATAAAATTGATTGTCTCCTAAAATTAATTTTTGGTTTGCCTCTAGCAGTGCTTTAATGGAGGACACTCGGCTCCGTGCAGGAGTATTGTTTAATCACATTAATATCACAGCCCCCAGGACAGCCGAGATAATTGTACAAACGAACACAGAAATATGTATCTCTAACTTTTTATGATTGAATTATGCAAATGACTTATCTCCTGCCCTTCTAAGCACTAATCATCTAATTAGGACTGATGGTTTAAATGGTTGTTTTTGGACGGGGACTCGGGGAGAAGCGGGGAGCAGAAAATTGAAGATGACACCAAAATCAGCAAAGTAGTCTGTGCCGGAAGAGCCGGTGTTTTCTCTTGCTCCTTTGACGCAGCAGGCAGCAAGAAGATGATTAGAGGAGTTTAAGGGACTTGAGATGTAAAGCTCCCTTTAATCCATAATCGCCCCTTACCCTGATTTTTTTTCTTTTCTCAAGAGTTCATGATTCTGTTCATCACTGCGTTTGACATTAAGCTTCCATACAAGATAAGAGGACAGAACTTTTGGGTGATAAAAAGTTAACTGGGAACCTAATTATATGAATTAATATTTAATGTCACACTCTTTACTGTACCTACCTGTGCACATGGCTACCAGCTGTTCCATCCATTAGGCTAGAGAGTATAACTTACAGTAATAATGGTGAGGTTCAAAAGCAAAATGAAATGGTGTTCTTGCGGGAGAAGTTTCCTTTGGCATGGTGATGTCTGTATGCATGTCTGCCTCCAACCAGGTTTACCTGAACAGTGATTAATGTAGCGTGCAGTAATGGTCTCATTGCTGCCACTGTGTGCTCTGGCTAAATGTAATTACAAAAGCTCTAGATAATAGCAATTGTTTGTTCATTCTAGCTTCTTAATGGGGATTTTCCTCAAACTTTAAAAAAGTAAAAAAAATCACAAGCATACACACAGTTATAGAAACCTCCTTAATGGTTCTTTAGAGAGTGTTTTAAATCTTAGGAGAGTCAGCAAAGTCTCCAAAGCATAAAACACTTCTTAGCAATACACAAACAATGAAAGACTGAAATGTTATTTGTATCAATATGTTTACGAAGGAGATGACTGAGGATGACTGTCAGTTTAAAGAGGATGTTTGAATGTGGTTGTTTGTGGTATGTGTGTATGTCTATGGATGCGTGCAGGTAACATCCCTAACAAGGAACACATTTGTTTATTAAAGGAAAAATTGAACTAAGTCATGTTATATTATGCTTTTGTCTGATCAAAGTTTAGGGTGACATTTTTTTATTTAGTTGTGACATAAAAAGTCATAGAATTCAATACTGACCACACAACCTTTAATTCAAAGTACCAAAAGGCTAAACGTGAAAAAAGGGTACAAAGAAAGCGAGGGATAAATAGAGACAAGTGGGGCAGTGTGAGAGATGAGTGTGTGTGTGTATGTATACATGAGGTGAACCATGTCTGGGTTAAATCAAGAGAATCCCTGGGTATGTGATGACATCATGGTCAGTTCTTATGCTCTCAGTGGATCTGCAAAGGATTCATTCTGTCTGCGCTTGCCCTGGGCAACCTGGGTCCAATTACATGCACAGACACTCACACACACATACATACACACACACACACACACACACACACAAACATAGTTTGTATATACTTTTTGAAAGTAAAAAAGTATATCCTACTCTCCACCAACCTGTGTCACACATGATCTGCCTCCAGATTTGGAACTTTGACTTCCTACCTCATCATAACATGTGACACTAATCCAAACAAGGCTCCTCCACTTGCTCAGAATGGTGATATGGAGGAAAAATATTGAAAGGGGGACTAAATGCTTATGCCTGTCTGTCACGTTATATTGTCACAGCCAGAGCTGCTAAAAAATCAATGATCTTTCAAAGACTTTGTCTGTAATATTTGTAGAAGTATATATTCACTGTCATAATGAAGCATTGTGTATCAGCAATTGTAACATTATAGGGGACAATAAACAATAAAACCAGTGTGTTTTTGTAAAAAGATATTATTAGAAGTACATTTAGTCCATTTCAGTTGATCCACTCATTAAAAAATGTTCAGATAATGTTTTTAAAAGGGGTTTAAGAATGTAAGAGTTATATCTTTGTCGTCATATCAACTGTCACAACACAGCTGATATGACAACAAGTATATAATTCTGTTTATGTTTTTTTTTTTGGTTTCTTCTGCATTGTTTTGCCTGTTAAGAAATAATATTCCTAATTCTTTATTTTAATTATAGATATGGCCCCAAAAATGATCACAACCCCTATACACATTTTATATCTTATTATTGTATTGAAAAGAGTGTTTAGGGGAGGATCTATGCAGCTTAAGGGGGAAGACGGCCCAGCCAGCATTTTTACCAGGACCATTCATCTTCTCTCTCTCTCTCTCTCTCTCTCTCTCTCTCTCTCTCTATGACCCTTCCCACCCTTTTTCCTTTCTCATCTTCACTCTCTTTGAGTCCATTACAAGGTAGCTCATGAGTTTCCATTTGCCTACAGTAAATAGACTGTCAGTGGGCGTCGGCAGGAAATAAATTTGCTGGACGATTTTTTCCCCCTAAAAGCACAGCCTTTAAAGCCTAAAACAACTGACTTATTTCCATCAATGTAGTGACCGCAGATGCGCCTGTGTTACGCTGGATGAGTGGTGAATATGATAAGTTGATAAGGAATTAATTACACCACAGGAATGAGTAGTTGCATCTGACTGTGGATTTCAACAGCGGATAATCTCTCTCTTATGCTAAGTTATCCCTAAGTGTGAGTGTGTGAGTGAATGGGTGGTACCTCTGCTGGACTTCCACCCTGTTTAGGGGTTATTTCTAATTTGCACCTAATAATCTGGTTGGCTCTGAACCCACCGTGACCCGGACTGAGAAAAAGCGGATAAGATAAATGAATGAATGACACTGTCTACCTTTACCTACCTCATTTTTTACCCCTTTCAAAGTGAGATTATCTGCATCGCTGTGTCATTCAGTTTCACTAATTCAACTTTTTTGTTTTTAGTTTGACAGATTTGGTTATGAAGATGTTTCTCACAAGATTACGCTGGCAGTGTCATTTTCCATTTTGTTCTTCTACCCCTCATAAATATGTGGATACTGTTGCTCTCTTTAATAGAGGGCCCTGGGCTTGATTGGAAACACACTAGCTGTGTATGGCACTGTAAATTGGAACCACACCACAGGGCAGGTTGTTTATTCTGATTATGATGTGTGTCTCTTAACTACGCTCCAGTCAGAATGAGGTTAGGGATGGACCTCCGACCAATCAGAACCACGTACAGGGGCCACTCCCACGCCTTTGTTCCTTTAACAGCATTTTACAACATTTTACATGTTTATGTAAAGTCTGACCACACATGCACATAATATTCTGATTGTTTCGTAGCTTACGCCATACAGGCCGTTACTTAATTAATGATTTATGCAAAATTGAAACAAATGTCTTTGACCACCTCCCTTAGAAACACAGATCTTGCCCTCTCCACTACCCCACTAAATAGTACAACACACACACACATGTGCACACAAACTGTAACCTTATCCACCCTGCCTTTCATCTCTCTGTGTTACAAGGTCAGTGTGTGTTTCCGTGTGCATGTGTGTCTGTCTGTATGTATCTGCATGAGTGTTTACATAGAGGAAATAGGTGATGGGTATAAAGAAAAATTTAAAAGACTGACAGCATTGGGTCAGCATTTCTTCAATGCATGTTTACAATGCATGTTTTTGTACTCATCATTGTGTGGTGTTTGGGGGGAAGACTGTCCTGTAAGGTTCCGTTACAGGGTAATGTAATGATTGTTACGGATAGTTACAGAAATAAAGTCAATTAGGGAAACAAGGAGGAGAGCATGCTGGACGCTTCAATGCACTGCTTTGAAGAGGCAGCAGCCACTGACAACATCACCTCTGTGCATGTTTCAGATAATATATAAAAAAAAAGCTCAGAGAGAGAAAAGTGTGTGCTTGCAGAGACTGGTGAGGGCGGGTGTGTATTCATCTTAATCATTTCAAATGTGTTAACATACTTTGTTACCTTTATATGTCTGCATTAATCACGCTGAAATAGGAAAGATTTGGATCTGTTTTTTTACCATTTGTGTGAAAATACAGTACTCTATGTTTAAATTATGTTGAATATGCTTTACATGACTTGGTTAATGTATATAACTGCTTTATAGCTTGGTTGAAAATACTACAAAACGAATGTCTTTGTAGAATCTAACCCACAGTGCTCTCATTTTGCTGCAGTCTGGGAGCTTTCCCAAGGTGCCTCGCTGTGAGATTGGAGCGTGAGCGATGGCAGGCCTGCTTGACCTCCTGGTTCTGCTGGGCCTTGTGTGTAATGGATGGGTCAGAGACTTTTTTGATGTTTTATTGAAAGATCACCGTGGCTGTCCTGGCTTTCGCCCGCCTGTAAATCAGGGTCCTCTGTGGTGGACCAGAGTGTACGGAGCATGCTTTATATCAGGCAGCAGGAGGAGGAGCGCCCAAAGGCCATCACTCTACTGCCCTATCTATCTCTATCTCTCTCTGTCTCTCTCTCTCTGTCTGTCTCTCTGGTTACTGGCAGAGACAGTTACAATTCAATTCAGTTTAATTCACATCAGTTCAGTCAGCCTGCAGAACATTTAGAGGGAGCATAGAACATAAAATACATTCATTATCATAAGACGTAATATATATGCAGTATATTCAAATAACATTACTATCATTAAGAAAGCGTGTCTCCATTTTTTACTTCTGTTTTTTACTTTTTTTTATGTCATTTTAATCTGACAGCTCTTTACATTGCTCATGGTGAATTGGAAAATAGAAATTCTCTACTACTCTTCTACAATTCTCTTCTACTGTAATATTGGAATTTTGGAGATACTGTAATATTGTTTTTTTGTGTCACAGACAAGTAAAAAAGAACCACATTGATCTTATCTTGTCTTGACATCTGTACTAGAACATTTCTGGTCCAGAGTCAAAATTGACCCATGAAAACTGTGTTTTCCATGAGGGAATATATTCTCATTAGCATGTTGACTCTCCTCCTTGCGGTGGCATATCCAACAAGCTGATTTGCTCTTACTGCTGCTGAAGGGTGGGACTTTATCCTTTAGACCATGTTGAGCCTTAGGAGAATTCCCATTCATATTTCGGTCAGTGAGAGGTCTCTTCATTTCTAATGGAACGGGTTTGGCCATCGGTACCATCGTTCTGTTAACACATTGCCTTCTCACGTTAATATGAATGATTTTTGTGCTGCTGTCCCAACCTCACATTTTACTTGCCCAGGCAATATATATATATATATATATATATATATATATATATATATATATATATATATATATACACACAAATCTATCAGTTTTATCATGTTCTGACTTTGTCTGTGTGAGCAGGTCTGTGTTTTTGTGTACAGTATTATGTGTTTTTCACTGTGTATGTGCGCAGGTACAAGCTAGTCTGTTGTCCATTTCAGCAGAATAAGGTGCCCTCACTCATTGTTGCACTCAAGCTGCCGAGGCAGCACAAACCACCTTTTTCCCAGCGCTCACGCTCAATGCAGCTGTTAATGAGTGAGTTGATGTAGTTGAACGTTTAGTTAATAAATATGTCAGACTTTTACCGCTCTCTTCCCTCTCGTCTTCTCGCGCTACCTCCCTCCCTCGTCTCAGTCTCGCACTTTCTCCGGGCTTGCGGAGAAATTGCAATTAGTTTTAGATTTACGCTACGATGACAGACAGTGGTATATAAATAGAGGTTAAACACACAATTTACATATTAATTTCATGATTCATTTAATCAATGATTTATGTGGATATAGATTGCTTTTAATCCGCGTCTCCGAGGCACCGTTCTCTCTCTCTCTATCTCTCTCTCTCTCTATCTCTCTCTCTCTCTCTCTCACACACACACACACTCCCTCTTTTGCTCTTCACCAAGCATGACAGAATAGAGTGCCGTGTTGAAGCGCTCGCTCCCTCCCTGCTTCCCCCTCTTTCTCTATCTCTCTTTCTCCCTCTGCTCTCTCTCTCTTTCCTCTCAGCTGTTCAGTGGCTCGGAGAAGAATGCGAGCTGAGGGGCTCCAAACGGCACCCCTAATTGGTTTAATTTTTCAGTGCGTGCACCGATCCTGACACTCGTTTACTGTGCGCCGCCATATCTCCTCTCGCTCCGCGATCTCTCTCTCTCTCTCTTTCTCTCTCTCTCTCTCTCTCTCTCTCTCTCTCTCTCTCTCTCTCTCTCTCTCTTTCTCACACACACAGCTCCATTAATAATGGGGTAATAATCGGGCTGGTTAAAGGCATGGTAATGAGAGCAGTGGTAATAGTGATTGGTGGCTGTGCTCGGGTATTCATAACAGATCTCTCATATAGAAGGCTGTAATTGAGGCGTGATTGAGACGCATTCTCTCTCTTCTATGGCTTTTTGCTGGAGGGCCTGAAGAGACAACCGCACCAGAGACACCACTAGAGAACCTTAGTGGCGGCGTTTGCAAAAGCTTTCCGTAACACCCCCCCCAAGAATTCTTAAAATGAAATGAAGTAAAATGAAAATGTTGGTAGTTTTAGTTGTAATAATGGGTTTTATAATGATATATCCCATTGAAAAGAGGGAAGCTTATATATATATATATATATATATATATATATATATATATATATATATATATATATATATATATAAAGAATATAAATAAAATATAAAGAATATATAGAAAGAATGGTAACTGAGTATTTTATCACAGTTTTTTTAGAAAGAGTCGTAAATGAAGATTAAAGCTTGTGTTGGCAGAGAAGGGACAAATTGGAATGATTTATTAGTACTGACATCAATATGTCACTGCAGGGGGAGAGTGGAAATAAGGGAAGGAGAGAGCAAGCGAGAGGGAGAGAGAGGTAGTGTGTGGAAAGGTGCGAGATAGCTGCTCATCCTGCGGAAGGTAAATAATGGGCTTTAATTATTTGCTGGCGGAGCTGTTGAAAGCCCGGGCCGATACTGTCACCGGGACGCCACAGCTGCTATGACGTGTGGCTGGGAATGTTAAAGGTGATAATCGAGGAGTGTGTGTATGTGTGTGTTGTGTTTGTGTTTGTGTGTGAGGAGCATTGAGGGAGCATATCTCAAGGTGCTTGGGTGTGTGAATGATGGTGTGTGCGTGTGTGTGTATGTGTTATCAGCTTCTGATAAAGACACAGTAGACACAGGAGACAGGTAATTGGTCTGTGTTAACCTCACTGCCCTACCCATCCATTTTAAAGTGGGCCTCTGGGCCATAGACTAGGCTGCAATCCTCAATAATCCATCTATCAGCTAAGCATAATCAATAAACCGATCAATGCTTGAACCCCTACATCAGATGTTGTTGTATATTTTCATCAGTGGAGCTTTATGACATGATATCTATTTATATTGCAGAATATCAGAGGAGAGCATAATTTAAATGACTAGTTACACAAACCCTACTCAAAGCTGCTCTTTGCTACCTGTATCAATGAATTTATCTAATTTGATGAATATGAAACTCTTTAATATGTACCTTCTGACATGTTAGGAAATAAAAAATTACATTGATTATTTCATGACAATGACATGACAACTGGGTCAGAGCATGTCCAAGACAGCAGATCTTGTGGGATGTTCCACTGGTTATGCAGTGGTAAGCACCTAACAAAAGTGCTTCAATAAAGGTTTACCAATGAACTGCTGACAAAATCATGGCTCACTGATGTGCGTAGGGAAGGAAAGGTTAGCGTGTGGTTGAATAACACAGAAGAGTTTATGTGGCGCTGAAATTGCTGAAAGTGCTGGCAATGTCTTATGGAGGATATGCCTCAAAGTTTTGGAGCTGTTTGGGTAGCATGAGAGAGACCTAGCTACACAATATTAGAAGGTGGTTTTAATGTTATGGCTATGTGATATGTATGTGTCAATTCATTGGTATATGTATCTGCGTCAACAACTCCTAGAGGTCACAGCAGGACTTAAACTCACTACAAACTAATCCATGCATACTGGCATAGGTTGGCGCTGGCACAAGTGCAACCTCAGCCTGATGAGAGCCATTCACAGCCCGTCAACCTACTGCAGTGCTCATCTCCAGAGTGTCCCTGATCATGGACACTATCTGACTTTTATAAGCCTTCAGCAGCTCTAACACACCCATGGGGTTGTGTGGGAGGGTACATGCGTTTTTCCAAAGAAAGTGTTGTGCGGGTTGTGCGCTGTAACATCTCCCACAACCATTCCAACTCATTAATTTTCCCCTTAAAGTTTCCTTCGCTTGGCCCTGGTGCAGTCTGTGTGTGCATGCGTGCGCTCGCGCAGAGAGTCTCTTTGATATGCTGGGGCCGTCCTGGATACTCAGACAAGGAGAAAGAGCTGAGCTGAGTTCGGCCTTTAAAAGCCAAAGTAAGAATGTGTGATGGGTAAAAATATACTGTTACATGAAGAGAACATTTTCCTGATAAACAGTATGTTACATAATATTTGTTTTTTTTTAGACAGGCTGGAAAAGACATGTCATACAAAATATATTAAAATAAAAACTATAATAAATACATATGTGCACATTATATACAGTATATAGTCTTATAAATGCATTCAGTTACTTTATGTTGCACCCATTGATTTAAAAAAAACAATGTATCCATATAATGTACACTGGGTGTTGTTTACATGCTTTCTATCATTGCTCTAAATTTTTTTTATAAATGCCCAGAAAAACGTATTTCACCCACCTTTACACTGCAGCGCCAGGACTGGTTGCCATCAGTTACCATCAGTATGTTGACTTTATCTGATCTGATGAAAGGGTAGACAGTTATCTCCAAAGCACAGTTGTCAATGCAGAAAACTGGGTGAGACTTTCTGCATGTCAGTATAAATGCTTACGCTCAGCCATCAATGGTAGACACATCTCTAAACAGGATGCTTTACACAAAGTCTCATAGTCTCATAGCCACTATGATATGGATGTGTGTTGAAAATATATAGAAGTGTGTATGTGTGTCCATATTCATATATACATGTTTTCTTTACACACATCTACAGACATATCTGTTCCCCTCACTCACATCTGTTCATGTCTAACTCTATACCCTCACACCCCCGTCCCCTGTCAAGACTGTGGCTCTGAAGGACTCCAGCATCATAAACATATACGTGTGTGCAGCCGCCCTGAAAGAATCTTATGTGGAATATTGCACAGGAATTAAAGCGGACCTATTTGAATGGGAGTAGGTGGTGAAATGGGCCAGCGAGGAAGCGGGTCAGGGTTAGTGTGTACGCAAGGTCACGTTTAAAACACACAGGGTTGGAAGAGCCCATAAATCAGCCAGCGCATACGGCTGCCCTCCGCACCGCCTGATTTAACACCTGCGCCCAGACCTTCCTTGTCAGGCTTGGCATTCTTTATTACTGAGCCTTTACTCGCTATGGCGCATCCACACCTCCTCTACCCCCACCAACCTAGCCACTGCCATGGATAGAGTTCACCTTTAAAAAAGCTGCAGTAACTCTCTGCCTTCACATTCTGTCTATCTTGTTTTAACACTACCTAATTCTGTATTATTTCTTTGCCATGCTCAACATCTTTTTCTCTCTTAATCATATTTGTCTTCAGAGTGTAGGCCGTTGGTCAGAGTTCAGGCAATGATCATTTGATTTTGGAAGGAGAAGAGCATATTGTTCAAATAGGGAAATGCCGGGGTTGAGACCATGTAATCACTTTGTTTGGGTGCGTGTGAGGGTTTGGGTCGCATGCAGCGAAATGGTGTGGTCTGCAGAAGTGTTTTACAGAATTTAAATGAATGCATCTGCATGCACACTTAAGGCCATTTCCTTTACAGATCAAATAATAATGTGTGAATGAGGTTTGTTCTTTACTCACTAAAGAGATTGGCAGGCACCTTCAACATATGTTGAACTTCAGTCTTTGAGCAATACTTTATAAAAAAAAAAACACATTTGGTTTCATAAAAACTTGTTTAGAACCTGTAAATAGGTAAGGAATCTTTACATTTTGTGATGGATCTTTACACTAACAGGTCTTTTTTACCAAAATGGTTTCATATGGAACCAAAAGTGGTTCCTCAATGGCATTGCTTAAAGAAAACTTTGTAGAGTGTTTTTGTTTCATACCAGAATATTAAAGTCAAACTCAAACTGAAGATTTTTTTTGAGCTCACATTTTTTAGATCATTGCTCTGAGCAGGTGCAAATATGTTCCATCTTGCATGACAAATCAGCACTTCACTGATTAGGCGATGTATGTTAAATAATAGAGCTCACCGGAGGTTGAGCTCCTGCTCTTTTGTCATCTCTAATAGAATCCTTTCCTCTCATTTCTTCACCTGTCGCTGCGGCAGAGGGCCTCAGGGGCCCTTACGGGGAAATGGTGATGTATATTAAGGTTGGGGGACTAAAATGCAAAAAGTACTACTTAATGATGGAGACCGTATGAAAAAGTCCAGAAGCAAAAGTCTACATCATGGGACCAAAACCTCAGTGTGAGGCCTGCTCTGCTTTCTTTAATTCTATGTTGATTTTTTTTCTTTTTCAACATAGATGCAGGCCGTAGGCATCTCCGGTTTAGTTCAGCTAGCGTACGTCCATTTGACGACAAGACTTTTTATTAGCTTTTTTAATTCTGCTCTTTAGGTTGATGTGTTCATTCACGTTTCAAAGTTTTATGTCAGCTTACTGCCAGAACATTTACAAGCTAATCTCAGTGGAGACAGCAGTTGGCGGCTTCTTAGAAATCGCAAACCAAAACTGTTCCATTTAACATAGCTTGGACAACACTTCATCACCATCTGAACAAAACCGTTGTCAAATCCCCTCCTAGTACTTTTGTGCTTTTGTGTGTGTGTGTTCCCCACTTGCCTCGTCAGGTCCGCCTTAATAGCAGCCTTCGCGGTTCAGGAATAAATCGCAAACATTTGACCACCTTGTCATAACGTAAAACGTGGTTGTCAGCAGGTCCTCTGGAATGACTAGCAGGATAGTTTAATTATAATGTGAGGCTACTGCGCGCACTTCCTCTTCCCTGACTGGCAGGTAGCGCACTTGCCACGCCCACCTCTAAGAGAAAAGAATGCACGATAGAAAGTCGGTGTAGTTTGACGGCCGTACCTCGAGGGTCCACACATTGTTCTTGCAAAAGGGCCTTGCAAATATTCCTGTCACAGTTGGAACAAGTCTCACGCCTCCTCTGTCAAACGCCCAGCGCTTCAGCACCGTTTCTCCTCCAAAATGTACTTCTTAGCATTGTTAGGCTTTTCTGCTTTTCTACAATACTTCTCAAAATGATGACTGCTATTATTTGCCTGCTAATGCTGACACATAATTGGATGGTGTCCCCCATAATCCGAGCTGTTAGGCAACAGCGTTGTCAAAACGCAGAACAAGTTATGAGATTAATTTCCTTCAGGACATTGTGAGGTTGTCACTCACAAAGTGCTTATGAATATTTTTTTCCAGCCCAGTGAAAGTTTTCGTGTCACCTCGAGACAGTTTGAAGAGATTTGGCTTTGAATAGTGCAGGACCAGCAGGGCAGTTGCCAAACAGATCGTAGTCTGCACTTAGGGTTTAATGGATGAATATATTACCACCCTCAAAGCTGTATGTAACTAATTATACATTCAGAAGTATCACCATGGCAGAGAAGTGGTAGACCAACCAAGGAGCACTCAGTAGAAGTCTGAAAGTTCCCATGTTGTGTCTTCAAATGTGATTGCCAGTTCAGAACTAAGTACTTAGTAGCTAAGTAGTTAAGTGAGCGAGTGTTGAATCAACAGTCAAACAATTGTTAATAATGGTGACCGAAGTGTGAATATGCATGCATGCTTGTGTGTGAGTGTGTATGGATGTGTGTGTATGTGAGAGCAGAAATCCTCAGTTAGGCTGTCAGGCAGAACACAGATGAGCCCAAACTCAGACTTCACCACACCTTATTTATGTAGCAAGGAAATAAATAGCCAAATTGCCTCACCTAGACATATGACTTAGTCTCCTGCTTTCTTGTCTGTGCAACACTCTGTCTCTGTTTTCTCATTCCCCTCAAACACACACACACACACACACTTTATTCCACTATATTTACTCTCACCTGTCCTATACATCATGTCTTTATCAGATCAAAAAAGCTTTATTGCATGCCAATCTGTTTCATATCTGTTTACCATGAATCAGTCAAAACACACCATACTGGCACCATATCTTCAAAATGCTAACCCCCACTTTTCGTCAAGCTGTGGCATTCTTATGCATACATTCTTGTACACACTCTCCCTTTATATCTCTACACACCTTTCTCTCAGCATCTAGGGGCTGGTATGATCCAATTCTGTTTTTGGCTAAATCTACAGCACTTAAAACAACCTGAATCTTCCACTCTGTTGAAACCGGCAACCATGAAAGAAACCATTAATGTAATTTCTTGAATAAATCCCTGATTTAGCAGGGAAGTGACGGATGCTGCTGCGCTGTTATCAGTGTGCGTACAATATGAAAATGACTTTTGTCTGACGTGGCACAGCATGTTATTAAATTGATTACACACATTATCAAACCACTTTTATGCTCGCTCGCGTGTGGTGTGTCTCTCTCTACTCCCCTTTTTTCTTGTAGCAAAGAGTCCACCCCCCTCTATTCACACACACACACACACACACACACACACACTGTCCACAGCATCAGGATTGGTTTGTTATAAAAACATCTGACATTTCTATAAATTTGTAATTATTGTTGTTGGTGGTGTATAAGTAAATGCCATATGTCCAAAATATAATATTTAAAATGTATTATTTAAAAGAAGTTGAAAACAAGATGTAATTCTATCATTTGTAAAGTCTATAAAGTACTTTTAGAGACTTTCTTATGACAGTGACGACAAAAAAATAACAGTGTTAAATGTATATTTTCTGCAACAGTCTAATGTTTTTTTTCCTCTTTCTTTTTTCTATATGATCTGACCATGTTCCACCTGTCCAATCACTTTCCTCCCATGTTCAGGTAAGTGGATATTTGTTTTTAGCGAAATGTCAGAAATGTAGAAAGAATGACCACAAGGTTGTAATGCTGAGCATGAAACGTGCCACTGGTAAGGGTTAACCCAACTGACTGTTGCTGGTAATAATTGTATAACAAACACACAAGCATGCAACCTAAACAGAAGGGCACATAATATTGTGCTGCCACGTTTAGCACAACACACTGCACTGTGCTGGGTTCCAGATAATGTGCACTATGACATTTGGTCCTCCTTAATATACCTCTTTGTCACAATCGCTGCTGTAATTGTCTTCTGTGGAGCGCCATGCTTTTAATTAAAGTGAGTGGTAGGCTCTGACAGAAATGATTTATTTCACACACTCCGCCACCGGGTCACACACGCACTCTCGCACACACCTCTGACTGCGTGTCTACACACAGGGCAAATTAATTACACCAAATCAAATTAAACAGAGGCACCAAATCATGCTGTCTGTCTGTGTGTGCTGTGGCAGCCCCAACAAGAAGTTTATTAAAAGGTGGAAGAAAATAGGGAGGAAAAAGAATATGAGCGAGAGAGAGAGAGAGAGAGAGAGAGATGAGCTATAGCCAAGTTGAAGTTGAAGAATGGCTGAATAAGGGAATCAAAGTTTTTGAATTAGTTTTATTATGGAGAACTGTGTTGGTTTAAAGGACAACAATATGTTAACAGTCCAAACATCCATTATATTTTATGTATGTAGTGGGTATTTGATGGCATCATCTGCACTGGCAGCACCATAAATCGGTTCTGAAAAGTTTCTCCTGTCCACTCCTTCTAAGCAAACAATGCATTTCTCCAAAACACACTACACTTCCATTGTCAGGTTTTTCATTGAAACTTTTTTCTCCTTTGCTCTTCCTGTAACATTTTTTTTCTCAGTAGTTTCATTATACTCTTGCTCCATTTCTTTTTAAAACAACATTAATAAAATTGATTCAATGCACTACGCAGAAAGTGATCAAGCAGTGTGCTTGCACAAAATAGTTTAATTGTCTTAAGCGACCTAAATTAGCCCAGTTCCTTCCCTTTGCCCTGTCTCGGATCGATTACAGGGAAAAAAAGAGCCCCATTGCCGAGTTTTCCCTTTGGGCTTAAATATACCTATTTCTTGTCATCTCGATTCTATAGCAGAACAATTGTGCTCTCGAACAATAGTCCCCCCCTTTTCACTCCAACAATACAGTGTGTGAAAACATCCTGTTTTTCCCTCCCGATGTTATAAAAGTTAATTAATCGTCCCATCCTGTCTGCTCGGGAGGCAAGGCACTCACACGTGGGACCTGGAAAAAACTATTAAAGTACTGGGGGAAAAACAAACAGCACTCCCTTATTTCATCCACTGTTTTAACCTGCGTGGGTTTAAAGGGTTAAATGAGAAAACGACGCCTTGAATTTACGTGATTTAATGTGGCAAGTAGTTACATTAAAACAGTGCTATTTTAAAAGTCATTACATTTAGTTAATGTAGAAGCTTATATAGTTTTACTTTATGCAGAAAATGCTTTGTAGGTTTTAGTTTAAGTACAAATAGGAACTTTGCCTAAAATCAGAAAAGGAACACCATGCTCTGTTCATGTGTATTCTGTATTACATATGAGCCATTTGATTGAAATGTATTTTTTCATGATGAGAGTTACAATGTTTTGATTTGACAGAGATAACTGTCCAATGAAAGGCATTAAAAATGACTGCTAACATTCATGTATGTTAAGTGTTAATATATTACATTGCTTCAATTACAGTAGAGAAAGAATGGTTTCCAAGAGCCCCCTCCACACTTGGACTGAATTTCTCCCTTGTTTCTTGTTGCTGCACTGTGAGCACAAAATGAAAGATACACTCTTCTGGTCTACTCCTGTGATTTTAATTAAATAGGGGTCATGTGTACAGTCCACCTCCCACGTTTAAAGAAATTTAATCTGGAGTCAAAGCACAAGTGTGTGTGTGTGTCCCATGGTCTCAGCCATGTCACTCACATCCCTGACCCACTGCGGCCCAAAACGGTGTGTTTGTGAGAGTGAATGTGTGTGTGTGGTAAAGATAAAGAGAGAGAGAGCGAGAGAGAGAGAGAGAGAGAGAGAGAGAGAGAGAGAGAAAGAATGAAAGAAAGAATGAAAGAAAGATAGAAAGAGATTGAAAGTGAGACAGGGTTGCACCTGCACTCTTAATAAACGCAGTCAAGCAGGGTGGACATCTCTTTTATTCCCCCTGTGTCTACTCCTTTACACACACACACACAAACCCATAGCAGCTATTACTGTATTAATGAAGAACAAATTTCATGTGTGTAGATTTTTTTTCCTTGCTTTTATTCACAAAAAGTCTCCTGTGACAGTCAATTTTATGGTATTTGTTTTTCACAGAGTTACTGATTTTGTACAACAGGCAAGGTTTTAGCAGCCATCTGATTTTGAAAAACATGTATCGACTAATAAACGTGGCACGTCAAAATGCCTACAGATTTTTTCGCTTGTGGCATTGGACGTGAAGGATTAATTAAAAGCAAGATGGCTAGATGAACGTAACTCAAAGGAGGTAATTATTTCAGCTTTGTGCTGACTCCATCACCGCAGAGACTCGGAGAGTCATGTTCAAACCCCTCTCTGCCTCAAGTATACTTCATTTACTCCTTTGCTAGATCAATGCTTAGCAATTACTGCTTAGGCTAACAGCAGAGCACCTTTAGGAGTAAGGGGACAAGAGAGAGAGAGAGAGAGAGAGAGAGAGAGAGAGAGAATGAGCAAGTAGGAGAGAGAGAGAGAGAGAATTATTGAAAACTCCTGAACAAATACAATGTAATTGGCTTGGGCCAGCAGGGTAATTGGCCTGTTGAAAGTGGGGGGAAAGGGGGGAAAGGAAGAAAAAACAGGAAAGTCAGGGGGAAAATGTTAATATTGCACTATTGGTTAAAAATTATGATGACATCAGCAGGAGCAGAGGCAAGGAGAGAGTGGATCAGAGGGAGCGATAGAAAGAGAGAGCAAGAGAGAAGTTGGCTTTGGACAGCAGAAGGTAAATAAGCATATCATTAACGGAAGATTGTTAGCATGTATTTCTCTCATGGGCTAATGTATTCAAAGAAGCGGGGTGGGGGGGGTTTAAAAAAAGATCTTTGCGCTGAAGTGTCACTATTGGAGCGAGGGAGAGGAGAGGGATAAAGGACTAAATAATATCCAGCTGAATAAGGGCTTCTTCTGGCCGTGGAGGTCAGTGGCTCCCTGGTGGCTCATGAGGTGGGGGAAGGGGGTGTGCAAGGGGCCGTGCCATGAAATAATTACTTAACACTGGGTAAACAAAAAGAGGTGTGAAGCCTCACACACATATACACATACTAGGAATTGAGTGGATTGAGTATAGAAATTAGACATAATGTGGTTTATAAATTGGACAAAATATAGTATAAAGTATAGAAGATAATAAGATGATCAAAATTCCAAAAGATTGGACTCATCCCTAACTCATACTACTCTGTTGCCTGGCACACAGGAACTAATGCAGCATGTAGATGTCTACTTGCTGCTTTTTCGTCACTTTTTTAACATACATATTAACATATTGAACAGTAAATACATTGAGATCTTGTTGTATTGTGTATAATTTTGAACAATTTCTGTTTGTTTCAATTATCATTGAAGTAGTGCATAGGGCATCACACTATGCAAAAAGTTGAAGCACAATATTTTCTTTGTATATATATAATAAAAATATACAATATATGCTCTTTTTCCATTTGGAGACATGTGCACATACAGACTCCACTTATCTCACATGCATATGTCAAGACCTGGTATGAAAGAGGCAAAGAGATGGAAAGTAAGTGAAATAATATAGTGGGAGGTGGGAGGGCAGTGTGCGCAAATGAGAAGAGAGAGAGAGAGAGAGAGAAAGAAGGAGGAGGCAGTATTAGTTTTGACCTCCTCTGGGTGAGCTGAGAAAAAGGCAGATTTGATTAAATGGGTGCCCAGGGGTTGCGACCCTGTCTAAACACACTGCAGCTCCCAGCATTAATCAAATAATACTTCAGAAATGTTCACCAGGCTGCCATTCCCCACCTTGCCTATGCACACATACTTGACCTCTTGGGGATTTAAGACCTGTGTGTGTGTGGATGTGTGTGTGTGTTGGTGTACATTTAAGTGTGAGATTAACTCCATCATGTAACTTCAGTCAAGTAGCAGACTTTTTAATCTGCTACTAATTGCTGCTAATCTTGATTATGAATCTCTGATAAAATTCTTCCTTATGGTTCAGAGTGTCTGATTCTAGATTCTTGTTAGGTTTGAGCACTGGAAAGTCTTGTCAGTGGTGGATTACTAAAGTATTCATGAAATAATATTCCATGATTTTATCTGTTAAAAAATGAATCTGTGGACACATTCTTAAAACATAACCCATTGTTGAGGTTAGTATACGCTTGTCTTTCTAACAAATGGTTTTACAACTTGAAAATAAGTATCTTCAAATCAATACAGAAATGAACAATATACAATCAAAATACAATAATTCTCCACAGCTCTTAACTGATCTTGCATTTGTTTTTAAGTGAGAGGAAAATTTGGGCTAGATATTTTGGAAAGAAGACAGGCTGACAGTGTCTTGCATTCGGCTGGACAAAAGCAGCAGCCAGGCAGGCCACAAATGCGGTCCGGTTGGTTCTTCTCACAATAGCTGCTGTCTGGCTGCCCCAGGGCAAGCAGGAATTAGAGCACCACTAGCACTGTCAAGTGTCAGAGCCTGAGAGCCTTGCCATTTGTGATGTTTCTAGCAAGATCATGCTAAGTGCACTTCACTGAGACCTGGGATTTATCAGTAATTATTAGGCCACTGCTGCTACCACACAAACCTATGCCCTTTTAAGGGTGAGGGTAAGATGCCTATTTTGCATTTTATTTTTATGAGTCATAGGCAATTGAGGCCTTATTCAAACTCTTAGTTGCAAACTGGAGGTGGCCATTCTTGCAAACTCACTGGCTCAACACTGCAATGCACAAAATAGGTGTTTGCAGAGTATTATATTTTCAGTCTTCGTATATATTAAATTATATATAAAAAATCTACATATTAACATTCAAGTGAGTGTAGAGCTTTTTTTTTTTAGACCACAGCATGAAAGCTGTTAGAAACCTCCCATCCTGTAAGCATCTTGTGATTGTTCTTTCATAACATATATATATATATATATATATATATATGGAATAATAATATATTCATTGATGTCAGGCATCTCATAATTGACCCACTCAGATGCCACTCTCCCTTTGTACAACTAAACAGTTTTACAGTTTCAATCACACAGGATATGAAAATTACACAGACATTGTGTATGATAATGTGTATTTAATACCGCTCCTATGTGAGAGACTAAGCACTTGAGCTTTTAGCTTTACCTTTCCTGTGTAAATGTGATATATATAAGAGTGACTTGATTTTGATTAGACAGAGTCTGCTTTGGGTATACATCTTAGTGTAGAAGTGTGTCATTTCAAATGTAATGTCCTCTCAAAGTCCGTCATTGACTTGATGTGGGGTCATTCTCTTTTTATTCAGATGCTGGAGAAACGAAAAGGGGGTTGGGTGCAGTTTGGGCAGCTAATGTGAGTGAATTATGATGGAAAAGAAAGAAACCTTTCTTCGTAGAGCAGAATCGTAGAGTAGAGAGTGAATGGGAGTCAACCAGAAGAATAATGGCTGGCGTGACAGTCACGCCTGGGGAAATTTTGTCTGCCTTTCTAGCCTGCCGCTCACTAAACAGTTAAAGATTCACGGGAGGGAGGTGAGAGAGTGTACTGGGGATGGTGGTAGTGGGGGGGGGGGGGGGGGGGTGTGCAGCTCTCTGTGCTACAGCAGTGCAGAGCTATCGCTAGAACAACAAGGTTATTCTTCAGGACGTTATTATGACATCTGTGTGCTAGTTAAACAGCTTGCGAATATGCTGATAAAAAACAGGCAGCTAATTTACGGTGCCATAAAGCCAACTTCACCTTCAGTTATTATCTGAAAATATTTATTACGGACAGTTAAAAAGTCTGAAATTAAATGGTTTATGGCCATTTATTCGCAAACCTAAAGTAAGCAAAGAGGACCCTGCTGCTTATTACGAATCTGCTGTTTGTTAAAAAACAAACTGGAATAATAGAGATAAGAGCTGTGGCAGGGGAGAAGGGAAATTTCTGTGCTCTTAGGTAAACACGGCTGCTGAATCAATTCACTAATCTGTTCGTTCTCTCTGATTGAGACCCAGTACAGGAAACTCAGTGTGTTCGCCCTGTCGTTCTTTCCCTTCTCCTCTCTATTGTCCCTTCTCAGTTTTTCAAAATGTGTGTAACATGAAGGCTCCAGTACTTTTAGAGTATCCATCCCAGAATCCAGGTGTCAGGAAATTGAACGTAAATTAACAATAATCTAAATTTTCTCAAAAGCATGGAATCACGCAATTGACTATTAGTTGCATTAATCTTAGCCCTAACTTTTAGCTACAAAATCTCCCAACCTGAACTGCTGCAACTTTAGGAACATGTGTTATAAAGTTGTAATGTTATAGCCCCTATACAGGCCTACTTGGTGTCTGCCGATAGGCCTGCATGACTGCTAACCTGCTTATGTCACAGACTAGTGTTTTTTACTGAAAATAGTTTGTTTGTCTATGATGAACAGAGAGAGGGAGAGCGAGAAAGAGAGATTATGCTAATCAGAGCTTTTTTTGATTCCATGTCCCTGGGGGTTACTCCAGCGATGGTTATTTACTTATCGCACCATCCAGATAACTGGGTGAGATAATGGCCCCCACTATATATCACTGGCTTCATTTCACCAGTAATCCTCTTTCCCACTAGAGTCGATTCCTCTTTTGTCCGAGTAATGAGCTGTAAAATTTAATAATTCGCTTTTCCCCCCTCGTGTAGGGAGTCACTCAAAAGTAAAGATTTAAATAGAGAAGTTGGGCTGTCTGTGTCTGTCACCAACAACCATTCATTCAGAATGATGGTTCAAAGTGCAGTCATACTAACAGGCTAACAGGGCAGTCAATAGGAATGTTGTTGGACAGTGATCAAAGCATAGAGGCATGTACATAGTGAAAAAGTACTAACACTGAATGGGCCATCTCATAAACTGTGTGTGTGCGATTGCTGTCATGCATATTCAGGGCACAAATGTAGGAAAAGAAGATAAAACAAGATATAGTACAACAGGGTATTCAACTAATCTTTGTGAAGGCCCAGTCACATAAGCATTCAAGCTTACAAAGGTCTAATTAATCAAACTCATATAAGGAATGGTCACACCAGTTGCTTATTAATTCTTAACTATTAATGATTAGTCCAGTTACCTAGTCCTGTGTGTCACTTTTCTGACCTGCTTTCCAGTCATGTGGCAAATTTTTGTTATCTGCTGTGGTGAGGTGCTGTAAGTTTTTAGTTTGTTTAAATGGCACTGATTTAATAAGATGGAGCTGCTAAAGAAGCCTTATTGGTAGAAACCAAAGGACTAATATTTTTTACATGCATGCAGTAATTTACACTCATACATTGGCACTCTGGTCATAGTTTGTGAAACACATAAACACAACACATAGTTTGGTGTGTTCTGCCTGTCTGTCTACGTTTTCCTCCAGGTGTTCTACCCACCTTCCAAAACACAAATAGTAGGCGAATTGGTTATGTTTAATTGTTCCGTCTGAATAAGTATTTCTGATACCCTGCAGTAGACTGCCCGGAGGATATTCCTGCCTTGCATTCAATGATATTGTGTAGGCTCTTTACCCACTGCAACCCTGACCAGGAAGTTTTGCTCAGCTTGTTCTGCTTAAAAATGTTGCTGGGTCTGCATCCAGGGTGATGACCCCTGACGTATAAACACAAGAACAACAAAATTAAGCTTTTTTTTAAACAAAGACTACACATTTCCTTTTTTGAACAGAAAAGACGTGTGTTGTATTATGTTTTTTTAATAGCCATAGTCTTTTTATTATTATTATATTTTTGATTATAGCCATAGTCTACTGTAATCACTCACAATCACAATGCATTTTATTAAGAACACTAAATTACTAGCCACTGAAGAACACTGGACTCATTGTAATTTTTTGTCATTTAAGGCAACATTTGCTTTGTTCATTATAATGCTGGACATTATTAGAAGATTGGAAAATTGTGACCATGAAGGGGTGCATGTGGTCAACAACACTGTGACTTTCAAGAGATAATTGATTGGTATTAATGTGTCCAAAGTGTGAAAAGAAAACAGACACAGTCGAGGTATCAGGCTGTTGCCAAATCCTGACTCAACCATCTGTGTCCTTCAGCAGAAATTGAGATTCGTCAGACGTCAGTCTTTTTTCAGTTTTTAACTGTCCAGCCTATGTCTACTGCAGCCTCAGCTTTGTGTTCTTGGTTGTTGTAGCACCTCCTGTAGTTTTTACATGCTGGATGTTGTGACATACTTTGCTCACCACATTTGTACAGAGTGGTTAACAGAGTTACTGTAGCCTTTGTGTCATCTTGACCCAGTCTAGCCAATCTGCACTGACTTGCTCCATTAACCAGGCTTTTCCATCTTCAGAACTGTAGCTCACTGGATGTAGTTCCTATTGCACCATTCTGAGTAAACCTTAAAGACTGTTGTTCCTAAAATCAGGAGATCAGCAGTTCTAGAAATACTTATATCAGCCTGTCTGGCACCAACAATCATGTCACGCTCACTAATCACATTTTGTCTTATTCTGATGCTTGACGTGAGCATGCACTAAAGCTGCTAATTAAAGATTAAATAATTGCCTTAAATAATTGCCTAAATAATTGCCTAAATAGGGGGTGTACAGTTGTTCCTAAAAAGTGCTTGGTGCATGTATATTATACTTGTTATTTGCTTACGTACATATACCACCTTGTCCATGTCCAAGTTTGTGTGTGTGTTTACTTGCCACTGTGACTCAGATCTTGTTACACAGCCTATGTGATTCAGCAGAGAAGTTTGATGTGGGGAGGGTTCAATGTGCAGCGTACATGGTGGGCTAATGTTAAATGATTGCCTTGCCACTTTCCACCTCTTCTTCCTTTTCCTTGTCAGCTGTTTGAGCTGAACATATACCTCTAATTCATCTTTGAAGGTTTCACATCACAGTTTAGGTTAATTCACTGAGACTCTGTTTCATATCTTTTTCTGTCCCACTCTTTTCCATTCTCTCCCTTTCCACAGCCTCTGAAGCCAGACAATGAAAACAATGAGATGAGAGTGTCTCTCTCTCTTTTTTTCTCGCTTCTCTTTTTTCCCACAACCCCCATTCCGATTTCATGCTCCGGCTGTTGGAGTCCCTTTTGTGGGCTGCATTCATTTCAGCCCCACTGGCAAATTTTTTTGCAAAATGAAAAAAAGCCCCACAATACTTGCTTGTGTTTGTTTATTTATTCGATTAGTCTGAAGAGCTCAATTACCATATGCTTAATGCTATAAGGTGCATTTATTTGTAAATTGTTTGGGAAAAATGCTATCCAAGCAGTGGCGGTGTTGATTTAAACTCTGTTTAAGCAGCAGTACAGTTGACATAAGATAATTTTTTTTTTAATTGTGTAACGTGAAAACAAGTAACGAAACAAGGAAAATAAAAGAAACAAGTAAAGTAACAAGTAAAGAAAATACCTTTTGGTTTAATCGCTCAGCACCACCACATGGAGGAATGGGATCAGATTGTAAAAAGTATGTTATACTAAGGTTGCAACCAAACCAAATCACAGCAAATCAGTTGTTCACACTGACTTAACATTTAGAAACCCTCTTCTGAGGGTTTATAAATGTTCAGTCAGTGTGAACAACTGATTTGCTGTGTGGAATGACAGTCACATTACAAGTAACCTATAGCCTACAAAACATATATTTGAATAAAAATGCATTTGAGTGTTTTGCAGTTTTCCTGGCAGCTTGAAAGTTGTCGGTTGCCTGTTCAAAACCCCCCCGCCTCCCTCTCCCCCCAATGAAACAAAGCTGATGGCCACTTCAATAATTCACTAACCCTCTCTGTTTGGTCATCGTTTTTATGGGGGCCTGTCTGCTGTGCTGTTTTCCAGTGCTCTATGATGTTAGCATGAATAATGTATGCCATATTATTTTACACAGGCCTCCGGTTACAGAGCGGGCCTCTGTGATGTCCTTGGGCCTAAATAGGGTGGGACACTTACAAAACGCCTCACTACGCCCCAGGGGTAGGCGATAGTGCATATGTCATCAATAGGTGATGTACAGGTGGACACACTTTAAACATGGTCGGACAAGGTGGAAAAAAGAGACCAATGGGAACAGCTTACTACACCCACTGTTCAGTAGTTTTCAAAAAAGAAAAAAGAAATTGGATCTGTTTCCTTTGTAAGCATGGTTGTTTTCAAAATTGAACTGACACTAAGATTGTCACGTCAGGATAGCTCTACCCTAGATTCACAAATTAAAAAGAAAACATCTAGGAATAAAATATACTATTATATACTACTATTACATGTCATTATTTTATTGGCCCAGAATAAAACTGATATATGCCTTTGTCAGGTTAGTCACACATGGCACACAAAAGTATAATGTGTTGACTCATTTGAAAAAGATTTAATGAAACAAATATTGATTATTAGCAAATTATATTCTACAGCTTTAACCAATAAATCCCTCAAAAATGTAAACCAAGTTAGAAATTAGAAATGTAGAAAATTTGGAAATTTCAGATTATGTCAGAGTGAGACAGATATTAACAGAAATATAATTTTGCTTTAATAAGAATCTAAATGTGAGAATCAGTTAGTGTTAGTCAGCAGGTGGACAGTACAGCTCAGCGGTCTATCTTCTTTAACCAAGGTCCACTCCTCCTCACGTCCTGCTGACCCTTCCTTGGCCCCTTTCATTACTGGCATTCCAACAATGTATTTGTTTAAAAAGGAATCAATTAAATTCAAATCTCTCCGAAAGCAGGCTCTGCAAGAAAAACACAGGCCGGTCAATGTTTAGATTGTGCACTCACTGTTTGTCCCTGCCTTTTTTTCATACTTAGTTCTGCCTCTTAATAATTTCTACAATCTACGTTCATTTTATTTTCACTTGTTTATTGCGATTCAGAAAAAAACAAAAACACTTGTTGGCTCATAAATACTTTATGCTAAAGGACAATGTGGTCAGACGGACCCCTGACTGTTCCATGCACTATTTTCTTTTCATTGCACTGATGTTTTCTCTTCTCCTCCACTGCGGCCCCTCCACACAGAGGAGTGACCCCTAACTCATACTCGTCGCATAATCCTTGCATGTTTGGAGACAGAAATCATTTTGTAATAAGAAAAGAATCTCAGTAAACAGGGATGTAAAAGTTTGGCCCCTTTTTTGGAGGCAGGGAATCGTGAAGCTTCTGGTTCCTTGGAAGTTTTTATCTCTTTTAGAGGACCAGAGACAAGAGAAAAGAGAGAGAGAGATTGAGACAGAGAGAGACAGAGAGAGGGAGAGAGAGAGAGAGAGAGAGAGAGAGAGAAATGGGGGTGTCTGTGTATTTTTTGATATGAAGAACTTGTCTCGAGATTTCAAAGTGATGCCCCTTTTGTACACTTACTATAGGGTCAGCAATGGTGCACAGGGGCCACGGCTGCTATAGAAAGGGGAAATGGCTGAAACTCTTTACCCCTTCCTGCACTTCCCCTTCCTGTATGAGCCCGTGGAATGCCTACTACTAATTACATAAGAGGGCCCTGTGTGTCTAAGGTTTCCAGATTATGGTTGAAGAACCAGTGTGAAAAAACAGTGACATTGTCTGATGGTGCAGAATTTGTCAGATAGTCATGGCCAGTGCTGGAAATTACTATCTGTCCTGGGACACAGTTCTGGTGTTGCATAATAATATAGATTTTTACAGTAAGCTGTAAATATGGAATGAAACAGTTATACATACATCAGGTTAGCCATTTAAATACTCACAAAAATTAATAAATAGATTTCCTTCCTGTCATATTGATCTACATTTGCATTACTGTATAAGGCTACATCATATGAAATGTGATGTTTAATAAAGCTGTTGTGTTGTGTAAATCTAACTAACCTCTTTCTCAAAAATACAAGTTACAAAAGCCCCAATTGTTGTTGTGAATAGTGCAAAAAAAACTTTAAGACTGTCTACAGTGTTCAAATCTAAGCATCATTTTAAGTTAAATGAAGAGAAATATTTTGAAAATATATTGTGATGATTTCCATCATTTCAAGCATTCATACCCTGTTCCCATGTGCTTGACAGTGCTTGTGCACTGTCAAATCAATTTAGAACAAAGGTGTATGGATGTTAATTGATTTTCTATTTATGGGAGATGTCAAATACTATTTATAATGACATTTTCTCACTTCAAAAAATCTAGAGGACGAGACAAGAAAACTCAACCTTCCGTGGCTTGAGCAAGATACTGATGGAAACAGCAGATAACAATGGTATACTAAATGTAGTATCAAGTTGATACTAATTAGAATTTTGCAATCTTAACATAAATAATCAACATTTCCCATGTAATGCATCAGGCATCAGGTGAATAATAACTTTCCTGTCTTCCTCTTCTTTTCAATATTTACTTCTTCTCAACACCTCTCTCCTCTTCAGTGTCTATAGGTTAATAATAACAGTGGCCTCATATGCATTTTACCAAAAATATCAGAAATGTACCTTAATCAGATCCCATTTGACTTTTACAAACAGGAGTCACAGTACCCCTGGCACCACTGAAAGCACCAAAAGATAAGAGTTGGTTCTATCTACTTGGTGTCCATACCATCGTAAACATTATTTCATAACCAAAGAATAGTGAATAGTAAAAATATATATATTTTTAGGTGATACTGAATCTGTACTTGTAAATGAATGTATTAGGCTGTGTTCTAACTAGACAGACACAGAACTTTCACTTCTTTAACTGAGTTACATGATGATACTGTGCTTATTTTACTTGTTTAGCCTTGCATTGACTTGCATTTATGGTAATGTTAACAGGCTGAATTTATGGCATGGTGTTAGGTGCTGTAGTTAATCAAAAGACACTAGCCTGGGTGGATTTCACAGTTTCCTTCATTGCTAAGCAACTCATTGGTAACTTAAGTGCCTTTCTACTTTGACCTCGACATTCTGTGATTCTATTAGCTCACCTGGCTTGGCTTGTGCACATCATAAACTAAGTTTTCCAAAAGCAAGTTAGTACAAAGTCTTTAGGTTTTTAATCAATAGTTTGTCTTTTGCCTTATAGGATAAGTCCTAGGAATGTTTTATACAAATGACTCAAAACTGATACAACTTAAATCAGTGTATCTAAGTTATTGAATGTGGAGCTCTACAAAGCTATAATGACATGTTATAATGCTATAATAAAAAGTACTGATGCAATAATGATGAGACAGAGTTAAGCAAACAGCATTTCATGCACTAGCGCAGGGCACTCACTTTATCTAAAGTTTTTTCCCTGTATCTCTCCTCTCTCTGCATCCGTCTCATTCTTATGCAGATAATGGCACATTTGTGTGGCTGTGTCCCTGTAAGCCCCCATAAACTGGAGGCCATCGAAGAGTTCAAAAGATTTGTTAAATTACTGACATTTAATTGTAGACACTTTTGTATTGTAACCTTGGCTCCGAAGCCATTGGTCGGTTCTGAGCATTGCCATGGCAGCTAATGAGAGCAACAGACATTCAGGCCATCAAAGGCTGAGGCAGGAGCTTATGGCCTCCCAAATACTTTCATTGTGGTGCACAAGTGCTGTTGGACATGAATACACCCTGATATCTTCTTTCTCTTTTTTCCAAAAAAGAGGAGGTGAGAAGGAAAAAAACTATGTGATGTTAGAGGTAGAAGGTTTTGGTAGTGCAGTTTAGGTGTGTTTAGGTGGTCACATCATTGCTGGCACAAAAACAGTGCATGTGTGTTTATTTGAAACATGAGTCTGGTTGTCACTGTGTTTTCTTGTTAAGATGAGGCAGCATGAGTAATTGAGACAAGGCCTGTATGTCTTTGTGTGAGTGTGTGTGTGGTGTTCAGCAGCATCAGCCTGCGGTTCAGTGTTTTCCAGGTGAGGACAGAATAAAAGAGAAAAAGAGAAAGTCACTTTTCCACCTGGCTAATAGCCGCACAGCTGTTCTCCAGCGGTCCCTGTGGAGCAGTCCGCAGCAGGCCATTTACCACACACACAAACACACACAAGCACTTAAACACACACTCACCTGGCATTAGCCACTGCATGCAAAACATGCAAAGCACTTGTCCCCCCACCACACTCACCCCACAATACAATATTGTACCCACCCTGACCTTGTGGCTGTCTCTCTGGAGTCGCGCAAGCGATAATGCTGTTTGCTTAGTCTTTAAGTGGGGTGACATTATACCAGGGGTCTCTCAGCTTCACTTCTCTTGGTGACGGAGAAGGGGGCTGATTTCCATGAGCCCTCCCTTTACTGAAAGAAAGTGAGGATAAAAGAAAGATGGGGGTGGGGTAAAGCAGATATTACCTTGATAGTGTTTTTTTTCTAAAGTTGTGTTAATGGGAATCATGTGTGTCCCTGGTTTATTTCAAGGGTAAGAATCTTTGTACTCTAGCTAACTCAAAGGCGAATTGCATGGCACAGTCACACAAACATCTGCTGGTTCAGTCTGATTTATTAAAATAAGTGGATTCTTTAAAATCAGTTTTTTAATTTGCAGTTTGCCCTGGTATACGTAACACTGCCTATAAAATACGTAAGCTGGAAATGAAAAGTTATTGTTTTAGATTGTTGCTGATTCAGTTTACAGCAAGCAACTCCTATTCCAGTTCATCTAAATCTGTTCTGTTCCTTGACTTCACAGTTGAACCACAGCAACTTTTTACAATGTGGACAGCCCTTTTTTCTTTTTTACAGGCCCTGAAGCTCTGATCTAAATGTTTAACAGTGCTGTTTGCTCACTAGGGCTTGTATAACGTTACAGTAAAGTTAAGGAGCAGGTTTATGGCCTTTCACAGCAGCCAGTGGCAGTGACACTGATACAGATCCCAAGAATTGACCATATCTTCATAGCATCGGTTGGTCCTTACAATCTAGTATACAGTTTTAAAAAAGGGAAATATCTGTAAAATAAGTCTAGAGAGACCAGTTGGAGTAAATTAGGAGCGCCCTGAGGTTTGTCAGGCAGTCTAGTCTTGCTTTTCATTGGAACACGTGGAATCACTCTGCTGGATGTTAAAAGTTTTGCTCTGCTTCCAATTTCTTGCCCCTTCTTTAGTGATTGATAGCTCTGAATTGAACCAAATATGTTCTAATGGATTAAAGAATTCTGGGGTTAGAGGAAGTGGCAAAGTGAGACTCCAGTGTCATCACTTATGTCTGGACATGCCCTGTTTCATGAAAGCCTGTTCTGTATTTCTTTAGGGAAGATTTAGAAGAAGTTAAGAATTTCTCTGAGTGTGTCTACTTGGCTGGATTATTCTTATGTTTTCTCTTCTGTGATAATTTGGTTTTTAGATCTTACCCTTTTCATTAAACAGAGATTTTGAGGAATCTGCCTCTCCCTCAGGCGATGTGATACAGTGATCATTGTCACTGATTGATACTACTCTCTAAATGCTGCCTCTTTTTTAAGTGATGCTCTGAGAAGATTGAGCTAATGATAAGTCATTCTACTAATTGCTGTGAAATTAGACTCTGCCATCCGAGCCGCAATTGCTTTATATTCGTGTAGTCTTTTACGGTATTCACTTCTTCCCTTATTCCTCTGGTCCAATTCTTTTTCTTTCTTTTACCTCTCACTCTCACCTCTTTCTGTCATTTCTTGTTCTTTTCTTCTCTTTTCTTTCATTCCTTCTGTTACCTCTTTTACTCACCTGTCACCTTAGTGCTGAAATGGCAGTTCTGAACTGCATGCATCCTTCTGGCCATGGTTGGTCAAAAAGCACAAGAGCTAAGGTTAATGCCCTTGCAGGGACAGCAGCAGCAGAGGCAGAGATTGCAGCGATCAATGCAGTGCTGCATTTGCATTACAGTACTCTGTTAACTACAGATCTGGCCATCGATTGCCTACCTCAGAACGTACCCCACACCGCCCTATGGGAGAAAAAGAGCAAAAGCTATGAAGAGGGAAAAATGGGTGCTCAGTGGGTAAAGAGATGTTAGGACCATAGTGTGAGCATAGTGTGTATGCAAATTAATTCACTCCCCCTACAGGTGGGGAGTGTAATTCACTTTTACTCCACTGCAGTAAAAGAAGCATGGGAACTTCAGCGGTTAGCTGTGTGCTGAGCCAAAAGTGGCGGTAACAGAAATGACACTGCCCCTATTAGAAGCCAGTGAAGCATCACAAAGATTTTGAAGCTGTTAAAAGGCTTTGAGAGAAATAATATAATTTAACATAATAAACATGCAACATTTGCAGTTCATTTTAAGAGTAACTTGTATTTTGGCTTAATAATTGAACTCAATTAACATGTATTACCTTAATGCTTTACCTTGTGCTTTATTACAGAGGTACATTATACAAGAGCTACAAGCACTATAGCATTTCCCTCCATCAAGCAAACAGGAGCAAGCATTTGACTTTAATTGTATCAATACTGCAGGACACAGATATTGTACCATTTAAAAATGTACAGTATGAATGTATACTTGTATTACTAAATTATTTAAAATCTTTCATAATACAATTCAAATTGAAATAGCTGATTATTCACACAGAACTGTGAACCTGTAAAATATTTCCCACATGTGCTCTATATGGGTGATCTAATTTTAGCTGCTCTGTTATCTTGGGTCTGTTGTGTTTATCAACACACACAATGACAATAAAAGTAGCGCAACTTAAAATACATTTGAACAGTAGAGCAAAATGACAGTAAAATCACTTTGACTTCCACAAGAGTAAAATACAGATCCAATGCCTTGTTGCAAAGATGTTTTTAAACTCTAGGCATTAACACATGGCGGCATATTAATGGCCAACCATCCAGCCCCTCAATATCCCATTATTTATGATGTTATTTTGGTTGATGAGGATGTGCAGGCTCAATGATAAGTTGCCGCCTATCTCTGTACCAATTAAAGGGAACCACATACTCAAGACCTTAAAAAATACATTATGTGGTACCAAGTAATGCAACTGGGCTTATTCCACTCAAACAAATACTTTTATTTGTTAAACTAAATAAGTTGAACACACAAACCACTTTGTACAGTGTAAGAATTATTATGTTGGCTTCATGTGGAACTATTTTTATAATTAAATGTTTTTAATAGAATATTTGACAGAAGAGGGGCTCTTTTATATCTGCTTCTGTCTCCAACTGTAGGCCCCCTGCCTTCCATCAGACCACGGCTGACAATGCAGTACTGATTAAAGAGAAGTGAGTGCTCGGCTACCCGCACAAAAATAGACCTGCTCTCACCATGAGGGCCATCCCCTCTGAGCTTGTGTGTGTGTGGTAGTGTGTCTGAGTGTGTTTATCAGTAAGAGATAATGCTATAGAGATGAAAAGTGATATTATTGTTGTATGGTCTGTTAAAAGGAGGGGTCTAGTGTGGGCTATGTTGAACACACACATTTAGACACATATGCACACAGACACACACACGTTGTCTTGTGATCTTGAGACTTAATGGGGCCCGGAGTTTTCATTGTGTGTTACTTTTACCCACAGGCTCACTAAGTGTGTTCTTCCCCCGTACACTGAATTCCTGCTCCATGCAACACAGCTTGTTTCCTGATATTGCACATTGTTTGCCAACTTCAAAAGGATCCATTTTAAACATGTGTCCATTTAAGACTGTACAGGAATCCATAACGTCTGGTCCACATTATGCCGCCCCACTTAACCATTAGCATGTGGCTGTGCTAATCAGAACATACATGTATTTACAGTGCAGGGCCCACAAGTACCCGTGGGGGGCATGAGCACAGACACAAACTGCTTTTAATAAGGTAGAATGAAACTTTACTATGCTGTGGATATGTGACAAAATGGAGTTTGTGTGCCAAATAGACTAACTAACAAAAGTGAAGCTAGATGAAATCACTCACAAAAATGTTTTACAAAAAAAAATACATTTGTTCATATTTTATCATGTCACAAAATTTAAGTAACCTTGGCAACACATGTAATTCAGTGTGGTTTGTATACGAAATTAGAATGTATTATTGGCTTTATCAATAGCAGTAGATTGTTGACAAAGACATTTTGAAAGTGTGCATTGACCACTGCAGTCAGAAATTCATAAACCGTAGACATAGCCATGCTAGCTCGATGAAGAAGAGGGGGCTGTGGTGTGTTTAACCTTAGCGACAGGCTGACAGGCAGGCCAAAGCCAGGGTCAACACTTAGCTTAGTGACCCAGAGCTCTGCTGACAGGGGGCAGACCGAAGAGGACTGGCCACTAAGGAATACACCTTTGTTTGCGTGTGTGTGTGTGCATGCGTGTGTGTGTGTATGCGGCTTATACTCTATTCAAATCTGGCATGAGGTCATTCTCTGGTCCAAACTGGTTAAAGTCAAATCAAAATCAAGCAGAAAGTACACAACGGTACCTTTTTCTGTTTCAGGTATATATAATACACAGTACATCAGTCTCTTAAGAGGTGCTGCTTTCCTATGACCTAATATCACATTATAAACTACAAACACCTCCTTCTTTACCCAGAATCCCTAGTTTCCGTCTTGCATGAGCTAACAGTCATTCGATAAGAGAAAGCATCAATTTAATTGCATACACCTTCCAAAGAAGACACAACTAGCTAAATCTACCACCATGGGTGGCGTGTTTTGATAGAACAAAATCCACTCTCAGCCCACTATTGATTTTCTCAGTCATTTTTCCCTGCATCAAATTAGAGTGGATATGGTAGGTGTTGCTCAGGAGAGCAAAATTACACTGACAGAGCATTCGGGCTGAAAAAGAAGATGTTTTTGTTCCTGAGCTTGGTGAAGGGCTTCAGGAGAATGGGTAAGCTAAGAGATATGTGTGTGAAAGTAGGTTGAACAAGTTCAAACAACCAGAACCAACCAACATCCCATGGCACACGGTCATGTCATGCTCCACACTCCTCCTGCCTCCTAGCTCTAGTGTCCTTAGTAGATTATGAAGGAACATGGATACGGTCATCATTTTTCTTCAGGCTAATGTTGTTTAAAATATTCTTAATAATTATCATTGTACCCGTATGTAAGACTGTACTGACCATTAGCATACTATTCTTAACAGTTTTCCTAAAATATATGGTTGTGACCTAACTTTATACTTTAATATGTAATAATATGTAATTAATATATTATAAGTGTTGCTTGCATATTGCATATTACATTTACAATGTAAGCTATGGGTTTATTGCAGTCACTTTCAGCAGAAAGGTTATTGTTAACCCAGCTTGCTTCTTAGAATTAGTTCTGTTTAGACACATGTTGATAAACAAATGTGTGCATATGTCTGAGTGGTTGTGTGTGCACATCTGAGTGTATGTGTATATATATATATATATATATATATATATATATATATATATATATATATATATATATATATATATGTGTGTGTTTTTGAACTTAGTGGCTGTTTGTTCCCAGCTGTGCATTTAGACATGTTCTCCAAACATGCTTAACCGTCGCCGAGCATCTCTAATGAACGTTTATGGCCTCTCAGGATGCATGGGCAAGCACAGGAAATTGATCAGAGGGACATTACCATGGTGACCTGCTAGAGCATGGAGATTAGTTACTTATCATATCTAAACTAGACGAGGGCTGAATCCTGTATACGAACGGACAGTGCAGTAGCAAACCATCATCCATCTAATTAAGGGCATCTAGTAATAATCACGTCATCTTTGTGTCAAGGCAAATGTTTCATGTTGGACTCATATTTTCCATATAAATTCAGTGGACATGTTTTTCACACTGGGCATTTATGAAAGCATTCTACATATATTCAAAGATGCCCTAGAATGAAAAAGTGCATTTACTTTGGCATACTTGAAAAAGTTCAGGACAAAAAAGTGACATACCATGAACCTCAGACACTATCGTCTTTTCTTTTAAATGCAGATCTTGCTTAAGCAAAAGAGAGTTTTACAAACAGGCTTGACTAAATAATATTTACACTCCCCAAAAATTTACATCAGTGTACATGTTAAGGCCACCACCTGAGAAAATGGTGCTTTAGTTTATTTTGTATTTACTTTTTTGTCCTACCTAAAATATTCATCTGTTTTTAAGCACGGATTTCACCACCACGCTCTGATAAAAAACACACAACCTCTGGTTGCTATGTAAACCATGCCTTGTGATCACAGCTTTGCCTGGTGCTACAATATCCAAAAACATGGTGAAAGCACGGGAAGCTGGCAGGCATCCATGCTAGGCTGTTCCCTAGCTAACCCTAGCCTAGCAGCATTTTAGATTATGCAGTTCTGCTAGCCAGCTAACTACATGGATAGAAGCAGAGAGGAGTTTAACATACTGAATAAATGCATTTAATGGCATCTTTTATGTATACATATAGTTGCTGCTGCTTATTTTAATAATAACTGTCTCTTTAAGTTAAACTAATAGATACATGTAAGTGTTTTATATGTGCATTGGGCCATACTTGGCCAATCATGTGTAGGTCTTGTGTGAACAATGTCGTATGAATGGAGCTGTGAGCTGTTAAAAGAATCAAATGCATTTAATCAACTCAACCTTGTGCAATCTGCCTGAAACAGCAGAAGGGTCAGGGTGACCCTTTAGACCCTGCCAAAAGCATTACAATTCCAAATATGAGCGCAGGGATTACATTTGGTATTTATCAATACAGCTGAGCGACGCTTTGCATTAGCAAGGCACCCTGTGTGATGGCAGACTGCAGTTGGTTTTGGAATCGCTCAGTAAGTAAACTGTGCAGGTCTGGCCTGTGGGTGTTAGGTCTCTGACCTCTAGCTGTTAACCCTAACATCACAAACAGCCCCTAATCCTGGCCTTTGCCCCAGCCTTCACCCTCAAGCCTACAGCAAAGTGAGTATGCTTTCATGTAATCCCATGCTAATAAGCTAAATTCATTAGCAAATCCTTAACCCTTTGGAGAGAGAGGCATCTGAAGCTAATGGACTTTTCTGTTCCACTGAGACACTTTACCTTTTCTGGTGCTTTGTGGTGAAGCCGTTTTTATTAGAAACGGTTTTGGTTTCAGAGCCATTGTTTCTATCGGTTTGGGTCATGGTGCAATGGGAGTAGGGCCCTGATGGGATATTGTTTTCTGCAGGTGAAGTCTGACATGCATAGTTTCACATGACTGATCAAAGCAACAGACGTTCAATCTCCTGAAACTTTGAGCTTTGAAAGGGCTGGTGCTGGCAAATGATATCACAGTGACCAATAGTGTCAACTCATGACCCTTTTAGACGATTCTCCACATGCTCTCAATGACTTACTGCACACTTACAGTGGGTTCAAGTGGGTGCTATTCCATTCTGTATGAACAAATCCCCAAAAGAATAGTTAACTCTCCTTAAAGTACTTTCTTATGGAACTGTGAAGACAATTTAAATGATTCTTACATTGCACTTGACTGATCTTGCAATAGGCATCTTTAACTGTCCACTGGCCAGCACTGCTATAGTCTCATTTCAGTGGTTGAGAAAGAAATGCTTTTTGAAGCATACAAGTACACAGTTCAGCTTCATGAGAAGCAGAATTTTTATTTTCACAGTCAAACAAAGGTGCATAGTAAGGTGTGTGGTACATTTGAATTTGTTAATTGAGTATGTTTTCTCCATCACGCAAAAAAACCCCAAAACATTTTCTCTGAGAAAGTAGCTCCTATGACTTTTGTTCATCGTTCTGGGGATGGACAAAAAAAGGGAGTTGTTAAGTTTGGATGTGAGTCTGTTTGTAGGTACAAGAGCCACTGCGTCTCTGTGTTTACATCTTCCCATGACATTTCTTCCCTCCCCACAATGTTTTGAAACAGATTAAGGCACGGGCTATTAAATAAATAAGAGGGCTGAATCCCTCCTCTTTCTCCATCTCTCTCTTTCTCTCTCTCTCTCTCTCTTAGTGCTGAGTGACAGTAATCCGAGGTGAGATACTGAGCAGCAGTGAGAGAGCGGGTTTGTTCGGCATTTCACAGAGCCCTGTTTCTTCCGCCCCCTCTGCCCAGAATCGGCAGGCAGGTTGATAATGTCAGAGAATTTAATCCGCGTGCCAGCCTCCTGCCATTGTCTGGAGGCGAACTCCCAATCCTCCATGTCAGATGGAATCCCCCCCCCCCAACTCAGTCCTCTCCTGCTGGCTCCCACAAAGGCACGGGGTGGAGGGGACCAGCCTGGAGCACAGGGGGAAAAAGCCGATTGCTGTCAGCTTTGGCGTTGTGAGTGGCACAATTACGGGAAGCAGATCTAATTTAATTGAGTGGGATCTGAACCTTGAGACTCAAGAGAGAGAAAACGAGAGAAAAAAAAGGAAAGTGTGAGGCTAAGTGTTCATGTGCGAGTATGTGTGTGTGTGAGTGTGAGGTTCAAAGAGAGGTTAACGTCCAAACTGTTGGTTTTTCCATTGGTCACTGATATACTACTCCAACATTTAGCTTCTTAGCATTAAGCCCCTAATCAGATGTTAGGGAACACAACCTAGTATTTAAGAAACTTTGTGTTCATGTGTTTATACCCGTGTGAATGTGTATATGTGACTGGATTCAAAAATACAGTTTATTAAAAACAAGGCCATTACTTATTACTTTGCACAGTTGGTCAGATTGTGAAGCAATCTGTTATATTCCTCTCAGATCGTCACTTATGACTGTAGATAGCAGAAAAAAGAGAGCAGATTGTTTTTGGCTTGGTCGGATCCCTAGTGTTAGTCTTTGCCAAATCTGCTGTCTGAATCTCCTCAATCATACAGTACCCTCTAAACTTGGACTGTGAAGTTCAATGACATAGAATTGATCAGTGAGCTGGTTATTTTGGCCAGACTGTTTCATTTAGATAATAGAGCAGGGGTGGCACGGTTTGGAATATTTTTTCAGGACCAGTATCTGTTTGAAATTAGCAAAAAATGCTGGATGAGATATTGGAGAGAAAAAATTAATCCAGTCAAATGTAGTCTAAAATGGCACACACTCAAACTGTGTGATGATATTGTTGTTTTTTTTCTATGGAGAAATGGAGCATTTCAGCAAATTAAGTTTACCTTTCTACTTATAGATGTTTCTTCTAAGTCAAGTGCCACAATGAACTCAATTTAAAGCTAGAATTTAAAGAAGAAATGCTGAATCGGTATTGGCTGATACTCAAGACTATCTGAAAATAAATCTGTCATCTCTAATAAAATCTCATTTGGTTGCAGTTAAATATATAAAATGATTCTAATGTTAACGTAACATTTCTAATAGAAGGAAAGTTACATTCTGGATAAAATACTTTTTTTTTTAAACCATTCACACAAATGTAACTTAAAAGATAGGTAATAATTACTTACATTACATTGCTTAGCATTTTATAATTCCATTTTGCGGTATAAATACATGGTTTATTATTTAAATTTAAATTGTGTAGGCAAAATAGTTGGTATGACATTCCAAACATTTGGATGGCAGTTCATAATCTACTTTTGTTTGTTTCTGTGTGTGTATGTGTGAAAGTGAGGGACAGAGAGAAAGAGATAGAGAGAGTCAGTGTATAGTTCTGAATGTCTGCTTTCTCTCACACACCACAGGCCTCTTTCTATGCCCCCCTGTGTGTGAGCACTCACAGATAACACACTGTCAAGGCCGTTCTCATAGTCCGGCTGCTTCAGATCTATCACTGCTTAACTGAGGCATGCTCCAAAACATTCTTTCGGACATCGCCTGGTCTGCCCTAAGTTTAAGAGAGTGTACATTCTGTGGAGGCACAGCACTGTTTATCAGCGCATTGCTATTTATAAGGCCCCACATTGAGCTGTATTTCAACAGGTGATGACAGTCACTCACTTTCTTTCTTTATGTCTCTCGTTCCTTCTCTTATTCCTTGTCTTCCTTGTGCTTAATTATAGGATCATCATCTGTTCAATGCAAAGTCGATACAGACCTGCAGAGAGAGAAAGAGAAAGTAAATGATAGACAGAATAAAAGGAGAATAAAAGAATGGATGGAAGAAGATGGTGGGCAGACCAAGGGAGCAGGGATGAAAGGGTGAAGCGATCTGGAAAAGAAATGTTGTGGGAGGCTTTAAATATGAGATGAAAGTGTGTTTGTGTGTAAGAGAGAGAGAGAGAGAGAGAGAGTGACAAAAATGGACAGAGAGAAAGAGAAAGAGTGTGTGGCTATGTGCAGGTCCATGGGTCAACCACAGTTTAGGAGGGGTTTCTCTGGGGAGAAACAATCCCCTCGAGCAGTCTCTATTGACCTGCCTAGTCCCCCCTTTCTGTCTGTTTTGTCTGTCTGTCTCTCTCTCTCTCTCTCTCTCTCTCTTTCTCTCTCTCTCTCTCTAAATATATATATATATATATATATATATATATATATATATATATATCTCCCTCTTATATACATAAATGAATGCATACTTGCATAGGCACATCTGGACTACATAGCATTTTTGTGTTGCTTCTTTCAGTATTCCCACCTTACAAACAACAACATAGGCTCAGCTGCTATCTCGGAAATGGGAACCTTACAGATAAAGGGAAACAAGTTTGTAAATACTTTAACATCTTTAACAATCCAGCCAGGATTTGCTTAAAATTATTCAAAAAACAACTTGATGGCAACATGAATTCCAGGACCTTTCTTTTAATATATCTGTAACCATGTCATTAATTAGATGTTTTGAGGGTGTAGTTGTGGCTGAGTGTTTGCCTTGTGTGTGTGTCTTAGAAATTCAGATGGTCTCAGTGGACTTACTGTCCTCAATGTTGATGGATATTCATACTGCCACACAAAAATGCATGGTGTGGAAGTCTCCTATGTGCACTCAGAAGATGCACTTGTGACATTTGCATCACCATCTTGATTGATGATTGAAGATAATGGCTCACAAACAAACAGCCCCGCCCTGCTCCTCCCAGTACACCATAAATACAGCCACACCTCACTTTCCCTGTCTCTGTTTCTGAGTGGACAGTGGGAGAAGACTTTTGACATTTATTCAATACCATCAGTAGCTCTGCAGTGGCACTGTTAAAACGAGGGAGGGGGAATTATGAGTGCTGGCTACTTAAGCTAAAAGCTACATGGTGTCAGTCGAAGGCAGCACTTAAAGAAATTCAGGAGCACCGATTCTTCTTTAGAAGATAGGGAAGTGCTCCCATCCCCCCGCCCTTCTTTTTATCCCTTCTTTCTACCCCTTCTTTCTTGACACTCAAAAGTTACACTGTACACGTAAGCCCACTTGAAACGGTTCTGTGCACGCCGTCAGGACAAGTTTTTTAATAAAATCCAAAACAGAGGAATTCTCTCAGTTAATAATGGTGAACAAAAGGGCTGTTGTGGGGCTATGGGGCCAGGGTTGAGGCAGTGTGTGTGTGTGTGTGTGTGTGTGTGTGTGTGTGTGAGGTGTGGTGATGGCAAATAGATGTCACCATAAACTCTTGACCCTTACTTTAAATGTGTCTCAGGAATCATTTTCTTTGTAAGTCTCCTGCATTAACCAATCAGAGAGCTGGTGTCTTATTCTGTACCCGAGCCAGGGCCTTTAATGCCTCTGAGTTTTGATGCCAACCAATAAAATAAAGCCCTTAAACCACTGTTTAACTGCTGCTAATGCAACATCACTGAACAGCTAAATGAGCTTGGAGGAGGATGGGATAGACGGATGGTTGTGGCATCACCAGAGATTGCTAATCTCTTGATGATGGTATAATCTATAAATGGTGTGCATAAAGTAGAGGTGGGCAATATGGTAAAAATATTGTATCACAATATTACTTCTTGAAAAAACAGTCCTGTGTTCACAGTTCTATGCAACACTGAACCATTACACCTCCATTTAATCTGATCAGGATGTTTTCTATATTACAATTAATATTACTTTATTACCTTGTCTGCATTGTTGATTATGGGGGTGTGGCATACACTACACACATACAATAATACACAACATTATAGGAGACTTACAAATTAGTACATTTGTGGTAAAAGTGATCTTTGCAGTTAAAGACAAAAGATCGCTATTAAGCCCCATTCTCTTCTTTAACTTTAAGCCAAACACATGATTTTTAACCAGACCCAACCAGAGCCAACCAGTAGGTGGTTGGAGACATTTGCTTTGATTTTTTTGGTGTTGCCTTGGTTACACCCGCCGCCCTCGGCCTGACTTTGCCTTAAAGCCAAGCTGGTAGTTACGCCTAACAATGGTCTTCATCAGACAATCGCCAATCAAGATAATGGAACACAGTGTGAGACTAGCCTGTGAAAAAAGAGAGACCCACATACACACTGCCTTGGCCAAAGTGCCTTGTCCAAATTAAAAGTGTTGGGGATATGGCTTTAATCCGCACCATATTGGATTGCTTTATAAAACGTTCAGTGCACTTACAGACAGAGTGACAGCTAAACAAATGTACATACAAGATAACAGCAGGTGTGACCTTGTATGTGTTGTCACGCAAGTACTTGTCTGTGAATGCTTATGTAAGTTGAGTGTGTTTTATCTGTAGTACATTTATCTAAAGCGAGTAGTGGTTAAAGCTGTAGTAAAGTAGTACATATTTGTGTTGTGTTTCTGACAACAGACATAAGGGCAAGTGCATTTTGACTGCTGTGAGATGAGAAGGGTGGGAGAACCCTAAATGCAGTTGTAGCCTGACCTCAGCATTAACCTTAGCCATGACCCAGTAATGGCTGTGTCCCGAATGACTGCCGCTGCCTACAAAGTGTCCTTTTATGACATCTGTGAGTAAAGCACTGCAGTGTTATTTGAACATTCTGTGAGTGAGGAGCATTGGCACATTTTAAGGAAAGCGCTCACTGTGGCCTTCCACAGACAGTATATTACAGGTAAGTTGTGAATGCGTGTTTGTGGATGTGGGTGTCATGTGTAGTGGGGTAGGGGTGATGGTAAGCAAGGCTGACATCTCATCAGGGGTCATGTGAGAGGATGGGGCTGGTCAGCATGAAGCAGGGTGGTTTAAAAGCAGTAGTTATTTTAGAGCCTGGTGCCCTCTTCTTTAATCCATCTTACAGCACATTACTCTCATTTTAGCTTTACCCTGAGTATATTATGAAAGTAGAAGTGTAGTTAAAAAACAGCATAATTTGTGACCAGGCTTCTGTACTTTTGTAATGTTTTTTATTTTATATTTATATTATTATTTATATTTTTGATATTCATAATAAGCATAAGTTAAAGGTGTGTGCATAGAAAAATCTACTTTTTTCAACTTTTTTATGTTTCTCATTTCATGAGAGTGAAGAATATGCATAACTCACCATGTTATTAAAAATGCAATTACATTTTACATTAGTGTAGTAAAACAAAAGTATTTAGTTTATTCTACTATCTTTCTTCCCAACTGATTGCAGCACTTTTCTTATGAGTATGAATATTAGTTTGTTTCCTCCAAACACATAGTGTGTGTATCATGGGGGGTGGCTTTCAGCAGTATTGGTTGAATGCATGGACATATGGAGACTGACTTCTCTTGGGCATCAGTGGGTACCAGGAGCCCCCCCCCCCTTCTTTCTCTCTCTCTCTCTCTCTCTCTCTCTCGGCTGGCACACTGGCAGCTCCTCTCCCTGGGATACTCAAGCCTTTCAAACATGAGTAATTGATGAATTGTATGCAATATGCAAATGTGAATGCATAAATCTCCTGACTGACAGCTTAATTTATGTGAGCCTTTAAGAATGCAGGATTAGATTTTAATTAAATATCTTCAAAGGCACCCTGACTTGTACATTTTTTCCCTCCCGCCTCAGCTGCCGCCTTTGTTGTTGCTTAAACCGCGTCCCATTAAAATTTTTGGTGAAATCTGATGTTCTCCCTCCGCACCCTCTTCAGCCCCCCACTTTTCCTCTACTTTCTCTGTTCTACCTCTGACTTTTAAACTGATTTCTGATCTAGTGTGAGAGCTATTAATATCTACACCTGTGCCAAAATACCAAAAGGTTTCAGCCCTAATATCCGTGTCACATAACCTTAGTCAAAGGGGTGTGTTTTATAGTGCAGTTCCTGAATAAGCCCGCCTCCTGCTTAGTTTTAGGCAGAAGAGCAGGTGTCGTTGGGGCATGAATATTGAATGAGGCCGTTTAAGAGATGACAAGGGCACATTTGCGAGGCTGCTGGGGGAATAGAAAGTGCTTAGTAACCCATTTTTCCACCGATTCCCCAGAACAGAGGCGCTCCGTCGCCGGGGAGCTGCGGCAGGAGAGTCGACTGACAGGGTTTTTCTTCTCTGGCGAGCAGAACCAGCAGCAACGTGTGAATGACTTTTCCCAGCCATCTGTTTCTCCAGCCCGATGGGACCGCAGCTCTGTGGGTGTGTGTGTGAGTGTGTGTGTCAGAGGGAGAGGGGGTGTATGCAAAAGTGCCTGAGTGTGTGTGTATGTATTCCTCGATCTGTCTTGACTGTGGGGAAGACTGCAGTGTAGGTTGCATTGTGGCTGTATGAAAATATCTGGGGGTTTAAGGACTGCCTGTGCTAGTTTAAATACACTTTCCTGCTTGATTCCTGCCTTGCAACTAAATTTTAGGACAGAGGTTAAGAATTATAGGAAGTCTTTTCTCGTAAAGTGTCATGCAAAAGTTTAATACCCTATATGAGAACATTGTAAGATAGTCTGTAATTCATTATATAAATGTACAAATAATAATTACTGTCACCTGAAATATATAGTAGTCTGTAAATGAGAATTTTGTTAGAGGCCTGATTTGGGTCTTGTCATTTTTAATTTGTTGCTCCATAGATGAAAATGTGTTGTATGAGATTATTTTATTAAGTAATTCCACAAATATATTACATGTAATACAATATATTCGTATAATTTAATGTTTCCTCTGAAAAATACTGTTTGGGTATTCGGGAGGGTTATGATTCCTGGTGGGCCAGTAATGCTTTAGGCTGATTACTGTGTGATCCCACACTAAATTAAAAATGTCAGCTTTTTTAAACATGTATTTGTAGTAAGTATATATTAGGAGTGTGAGAGAACGCATTCAAGTGGTACAGTCCTGCTTCGATAAGTGTAATTAGTCTAAGGGGTTTTATAGAGCAGACAGAGATTATTAAGTGTGAATCCTATGCTGGTTGACACAATTGGCAGTTGAATGGGCAGTTGGTAATATTGGTCTTTCAGTAATTTAAACAGTTTCTGGATTAAAATAATTTTCTGGAGTATGTAAGTGTACAGCATACATCTTAATAGAAAAAAAAGTTGAAGGTCTCTGTCTGTGAGGAGTTTGGTATGATCTCCCCGTGTTTGTGTGGCTTTCCTTGCGGTACTTCAGTTTTCTTTCACCCCTAAAAATCCACTTGGTATCTGACTTGGCTATGCTAAATTACCCCTAGATGTGAGTATGTGATTGAATTGTTGTGTGTGGTACCCTGAGATGTGCTGGTGCCTTGTCCATGGGCTGTTCCTGCCCTGTGCCCAATGATTCCCACCGCGACCCTGACCAGGAAGAAGCAGATAAGAAGATGCACATGCCCAGCACAAACACATATTGTACCAAGACAACAGTTTTAAAGTCCATCATATCATCAAAGCATCTGACTGAAGCATGTAGAGCTTGTCATTTTGTTCTTGGAAGTGAGAGGATGGGTCTGAATGTAAGGGAAGCACCTGTCGAGGGCAAGGAAAGGCTTGTTTGGCGTCTAACAATACCCAGCTAAAGAAGAAAATGGTTTTAAGAGTCCCGAGGGGGTTGAGCACAATTGTCTTTACCATAACAGAAACAAGTTTGCAGTGTGCACATTGCACAGGAGCGCGCCAAAGTGTGTTTGAGTCACACACTTTAATAGAAGTAAGGAGAAACTCTGACTCTGTGTATATTTGTATTGTATTTCTTATGCTATCTTTCCAATTTTAATTCCAAAATGATTGGATTTAGTCCATCCATATGTCTAGAATTATTTGAACAGTTCTACTACATATTCACTGCAGATATATTCCTTACAAACTCGACATGTTGTGGGTTTAGGTTGTAGAAATGACTTTAAGAAAAGACCTCAGAGCAAACAAAAAGAAAAGACCTGTAAACAAAAAGAACTCTCTCTGGAGGAAGCTGAACTTTTCCCTGTTTGTTTTCAAGCACAAGAGGAAAAGGCTGCTTAAGCAGGTGTGAAAGCGTTTCATGTATGTCTGATGGGCTAGTTTGCTAGAGATTTTAGCATGTTAGTAGAGTTATTTTTTTCCATCTCACTCTCAGGTGACCCCTGAGAACTCGACCCTGCCCCACCATGTTGTTTTTCAATTTGCTTTCCTCTTCGGAAATGGAGACTCAGTATTGGAACAGTGAGATGACTAATTATTTTCCAAGACCCTTCTACATGGAGTAAAACAACAGATTGTTCATAATAATACCATTTATTGCATACACCAAGCAGGGATCTGCACAGAGATCAGCAGACTAACACACGGACAAGCTAGTTTGGGCTTGAGCTGTTCCTTCCATGTTCATGCTAGAAAAAAATATTAATCCCACTGTAGTAGCATGAATGTAGTGTGCAAAAAGAATTACATAAAAAATCTTCTTAAGGCGCTGGCAGAAATTAACATTATAGTAGCAAAAGTAATTGCTAACAAAGTAGGAGTGCTCGAATCATTAATGATAACTGCCCATTACTGCACATTTCCAGAACATTCTATTAGAAAAACAGCCAATATAAATAACATTACTTACCCTTTGATTGGTCATACTGACAACTGAACGTGTAATGTTTATATAGTGAATTTATTGTATTTTAATGGAAAAGAATGAAATAAAATAGATATGCTGTGCAAAGTGTCTTAATGCCTTTACAGGTGTAAAAAAATCTCAGAACCTTTGACTTATGTTACTCATTAAGAACTGTCCCCCTATATGACAGCAAAGGACCTGCTCCTGCAGGTCCTTTGCTGTCAAATAGGGGGACACAAGAGCGGAGAAGTCATGGACTTGTTCTACCATGCATCATTGCTGAAGCCTGAAGTCTGAAAAAAATGGATATAGTTAGAATGTTGAAAAAGACATTTGATGAAAAGGACCACTGTTAAGCATGTTGATGGACCTGTTATGCTTTGGGGTTGTGTGGCAGCCAGTGGCACAGGAAACATTGCATGGGTATGTGAACGAATAGCAGATTCTAAAAGCAAATGAGACACAGTCAGTCAAGAAACTGAAGATAAAAATGTCTTCTACAACAGGACAGAACAGAAATCCTCAAAAAAAAAACATGCTGTGCCTAAAATCACAAAATATAAATGACTGACATATATATAGTGGGTGTAACTACTGACTTACACTTTGACTTTTTGCAGTTTGCAACAGTGTGTGTGTGTGTGTGTGTGTGTGTGTGTATGTTTGTATTGTAACAAGTAAAAGTCAAATATATGTTCCAGTGCCAGAGTGAGTGTGTGATGCTATGCGTATTTCGCTTTTTAAACTGTGTGTGTGTGTGTGTGTGTGTGTGTGTGTGTGCGCAAGTGTTTCTTGGAACCTGCAGGGAAGTTATCTCTCTGTCTCTTGTCTTATGAACTTGAGGAGAGAAATAGCATCACTCATCCTGCATCAGGCACCCTGCCCTACTAACAATATGCCTGCACAGCTTAGGATCCTTATCAGATCTTTCTTTCTCTCTCTCTCTCTCTCTCTCTCTCTCTCTCTCTCTCTCTCTCTCTCTCTCTCGCTTTCTCGCTCTCTCTGTCTTTCTCACCTTGAGGCATATGTTTTTCAAGGTGATCATTATCGTCTATGCACAGTTGTATAGCAGCTCCCTTCTGTAAAATCTCTCTCAGTGCATCTCTTACCTGCTGCTGTCCAACTGTGATTTTAAGAAGCGTGAGGAGTGGTGTATGTGTATAAGTGTGTGTGTGTTTGTGTGAGCATGTGTGAGTACACTTGAGTGCCACACTCAGCAGGCAGAGGAAGTATGATGAACAGTGTTAGGTTATACCTGATTACTCAAATTGTCCTTGTGGTTTAATGTATTCTGATAAACAAACAAACAAATGCAATTAGGTGACTGACTAATAGATTTGTTTTATTTTAACAAGAAACAAAGTGTTAATAACTGATATATTAAACATCAGCCTCTTGAACAACACAATAATTTCTCTTGCTATCTCTCTTCCCCCTCCCCCTCCCTCTCCAGCTCTCGTCCGGGCCGCCCTCCGAAGCGTTCCCTGGGGGTGACCATGCAGGACAGCTCTAGGCTCCTCCCCCACAGCGTTCACGGCCTCCTGTCGCCGGGTCTGCTCTCTCCTACAGGTAAATCCTGCTCTCGCTCAGAACACCAAGACCTCTTTACTGCTATAAATACACACTGGCCGCTCGCCTCCGTCCACAGTGATTTATATACTCCAATGGAGGCTCAGTCAAAAGTAGCCAAACCCTCAGTATGACAGGTCAGTTTCGTTACATCTGCAGGTTGCATTCCATTTTATGCTTTTTTTTTTTTTTGATCCAAAGAGTATTAAAAAAGTGTTTTTCCTTTTCATCTATGCCATCTTTTTTTTCTCTCTCTCTCCTTCCCCCTCTTCCTCCCACACCTCTAGCTTCTGCAAATCAGCTCGTATTGATTTTTTCCTTCTGTCCTTCACTGGCCACCATTGCCTCTCAAACAGAGGTTAAACTATTGGATTTCTGATGGCCCCCCTTTTCCCTTCTAACGCACACATTTGCTCTTCTCTTTCTCTCTCTCTCTCTCTTACTCTCACTCTTTGCTTCCCCCCTTCATTTTCTCCTTGTCCATCCCTTACTTTGTCTTGCATCTCTCTTTCTCTACTTTCAGAATCTTTTATTCTGTCTCTTCTGTTCTGTTCACTTTTACATGACTAGTAGTGAATAGTCCATAGTTCTGCTCTTCCTCACGTATGTATGTGCATTCACTCACTTGTGCACACACACTTGTCTCGTTGAACCATACAAACCCCTGTCTTTGATAAGTGTACCCACCGTGTGCTACTTTCCTCTTCCTCGTTACGTTCCGTTTGCCTCGTTCCCTCGGCTCCTTCAAATTGCTGACGGTAGCGGCAATTTGGCCGTACAATGGCCGGTGCTGCCATCGATCGGCACGGCACGAGTAGTCAGTTAGCCGGCCGCGCTGATTGATTTCAGATGACTCCTGTTATTATTTCTGCTGGCCATGGGCAGGGGGAAGGAGCTATTTAAAATGTACATCCACATTTCCCTCCATCCCCTTGGGCTCATCTCTAGGGACGTCAGGACGTTCACAATCATCTCCATACAAGAGGAAAAAAGTTTGAGTGTCAGATATGGTGAATATAAGTGCATTCTTCTTAATAGTACTACTTGATATTAAGATAAATTTGAATATAAGAACAGTTTTAAGAATACTACATATTTATTTGCGAATCCTGTATGCATTCAGAAAAAAAGCTATAGTACTTGGAAAGAAAAAAGAAGCGTACCACACAAGGGCCGTCATTTGGTTAAAATCAATTATTTATTATTTAAGTTATTTATGGTAACAAAGTGTTACAAACTGTATTTATGAATGCATCAGTTTTGTTTATGTAATTTTATGTAAAACAAATTGTTTTGGAGTGGATTGGGTGAATATGAAGCAAAAGGTTTCGTTTAAGTAGATCTAGAGTGGTTAAACAACAGGACAACGACAATAATATCTAAAGTTATTCTTTAGACATTATCTTATTGAAGGAGGAATGTGCAGCTTTAATATGCTTCTATGGGAATTTCAGTGTTATGTTCGCAACAACTGTGTTGCACACTCACCCCCACACAGGCTTGTACTGCAGCAGTCTTCAGCTGTTGTTTGTTTATGGGTCTTTTTGCCTTCTGTTTTGTCTTTAGAAAGTAAAAAGCATGCTCTATTGAGTTGTGGTCAGGGTGCCAGTCTACCAGTTTTGTAGCTTTTGACTGAATTTGAGGATAAATGAGGATATAAATGTATACCCCTTTATTAGCAGTCACATCATCAGTAAACATCAGTGACCCAGTTATGTTGGCAGCCATACATACCCATGCCATAACAGTGCCTCCATCATGCTTGACAGATAATGTAGTATGCTTTGGATAATGAACCTCTCTTTACCTTCTTTCATCTGTACAGATAATCTTTTTTGAGAACTAGGCAGGCTAACTAACAGGCTTTTTCTAGATATTATCTGATCTGACTTTTCTATTAAATGTTTCTATTGTTTTCCATCTTGAAGTAAAATCTCTGATTTTGACCACTTGAATGGCCCACCATCGAATAGTTACTGAATAATACATCTAAGTGTGTAATAAGCCTTGGAGTGTTAAGGGGATACATTCAGGAAGGCATCTCTGGATTGTAGACTTTGACAACAATACGCCTACATCCTTTAGAATGTTTTTGACTAGATGCTGTGAAGACCACCAAAGAAAGAAATCAACATCCATCTACTTTGTTTTCTGATGTCTTCCAGAATGTTTAGTGTTGCTAAATTGTTAATTTGGCCAGGTTTCTGCTATATCTCTTAAAGATTTGATTCGTTTTTGAGGCCTAATAATGGCCCCCTTCACTTGCACTGACACCTCTTTGGACCGCATAATAAGATAACAGCTACTAAATGTAAATTTCATGCTACTAAATGTAAAGTTCACTCGGAATTAACTCCAGACCTTTTATGCCATTCATTTGTCATAAAGTAAGGAGGTAACAGGTCACACATGAACTGGCAACGAAACTGTCCAAAACTTGTAGGCCTGTGAAACTGAAGGGGCCATGTAAAAAAATCCAAATGCAATATTTTTTACTAAAGCTAAACTTGCATCACATCTTGATTGCTTTATTTCAGATTGTGAAGGTGTACAGAGGATCTGACCTTACTGTATAATGTATGTGTACATATATACATATATATATATATATAATATATATATATATATATATATATATATATATATATATATATATATATATATATATATAGTTTAATTGTAAATGATTGTAAAACAACATTAGATGGTCTAATTAGTTTTTTTTGTAGAGTGTATGCTACATATAGTAAAAGATTATCCAGGGTCCTGCAAGAGAAATAATCACTTAGAAAAGTAATTTAGTTAAATTCTAAAAATAGATCATATCCATTTTAGTTACTAAAGTTACTTATTTTCCACAAGGTGGTTTAACATCTACACAAAATTATAAAATATATACAAAAATATCCTTTTTTAAATAGATTTTATTTAAAAAAAAAAAAGAAATATGTAAAGAAAGAAAGAAAAAATGCTGCATTTTAGGTTTTTAGGTGCTTTTTGAGTGCTCTGTCTTCCACGGTGTGGCCAACCCAGCAGCAGATTTAGATCAGAGTTGTCATTTAATTATTAGCAGCAATTTGGGCTGTTATTTTCACCTAATGCTGTAATTAGCGAGAACAAAGTGGCAGGCTTGGCTTGCCCAGCACAGTTCAGTAGTGGATATCAATGCTCGGCATCATTCTCAGAGAGAGAACAAGAGAGAGAGAGAGGGGAAGACAGAGAGAGACAGGGAGAGAGAGAGAGAGAGAGAGAGAGAAGTGAGTCTTAGGAGAGTAAGAGCAGTCTTTTTTTTAATTTTCACTCTTTCTCAAAGCTCTTTGAGGAGAGTGGGGAGTTGTTGAAAAGGGGGAGGAGAGGAAGAGCAAAATGAACGTTGTTGTGGGGTTTGTCTTGCACTAGTTTGCTGGATTGCTGTTGACAGAAACATCATAAGCCCATGGCACTCTGGGGAGCGCAGCTAACAGTGGGACACAGGAGAGAGAGAGAGATAGACTGAAATCTATTCAGAGGCATTTTTCTCCACTCCCCTACCTCTATTCTTGTACACATGCTGAACACAGTATACACACATAAGTCTGGCTTGAACACAGATGTCTGTTATCTTTTTAGCCCTCTAAGCTCTTTTCCTTTTTCACAGTATGTAGTTTACATAGTAGACTAGAACACATTTGACAGCACATGAGCTACAGCTGTAGGAGTAACCTTTAGCTGCCTCAGTAGTTCCAGAATAGTGAGTATTTTGCAGTTGTTTGACTTTCACAGACTTCGCTCACTGGCTGGGTCTGTTCATGCTCCAATCCCAGGACAACTGCTGATAACAGATAACTGATGGCCCACAGTGATGTAAAATGTCAGGGAAAGGACACCTGCACTCTCACTTGCTCTACTCTCTCTCTCGCTCTCTCTGTCTCTCTTTCAGATGTAACATTGACAGTGAAACTCACACATACACATTTTTATGAATTCACTTTCACACTTTTCTGTACATATAGACTCTCTCTCTCTCTCTCTCTATGACTCTCTATATGACTCTCTCACACTCTTTCTCTGTAGGTGAAAACAATTGCAGGGCTGGATGGTGACTTTGATGAATGACAGGTCCCAGTGGGGACTGGTCTCTCCATCTGCTTATCCCCCCACACACGTACACCCCCACCCTACACACACTCTCTTTCACGCACACATACACACATGCACACAGACATTTCAGTAGGTCCAGGATTATTTAAAACTACTTCATGTCTCACTTTCTCACTATTACACCTGTAGATGGACACACTCATACACACACAGGCATTCACAATTCTTTTTGGGCCGTTGCATAGGGAGAATGTTTGTGAGTTTGATTTTTAGTTCATACTCCCACATCTTCCCCTTTTACCTGTTCGCTCTGCTTAAAACCTTTTGTAACACATATTTGTCTGAAGAGGTTAAGTGTGTTTGTCTGTGTGTGTGTGTGTGTGTGTGTGTGTGTGTGTGATGAGAGAGCAGGGATAAATAAAACATGGAGATCTGTTTAGTGACATATGGGCAAGCCTAGCATTGCTCCTGCATTCTAATGAAGTTGAGCCTTTCACAAACATACACACACACACACACACACACACACACACACACACACACACACAGATAAGAGAGAGAGAGAGAGAGAGAGAGAGAGAGAGAGAGCTGCCAGGAATATAGATATCAACAAAAAGCAGTCAGCATGGTGTATTTACATTTGTCGAAATCTATGTTTCTGTCTTTCTGTCCATAGCAGAATTTTGTCATTTTGTTATTCTGACACCACATCATTTATGGAGCACGTTCACACAGGTACAAAAGCAACATGTTACAATTCACCATAAAAAAGATTCACTGGTAAAATTACATCGCTGTGTTTAGAGACATTTGTTGAAATTTTTCCCCCACCTAGGTAGACAGATAGACAGATTACAGTTCAAAATAGCACCAAGCCCTCCTGTAAAACATGCAGACGCATACACGCTTATATCTCCCTGGGTGCATAGGTGGGTGGCCCACAATCCCCATTTAATGAAGGCTATGTTTCATAGGCAGGAGGGGGGTTGTTTTATTTTTATTATTTTTTATTTAGATCACAGAGCGGACCGTGCATCTTCAAACACTCTCTCAGGAGTCGTTTGAATAGCTCATCATTATTACAAGAAGAGCCTGTAAAAAAACAAAGACATAATAATTACGAGAGCGCACACTTATTCAGAGATGGTGAGGGGAGAAAGAGGGAAAGCGAAAGGGGTGGGGGGAGAGAATCGCTAAGTGCTCATTTCCATCGCTCTTGTGAAGAAGACAAGCCTGGCTGCTTCCCTTTGAGTTCCCATTACTTCTCCTTCGGTTCCTCCATTGATCTGCTAAGCAGAGTTGAGTGGACAGGAAAGAACAAGACCTCTTTTTCTTTTCCTTTTCTTCAAACGATTTGTCCTCCTCCACAAATAAACATCCTTTCACCTGGCCCCAGAGGTAAACATGGCTAAGAAATGTTCGGCTTGTACAGTTTTATGAATTCTGCTATTTGCTTAAGTCAAAAAGCTAATCCTTTGTCTTAAAGCTACAGTTTGTAGGTTGTTAGGTTGCCATAGTCATGACATCATTGACATTTCACATGCTCAACTATATAATACAGATGGGTGATCGTATCATGATAATATCAGCACAAAATGTATTAAAAAAGTATTAAATGAAAAAATAAATGCAAATTTTAAAGCTTTTTAAAGGTGTCCTTTGATATTAAGTATGCGACTTGGGTTTGGGCTAATGAAAAAAAATACTAAGCTCTGCTTTTATTGACTGGTTTATGGCATATTGACAGCCGCATTTCATAGCCTAGCAAAACAAACAAAAAAAAGCCTAGCCTGGAATTGTTTTTAGACCTGTAACAAGAACATTGTACTATTCTATTATTCCTAAGTTTTGCTAGATGTGTGTTGCTGTCCTCTCTGGGTCTTCTCAGTGTCTTGTCAGTCTCCAGTCTGCATGGTGTATGGTTAGCCAGATAAGGAGATTATATAAGGGTCTGGTAGGATTGTGCATGTAGCTAGATGAGGAGATTATAGTAGGGTCTGGTAGGATTATGTGGTTAGCTAGATGGGGAGATTGTAGTAAGGTCTGGTAGGGTTATGTGGTTAGCAAGATGGGGAGTTGTAGTAAGATCTGGTAGGGTTATGTGGTTAGCTAAATTGTGAGGTTGTAGTAAGGTCTGGTAGGGTTATGTGGTTAGCTAAATGGTGAGATTGTAGTAAGGTCTAGTAGGGTTATTTAGTTAGCTAGATGGGGAGATTGAAGTAAGTTCTGTTAGGGTTATATACTTAGCTAGATGAGGAGACTGTAGGGCTGATAGGGCTCTGCTCGCAGCCATCGCATGCATGTATGTACATTTGGAACCAAGACAGCAATGAGTTTGAATGAGGACATAGTATGCACACAGTATGCCATGATGGTACAATTAAAAAAGGCTAAACAAGTATGGCTTCTTTGTAAGAATTGCCAGGAGAAAGCCTCTTCTTCTTGCAAAACAGACGAGACCATAAGGGAAAAGTTTGGGTATACTGCATAGCGCCAAAAACCAAACACAGCATATCAGCACAAAGACCCCATATCAGCTGTCAAGCATTGTGGTGGAGCGGTGAACATTTGGGCTTGTTTTGCCTGAAAGAGAAAAGAATCAAGGTGTTGCAATGTCCAGCCCTCAACCCTATTGAAATGCGGTTTGAAGTGACGGAAGCTTAAGAGACCTGTGCATAAACAAATTCCCACAAACATTATTAAAACTGAAGCAATGTTGTAAAGATGAGTGGCCTGATGCTCCAGAGCAATGTGACAGACTGATAATTGCTATTGATTCATGGGGTGTACTTATTTTTCTCATGTGGCTTTTGCATTTTGCCCTATTTGTTGTTAAAACAAATAATGACAAGGTGGAATCTTTTGTGTGTTGTTGTTCACCTGATGCTGTGTTAACCTAAATTTAAGACGTGCTATAATTTTAAGGACCAGATGTTTTTTGTTTTGTCCTTATACGTACAACTTTAGAAGAGGGTGTATTTTCCTTTTCCTATGACTGTATATATATAAACATAGCACAAAAAGTAAGCACATATGTGTTTGGTAGATTATTTCTTTGTTGTAACAATGCTTCTTGGCAATAAATCTTATACTTTTGGAAAGACTGTTAATTTCCCTTTGGTGCCACATTTGAACGGAACATGCATTTGTGGGATAAGCAGCAGAGCTGAGTGGTTTGCGCCCATAAAAGAAATGCCAAATCCTCTCTGCCAATGCCAAACAGCTTATTCTGCCATTGACTCATTTGATGTTTGGTAGACTGTATGATGAAGTTTGAAGAAACAAGACATATTGGCAATTTATTCATTTAACAAACAGGAGGCTTTGTAGCATGTGGAAGAACCATACACATACCTCCTCATTCTGATCACCAGCATGGTCACACCCTGCTGTGGGATGGCATCCCATTTTTCAACCAGTATTTGTCGCAATTCAGCCAGTGTAGTTGTGTTGGTCACTATGGCACAAACAGCACGCCCAAGCTGATCCCACAAGTGTTCAATGGAGTTGAGGTCAGGAGTGCTGGCAGTCTTTGCAACCCTGACAGCAAATCTGTAGCCTAAATGCTGAGTGAGGAAACGTTCTTCCTGGGGTGTCGTTTCTTGGGAAGCCCACTTCGCAGCCTATCTCTGACATCCCCTGTTACATGGAACTTGGTCTTCAATTTGGAGATGATACTAGGACTAAATAATACTGCAACTTGGTTTTGCAGAACACCAGCTTAAAGTTAAGATTATATGTACTATATGTACAAAGGTATGCTTATAGTCATACCAATTACCTGTATTACCAAAGTCAACCTTATTGCATGTCATCAGATCAGTCAAACGTGTCATGCCAGTTCTTGGAGTAGACACCAACTGACCACTGTAGCAGGGCCTATGCTTACAGGTACTGCCAATCTGCCTGGGGCTACCAGAAGCCCAAAACAAGTGTCAATAGCAACAGCAAAATAAGGTGTTTGGCAATGGCTGAGAAGATTTGCCAAGTTGTTCATGGGCACAACCCACATACTCCGCTCTACTGCTCATCCCACAAATGCATGTTCCTTACAAATGTGGCACTATTTTAAAGGAAAGTTAACAGGCTTTCAATAAGATCTATTGCTATGAAGCATTGTTACAACAAGGAAATAATCTACTAAACACTGATATAATGCTAATATAAATATATACACTGACATACATAAACTGGTTAGGTTAGCACAAGCAGTTTTACATGTAATTACATGTAACTGTAATGACAGGTTGGCAACAGGCTAATATGCCAGTGCTGGCTGAACAGACATTCTTTGTGCCTTGACAGAAATCAGAGAAATTTTTTTTTTTTTGAAGGCTTGCAGTTCTATATTAAGATTATATGCACTATATGTACAAAGATATGCTAATAGTCATACCAATTACCTGTAATGCATGCACTACGAACTTAATTCAGTTTTTTTCTTCAAAGTCAACCTTATTGCATGTCATCTTTGAGGAATGAATAGTTATTGAGATGTCCACCTACTCTTTCAATGATATGATATTCATCAGTCTGTTTGTCATCCACTGGCCTCCTTATCATAGCAGCGCTTGGCAGTGCTAGCTCTATAATTAGCCGCTTAATTAGCAAAGGGGACTTGATTGACAGTTTGGAGTCAGTGACTTGCGCTCCTGTGTGTGTGTGTTGGACGTGTATGTTACTGCTATGAGCAACGCATTAAGACTCCCCTCACTCCCCACCTGAACTGCATGCTTAAACCTCTTACACTAACACTAGTCAATCCTGGTATGCCAGTGATAGGATTAGTTATGCTGGATTACCTACATGCTAGTCTATCCCAAAGACATACCTCAATCTGCTACCTCAGGCTCAGATCTCCTGTAAGACCTGTAACCTCATTATTTCAATCAGTGAGGGCGGCTGGGGCTAATAATCTTCGCTACTTGTGCTGCAGTGTTTTTGGAATGAAGTTACAAATTAATGCTAAATGTAATAATTAGCCATGTGTGAAGAGATGTGACATGGAGGATAATTGGTGTACATAAAATCCTGCATATGAAAGAGATTTCACAACCCACTCTGGTGATGAGAAGCGATGAAATGTGCACTTTTATGCTGGGAATCTCAGTTCTACTAAATTTCAAAGATGTTCTCCTGGATTTACATCCAGTGACTGCAAAGGCCACTGAAGGCCACTGAACTCATTGTCATGTTCATAAAACCAGTTTTGTCATGAAGGGATGTACATGGTCAGCAACAATACTAAATATGCTGTGACAGTGATCATTTATATCAACAGGCCCAAAGTGTGCCCAGAAAATATTTCCCACTATTACACCATCATCACCAGCCTGGACTGTTGACACAAGGCAGTTTGAGTGGGTCAATGGGTTCATGTGGTTGGTGCCACATTCTGACATCGACACCAACAGTCATATAAATAAATGAATATAAAAGTGTACTTATTACTACAGATTGGGGCTGTATAAAAATATTGATAGACTTAAATATTGCAATAATATGTTTTACAATACTGATTTTTAATGAATAGAAAACACATCACACACCAAGTACAACACTGCTTAACACCTTTAACTTTAAACCTTGGTCGCTGTTAAGCAGTGTTGTACTTGGTGTGTGGTATGTTTTTTTATACTGTGACAGTTTTTCTAAAATCACAATATAAATTTCCATGCTTACAGTGTTGCAATAAATCACAGTATATTGGATCAAAACCCCTTAATCAGGATACCTATCGTATCGCCAGGTTGTTGCTAATACACAGTCCTACTACAGACAAGCATACTAAGTTTTAATGTTATAATAATAAAAAAAAAACATATGTAACAGTTTTTAATTCGTTTGGTTCAGTTCAGAGTTTGATTTTATATTCTACATTTGGGTATGACTAGTGCTCTGCATCAAGAGACTATATGAATGATATGTCTAAGTCAATTATTCATCCCAACACCTGGAGCAAAAAGATGCTTGCGCTCAAAACAGGACCAGAAATAGTCTGCTCTCTGTTTGAAGGACACACACACAGACATGGCACACACACAGAGCGCTTTCTGAACATGCGTGCAGATAGTTTCACTCCACACACACACACACACCTAAAAAAGCCCTCTCTGCATCCTTCAGCTAGCTCTATTAATTTTGACAGTGCAGTATGTAAATGGCTATTTTAGTGCTTACTCTGCTACTTAGCCTCGTATTGGCCACGTTGACATTTCCATCCCTTAAAAAAAAGACCAAGGAAAAAAGGGGAGAATGTCAATAGTGTATCAATAAAGTCGTGCTAATTTTTACATGCTGTCCTCAGGTTTGCCCTCATCTGCAAATTTCTCTTTTTTTCTCCCTCTTTCCCTTGACATCAAAGTTCAGGATCTGACTCTCTTAATCTGGTATTAAAATGAATAAAGGGGTGACCTTGTCCAAATTAATAAGTCAGTGGTGAAACGCGCTTTCAACGTTCAGAAAGGTTACACAAAGGTTAGCCTTCAAGCACAGCAGTGTGCCTTAGAGAGAGAGTGAGTAAGGGAGAGAGAGAAAGAGAGAGAGAGGTGCTCTCTCTGTCTTTGTTCTTTTCCTTAAGATGACTTCTTGCTCTATACTTTTGTTCATGGGACACAGGAGCACCTTTTTCTCCTCTTTCACCTCCCTTCATCCTTCCTTCAAACCACTCTCTATCTCTTATGAAGTTTTTGCCTCAGTATCAGTAAAGGATATTGTGTTGTGTAAATGTGTATTGTGTATGTATGTATGTATATATGGCACATTGGAGGGGCCTTCTGTACTCTCAGTCCTTCAGTGCGCTTTTATTTATTGTACTGACAGCTAGTGTCAATGCTTCATTGCCTTTTGGATACCTGGACCATGGCACACACACACACACACACACACACACACACGTAAAAATAAACTCTTGGAGGGTTGCTTTGCGGAATCACATTTAAACTCTGTGTCATGTGACACCAAGCAGGAAAGTCTTCAGGACTTCACTGTTTCTCTCTTTCTCTGTGTGAGAGAAACCCTTGCCCACAGCCTTTAGCCCTTGCAGAGCTTTCCTATCAGACTGGCCCAAAGAGCAGCAAGCAGTGATGTGTGGGAGGAGTTAAGTGGCCATGCAGTGTGTGTGTGAGTGTGTGCCATAAGTACAACTCTACAAGTGTTTGTTCAGCACATAAATCACCTTCTCGCCTTTTCTCTTGTATTCTTCTGTCTAGTTTTCTCCTACTTTCTCTTTTCAGTGCTTACTTTTCTCTTCTCCTGTTTGCTCTAGTTTTCTTCTCTTTTTATCTCTCAGGTTCTTTTCATCTCTTCTTTTCCCTCCTCTTTTCTAGATTTCTTTTAGCTTCTCTAGTAAGTTTTATCTTTTGACTTTTCTCTTTTTTTCTCATTTTTTTTCCTTTTCTTTCTTTGTATTATCTAATTCTTTTCTCTATTGTCTCTATTCTTCTAGGAATTTTCCTTTTTCCTCTTCTTGACCCTTCTCTTTTCATTCCTTTCGCTTCTCAACTCTTCTGTTCTCCTCTTTAGTTCTCTTCTCTTCTCTTCAGTTGGGGCATTTTCATGTTTTTGCCCCTCTCTTCTTCATTTCCTCTTGCTTTTTCTACTAGCCAGACTGAAAGCTTCCTTGCTTCCTTGCATCTTTTTCTCTTTCTCTCTCTCTCTCCCTTACTCTCTTTGGCCACTGGAGTGGATCAGTCAAATTATCGAGTGGCAAAACTAATTCGACGCCCGGGGGCCAGCGAAGCTGCCACTTCCCATCAGCCCTGCCGCCAGTCAGTGCCCAACTGTTTTCATTTGGGTCCTCTTGTTTCATTTATTATGGCTATTGGAGCTAATCCTACCAGCAACCCCCCTGTCGGCCCGCCTGTCACTATTGTTTCACCTCCCCGATGTGCCCCTGGTTTCAGGGAGAACGCCACGCTGGTCCACTCCACCTCTGCTTCTTCTTCCTTCTTCTCTCTGCCCATGGAGGAGGTTTTAGAAAAAGAAAGAGAGAGAGAGAGATCATCAATCACATTAGACGCGTTTGGACAGCCAGGCATCTTCTTCTCTCTCTCACTCTTTCTTTCTCTCTTTCTCTCACACTGTTACAGTTTTGCTTTATTTGTTGTCTTCCTACTGTAACCTTGTAAGGTGGAGAGTCATGTCTGCAGACTGTTAGGAAACAGATGGAAGAATAAAACACAACTGAAGCAAAAAAAAACTTATTTATTTATATTTGTTAAATGTTAAATACCTTTTCTTATATCTTATAATGTATCTACCAACCATCTTCTGATTGCTGAGGTTGAATCAAAACAGAATGAGAGAAATAGGGGAAATGGATTAAACAGTGGAATTTCTTTTCTTCTTTTTTTTATGACCAGGCATGGAGGTTGCAAAAGAGGTTTTAGGACACAGAGCCAATTAGGGTAAAAGGTGTGTTTGTTAAAGTTCTTTTGACTTGAGGAAAATAAGCAGCTGCAGTTTCAAGAAAGTTGGGTGGGCCATCTTTAACAACCCTCCTTCGCTCTTCCTTTGAAGGTCTAAGGAGGTCGTAGCTCTTTGTCAATGCAATTAACAATATTAAACAAAGTTAGCCCAGTACTGCTAGCTCTATATGCACTGTATGAACAATTGCTTTACTGTATCTAGAAAACTATTTTGAATGTGTTTAGTTAAGAGTGTGTTTAAACACAGGCATTCATATACATGAATACTTAAAGAGGAGGAGCTAGACATGGTTATATCGCAGCTGATTTATGTCATGTAAAATGCCTGAAGGTTCAACTGCAGTGACTCATTTTCACACTAATCTCTACACACAATTCAGTCTACATGCTCAAAGTGTGTCCCAAACCATTCACACACTTTATTATATTCATCCCTTTAAGAATCAGGCCAATTTGAAAGGAGCAAAATGTGTAGGTGGAGTAAAATGTGGATCTTCAAATATGTTGAAGTGTGTATTTGTACATCTTTATCAGATGACCTATTAGTAACATTTAGTGGAATCTATACAATTTTCCTTGTGCTAGGAGTACTTTATAATTGAGCAGCAATACTGTCCCCACACTGGTTTTCCTATGCTGATATTTCAATGTATGCCGTCATGCTCTTTCATTGGCTTTCTGTAACTTCCCACTTCAAATTAAAAATTCTGATGCTGGCCTATAAAGCCAAAAAATGGACCAGTCCCTCCCTACCTGACGGCAATGGTAAGCACGGCTTGGCTTGACCCACTGTCCTCCTAAGACGTATGGAAGACAATCTTTTAGATTTTTCTCTGTCCTGGACTCTTGGACAACAGGACTCTTGCAAGAGTACTTAACACTAATTCTGCAGTTATTCAAGACTTGTAATTGCTCTTGAATGTCTAACTTTGACGTCCTGGCACAGCTGAGTGTGCATACATACGTGCATTGTATGTAGGTGTCCATACCGACTTCATATTGTATGTGGCAGTATCTGAAATTAGAGGTATCTTTGGACTCTAGCTAGAGATATTTACTGAGTGGACAACTAAGCGCTTCTGCTTTCGTTCCTGAATCAATTTTAGCTTGGATGTGTGGTTTTAGCTAAGAACTGAGAAGATTCTTTAAACTTTGTTCATTAAAGAACTATCCATTGAAGGTTCTCATTCATCTATGGCATTACTCCAAATAATCCTTTTTGGCATCTTTACTCTTTGAAGTAACTCTGACTGCAGCACAGTAAGTGTGAAGATATAGAACTTTACAGCCACCCCTGCACTCGTAGATTATAAACTTTTTATTTTTTGGTGAACATATATAACTAGTTAATGATTCCTTTCACTACAGACAGCTCAGTTTGGGCTTTGGTCAGATAGATTGATCAGTGGTAAACAGAGGGTTTTAAGAAACTTTGTACATGGTAATTAATTCTTTGCCTCTTGAGAAAGCTCTCATTAACACGCTTTGCGGCTGTTGCACACCGTTTGTTGTGCAGTGTGCCCTGGAGTGGAAATTTTGTCTACAACCGTGAAACACCCAGTTCCGATAATTAAAGAATATGTCGTCAGACAGCTTGAGAGGTATTAAGGAAGGAACAGGGGGCTGGAAGTGAGAATGATAGAGTGTGGGGGAATTAGCAACACTACATGACAGTGAAGAGAGATAGAATAAAAACTGTAGAGAGAAAGAGAGACAGAGAGAAAGAGAGCGAGAAAGAGAGAGGGAGGAAAAGTGCTCTCCACTCACTTTGTGCCCGGTGAGCAGTGCCTTGTTACTCTTTGAACACTTGGCCCATTTATTTCTGCTAAGTCGTGAGATTCTGAGTCAGCCAGCGAGGACTCTAGTGGCTCTTTCCATGAAACATTAACGAGTTCCTGGGGTTAAAGGGATGCCTAGAAATCACTGCTGATTGCAGTGCGGCTGAATGTGTGTGTACATCCACACACCTACACACATAAAGCTGCATATGACAGAGCTGCAAAAAGTTAAAATCTACACAACACTGCAGATTCTAAATTCTTCATATATTTTTCGAGGAAAATATATTGTACACACACAGTCTTCACACACTGACAGCACATAATGTGTGCAGATACACATATAGTTTGTTAGACACACACACACACACACACACACACACAGAGATTTATCTACAGGCCCAGTGCTGGGTTATTAATTGACTCTGCTTCTGCCACCCACCACCCAGTGCCCCTTTAGGGCAGCTGTTGATGACACATATGGATCAGAACGCCCACAAACCAATCACAGCCACACCTAATCCCCACTGCTTCAGACTCACACTGCCCACTCCTTGCCGACTTTGTAAACCAGTCTTGTTCCATTCTTCTGAATGGTATTCACGCTTGCTCTAGAATAAAGGAATAAAGAAAGTGTATACTGAGGTTCACATAAATGTGATTCACATAGAATTATGTTTTTAAAACTAACTAGGGTTAGGATTAGGTATACCTTTAAGTTGAGATGCATACTTTTTTATAGACATTCGATGAGCCAGGCATTTCAGGGCATTATGTGTTTAGATGCACTGCTGGTTTTTGGTATTTGTTGGTGTTATTACTATTAAAAATATAATTATGATGAATAGGTGCAGTAGCAATACTAGTTAAATTATTATTATTATTATTAGTAGTAGTAGTAGTAGTAGTAGTTGTAGTATTGTTGTTGTTGTTGTTGTTATTGTTGGTATTATTATTTCTATATGTATACATTCTGTTTATGTTTTGAATTTGTTATTGAGCATCCTGATTTTAATTTCCCAAGATATGGAATCTAAATTCATTTGATGCTCACTGCTTTATAACCGTTCCTCCTATCATCCCAGTATGGCTTTAAAAAGGTAACAAGGGAAGGGTGTTTGTTATATATTGGGATACAGCCATTACACAAGTGCCAAAATCATTTACGAACCCTGTACACATTAAGGAGTTTAAAAAAAACTATAAAGAAAAAAAAAAATGCCAGGGAAGTGATTGCTGCAGCAGGGAGTTAATTAAGGGCTTATTCCCATTTGATAGGAGCAAAGCTCAGTGTAATTTTACCTTGATGCAATATAAAACCACAAGCTGCCGCTGCAGCATTGGCTAATTATCACCTTGGTCTTGTGGCCATTTGGACTGCAGTGCTGTATATATTTAAAGGGTTAAAGAGAAGCTTAAAACAGCCTGGTTAAAGGCAGAGCTGTGTGATTATACAACATCAGGACCATTTGCATGATTAATCGTTGCAGCTTTTAGTGAATTTGAGGATTCTTGTTTTAGTCAGTAGTTTCCTTCTGCTTTACTGTTCAAATGTAATCAGGTTATCAGGTTATATCATCAGATTTATTGTAATCAGGTTATATCATCCAGTATAAAAAAAAGTCTGCACTTTTTTTATAGAGAAAATTGTCAGATATTGTTTTATTTATTTATTTATTTATTTATACAAAACAGTAATTCCCATTAAATGAAACATTGATGATTAAATGTTGTAAATTAATAAATACATTTCATTAAATTCATAAAAATATATCTTTTCTTCTTTTCTTTTTTCGTAAATAGAAGTATCACAATCTTGGCAGAATTTCTCTGCTTATTTCAGTAAACTACGGGTGAGAAATAATAAATTATTGCATACTTTCATCATCAGCAGCACTAACTGAAATGAGTGTATTAAGGGTTGTGAAGGTCTTTGCAATAATAGTGTATAAGCCCGTTGTGAGACAATGCAAATATAAGAGCATACACCATCAAGGTATATGTGTGACATTCTTGAATTTCCCAATATGACACACTGTGTGACTATTCCTGCCCTCTCACATGCACATTCCTGTCTCACACATGCAGTGCACACACACATAGGTGGTTTGGAAAGAAATGTGAAGCCTTTTCACACCCTCCCCTCGACACAGCTCTCAGATTTTGGTGTGAGTGATAAAAGTCTTAGATCAATGTCTGCCATGGCCACTTCTGTGTATGTCCTACTAAAACCAACATATACACATGCATTTGCAAATCAGAGCGATTAAAATGTAAAAGTATATTAGCACTGCAAAAAAAGTTTTGCCTTAATGCTCTTCTTTTCAATATCAGCATCTCGCTTTCTCTGTCTGTAAAACGGTGTGGCCAAACTAAACATTCGTTCCTGTCTTTTCACACTACTACATTTTTGTTTGAAAACGCATCCACACTTTTTAGCCACCTCAAGCTGCGAAGTTTTGAAAACCTGCTAGAATGTGACATGGACAACTATTTAGAAAGCATAATAGCAAATTAAGATGTGACTGATCTTGTTGTCATATCCTACAAAGCACACACTCCATAACACATGGGAGCAATTGACAGTGCACACAGCAAAGGTAACTTACAGTAGAACAAACCCTAGCTTACTCCACAGGCTACATTAACAGAAAGAGAAATCAAAAGTGCAACATTGTGTACTGTTTCATGGACATTGATGTAGAATGTGTAAGTTAGTAGCTAGTAACTCACTCAGTCTAAATATTCCCTGCAATGACACACTGCTAGCACTGTTAATAGCTTCCAGTGCTTCATAATTTTTTTTTTAAACAGTCATGTTTATGTCTGACATCTTATATTGTGACATAAGTATTGAAGTAATGGCACGTGATGCCTGTCTACTCTAATTAAACAAATAAAAGTAAACCCTTACCAATCCAAATTCTAAATGAGCTGAACATGCTGATACATTGTACTATGCATTGTAACTACTCTGGCAACAGATTTAGGGGTTACTTGGTCACCCCAACTTAAAATACATTTCCCATACCTTAGCTAAGTAGGTCATCATTAGGCTCAATAAAGTCAGATTAGACTGATAGAAACCAAAGCCTGCCCAATTCTGGACCAATATTCTTTAAGCAGATGAGACCAAGATTAACCTAATTACGAAGAAGGAAAGTATAGGTTTATGGTCCAAATGTTCCACATCATCTGTCAAACATGGTGAAGGCACTGTTATGGCATGGGCATGAATGGAATTGTCCCAGATGATAAAGTTCCTGCAGATAAAGGTAGCAGGATGAAGTGTATAATGCTAACCTGACAGGATGAGTCTTCACTGTACAGATAGATGATGACTCAAAACATACCAAAATCAATCCAAGAATTGCAATGTTCTTAAATGGCAGAGTTAGTCACCTTACTTCAAACCAGCTGAGCATGCTTTTTTACCTACTGAAGACAACACTGAAGACAGAAACAAGGAACTTTTTGAATAAAGATCATTGATCATTAATGAGATCATTGATACTGCAGACTAATAATAGTACATACAACATATCATACCAAGACCAAGTGAATGCAAATGTTAAGAAGATGTTATAAAACAGTAACAGCAGGTAATGTTTTCACCATATTCCCATTCCTTTCCAAGATATATAACACTTGGTAAAATTTGAATTGATCTTTTGTAGTGACACCATAATACCCCAGTAATTATTACCATAATACCCCAGACGACCAGTAATTCAGTCAGTGGTGTTAATTTGTGGATAGGTTGTGGATAGGTTAGTAACTCTTAACCTCGATTCTGTGGGCTGGTTTCTTCCACCTGTGGCAATTTTTCACACAAAAACTGGCTCACAAGCTAAAGAAAAAAAAATGTCTTTTTTATTCAGGCTTTTATTCACCCACTTCTAGCATGGCCCATTTCTCGCCACCCCGCACAGAAAAGCGCACAGCTCTGATTTCGCCCGTCGGCCATCCACCTTTGTTGTATGTTCATCTCATCCCATTTTCCGCCATTCGGAAATTCCAAAGGTGAATTAAATACAGTGTAAGCCACATTCTGTTTCTCTTGCTTTTTTCTTTTCTCCCTTTTTGTCCTTTGCGCTGTCTCAGTTTACTTGGAAAACGCAAAACTGGATGGTAATATTTACTGTTTATAGAATCGAATTCCCTGAGCACAAATCTGATACTTTTTCCCTGGGACATTCTGACAGAGTGTAAAAAAGAATGCTTTCTCCGCTAACCCGCTCATGCCTCCACCCCAAGACCTAACTAAACTACATAAATGTAAAATTCAACATTGTGATCAGTCTATGAGTGAGAAAGAATTCGAGTGACCCTCTTTGTGCAAAACATGATATCTCTGGGCTTGTTCTCACAGTCAATCAGTGTTTTTCCCTCTCTCTCTTTTGTACTCTTTTTTCACTCTCCCCCCCCCCCCCCCCCCCCCCCCTTTGTATGTCTTCTCACATACAATTGCAGAACCACTCTGTTTGTGCGATTGTACCGTGGGGGCTTGTCCAGGATTGGAGTGGGTTTTCTTCCAGCTGACTGGAGAGACACAGTGCATCACTGAAGGGGGAGTGCTGGCTGTAAATATTTGAAAGGGAAGGTGTTGTCCAGTGACTCGCACTGCATTAAGACTGTACAGCCACCCAGCCGAGCAGCACATCTGCAAGCAGGTTATCATGTGACCCCTGCTGGCAATATCTAACTAATCCAACTTACTATGTGCTCCAGAATCACTGAAGCATTCTATACTTGAAAAAACTGTTTGCATTAATGACCAGAGCAAATACATAAGCTAGTCTCTAAAATAAATACAATACTGATACAATTCCGTATAAGCCATCTCCAGAATTGAAACTTTTCAGGAGAAAACAGTATTAGGTTTAAGTTATTTTGGAACATTTCTGTTAAAACAGTGTAAATGGTAACTGGCATTTTAAAATGAAAATACTTCCAACACCAACAATATATAATAATAATATTATATAATTACCAGCCATTTTCTCAAACTCTTACATTCAAAATTCATGTTAGCACATCTTTAAAGAGACAATGAGACAAGTATTTATCCCCTTGAGAAAAGTACTTAAAACCACTGCTAAATTAATAACTTCATGTATGTTTATACCAGCTTTGCTCACTCTTTGGGAGTGATCTTCACCCATTCTTCTTGGCAGATTTGATCCAGGTTGTTCAGTTTGATTTGAATTATCCTTGTGGACTACAGTTGTTTAATAGTGCCACATATTCTCTGTTAAATTGAGATCTGGACTTCACCTTGGCCATTGCAGAACATTTAGGTTTTTCATATTCATTCACTTCTATGTTTCTTCACCTTTTTGCTTGGAATAATTGTCCCATTGAACCATCAATCATCGGTTTTTCTTCAGCTTAAATTTTTAGCAAACTGAAGCAGTTTGTCTCCCTGCGTTTTGCACTATCCACCTATCTTTTTCAGCAAATTCTGACATGCTTTGATATTTTGTTTTTGTAATGGCTACATTATATCCCCATTCCTTTTAGGCTACTTCTATACAGACCTCTTTATATGGTAGACTGGTGCACCTCCCGTATCAACCAATGAACTCTGTAGATCTTTTAAAGTAAGATATATGCAAGTATATGCAAGAAATCATTGCTCATTTCACAGTTTGCTTATGCATGTTTTGCGTAAACTGCATTTTTAAGCTTGTGGAGCAGTTCTAAATAGAACTCACTGGCAGAGTGCACCAGATATGCACGAGATACAGCCACAAGGCTTTTCACAGTACTTACAGTGGGGAAAAAAAGTCAGTCACCAATTTAGTCAGTCACCAATTATGCAAGTTCTCCCACTTATAAAGATGAGAGATGCCTGTAATTGACATCATAGGTAGACCTCAACTTTGAGAGACAAAATTAGAAAAAAAAAATCTAAAAATCATTATTTATTTGCAAATAATGGTGGAAAATAAGTATCAATAACAAAAGTTCATCTCAATACTTTGTTATATAGCCTTTGTTGGCAATGACAGAGGTCAAACGTTTTTTGTAAGGCTTCACAAGGTTGGCACACACCGTTGCTGGTATGTTGGCCCATTCCTCCATGCAGATCTCCTCTAGAGCAGTGATGTTTTGGGGCTGTCGGCGGGCAACACGAACACGCTCTCTAGCAAACTTCAGACGCGCTCGGATATGTACTGGCTTAAGCAGGGGAACACGTCTGGCACTGCAAGATCTGAGTCCCTGGCGGCATAGTGTGTTACTGACGGTAGCCTTTGTAAGGTTGGTCCCAGCTTTCTGCAGGTCATTCACTAGGTCCCCCCATGTGGTTCTGGGATTTTTGCTCACCGTTCTTGTGATCATTTTGACCCCACGGGCTAAGATCTTGCGTGGAGCCCCTGATCGAGGGAAATTAGTGATTAGTTATTCTCATTTTGTCTCTCATAGTTGAGGTCTACCTATGATGTCAATTACAGGCCTCTCTCATTTTTTTAAGTGGGAGAACTTGCACAATTGGTGACTGGCAAAATACTTTGTTTCCCCACTGTAGTTCACTCCCGCAGTAGGGCGTTTCACATACTCTCATACATCTACACATGCACATATTTTAGTAGGAAAATCAACAACGTTACTTTTACTAACTTGATGTGTTCAAATCTATGTCCATGTCTTATTTACATGTGCTTGACTGCTTGTCTGAAATCTTAAAGAGGCCATTCCAGTAGCAGCAGTCTGGAATACACATTTTGTACCTTTTGACCCATAAAGCAACAATTTTATTAATGCTGCAAAGACACACAAAAAATCTGGTGAAACAGTGACCCTTTCAAAGCTGAAATTAATCTACTGATGTAACGCTGGCTGACTCTGAGATCAAAAGAAGCTCCTTTTAAACTTTTTTTTCCTCTTGAATCCACATCTCATGTCACTATTTAATTAAATAGTGCATTGTTGTCTAGGTTCAGGGGAACAAGGAGGCCAATTGCATCGCATCATGCAAAAGGAATCCAAACTGGCCCATACCTGACCCCTCATCCTGTGAATTACAGTAATAAAGTTTTCTGTTAAAAATAGTATGTGAAACAGTATATGAAAAAGAATATACTTTAGTGTATAAACTTTATATACCATGTAATAAAGTATATTCTGTATGACAATAATGCCTTTTCATTTATGGATTTTTTTTTACATTGGACATGAAAAGTTTATAATACTGTACATGGCCCAAAGAATCAAGATTAAACTTTGCTTCCAGGCGTTTTTTTTTTTTTTTTTTTACTGTAGAATGAATTAGGAGTTTCTAGACCATTAGTTAATAAAGGGATATTTAACTCTTGTTCATACCTTGTTTATTTTTATTGTTTATTAAGTTCTGTTACTAATACTATTAACTTAAAAAAAAAAAACATTTTAATTCAATATGACCTAATGTGCACCTAGAAGTTAACCATTAGTAAGTTACCTGAGATAGGTCTGCCCTATACTCAGGACACAGAATCGATGTTCTCCGTCCATTTGATGCTGGCGGAACTGCTGTGTGGGGGTGCCACTTGCTTCGCGTTGAGGCCTGAAGCATTCAAAGCCTCAAGCCGGGAGCTCTTGTAGATCTGAAGGGCCATATGAAAGGCAAACAATAAGCAATCTGTTTGTCCACCCCTGCAAAACGGCTCTCGCCTTTCATCCGCCGGCTCCCATTTCCGCGGGTCGCGACTTCCCTCAAACATCAATTACTGTTACGCGCACTGTTTGATCTCCGGGCCTTCTCCTGCGCATAGCACCAGGAGGGAGGCAGAAAAGTGCTGGGACAATGCACCTATTGTGGTTTTCTCCCTTTTTCCTTGTATTTCTCTAGTGCCATTTTATATATGTTGTGTATCTTGCTGGCTGTTTCTGTATTTTTAATTTTTATTCATTCATTTATTCATTTTAATAACATGCTGAACTACCAGCTTCGAAGTGCTTGGAGAGCACACATAAGTTCAATTGATGAATAAACTGAACAGTTGTAAACATTGTTTTTTGTTCAACCTTTTACTCATCTCGCTTTGGAAAATGCTTAAGATTTCACACATCCAACCAAGACAAGTTGAACACAGCAGAACAAGTTGGGTAACAACTTTGTAGGTTAAAGACAGAGACAGCGAGATTTGTTTGTCTTGGACTAATCTGCCTTTATTGTAGTCTATTGTAGTCTATTGTAGCCACATATTTACTGATATGCTGAAATTTCCAGGCCCTCTGTAATATGTCCAAAAGTCTAAGATTTGTCTCATCAAACCCTGGTAAATACAAAAGCTCTTTTGCTTTTTCCTGTCAGCTGCTTCTTGAAACTCTATTTCTAGTCCCCCCACCATGCACACACATCGACAGTTAATTCAGTGCTCAAGAGCAAGTTTGAGGCACGCTCAGAAACACGGGCAGCTGCGCGCCTGACAAGTCCGTGGGATTAGGAAACAAAACGAACTCATAATAAAATGAATCAATCACACTGACGTTCTGTTTAAACGTGGCCATTTCACTGCCGCGCCGCACGGATGGGTCTGGGTGCATAAAACAGGGAGATGCTTGTTTTCAATATACAGCCTGAGAAGTAGATTCATTTGTCTCACCTCCTCCCCTCACCACCACGCTGCTCCGAAGTCTGTTCAGGCCCGCATGCGTGCAAAGAAAGGCTTTGGTATGCTGAGTGTGACATGCTTTTTTCCTTTTTTTAAACAGGTTGATGCTTTCACCAAACCCACAAATATCAGCCACTCATGAGAACTTAAAGAAAATGTTAAGAGAGAAAGTTAAGAAAGAGGACTTTGGCTCAGTTTAAAGAAAATAAATGATATGAGAAAGAGAAAGCATTGCCCATCCCACCACCATTACGGGCCATGCAAACCCTGAAAACATTGTGCTGACATGCATGCAATATTCTGCATGACTTGAAATTTACTTTTTGATGCAAGACTGATGCCTCATATAAGAAATATGCAAAATGCCATCTTTTACAGTTTGTGTTTTTTATTTCTAAAATCTTTAGTCAAAAATCAATATTTCTTCTGTTTTTCAGAATGATAAAATAGCATATCCTTCAACACAATGCTGCTCACCTTCTTCAGTTAGGAGTATGAAGGTGGAGAGACAGGGCTGCTGATCCTCAAGCTACATCTGTTAGGCCTGGCACCAGGCAGGGGCTGGGACATGCAGGATTTAGTATGAATACCTTACTAAACATTTCTTCACTGTCAGGCAAAAACCTTGTTTCTCCAAAACAAGACCTTAAATGACTGGATTTACTTGATCAGCAAGGTCCATTTTAATGCTCCTTTTAAGAAAATGTGCTCTTTGTTCTTTACCTACAGAGCAATGTCGCAAAAAAGCGGAGTTTCTTTTTCTGTACTGTGTCACGTATTCCGGAGGCCATATCATTAATGAATTAGATCAAGGTGACATCCATATTCTGAACCTGGGGAAAAAGGAAAGACGAAGGACACAAGCTTTCACTTTTTTTCTTTCATTCCTTGTCGCCAGAACAGTTTTTGTGAAGAAATTTTGAGCACAGTGCACACAAAAAGGCTTTGCGTTGTCACTTAATGAATTACTTAATGCGGCCCCTCCGTCGTTTAATTGAATTAATTAGGGGCCTAATTGGGCTGAGTGATGATGGCTTCCGGGGTTGTGGAGCCCTTGATGAGCTGAAGGTAGGGCTTGGGAAGTGTGTGTGAGAGTGAGGAGGGGCCTCATGGGACTCCTGGAACGCACACACATACACTTGGAAGAGTCCACTGACTAGGGTAGCCAGAGGGACCAATGTGTCCCCCTGTCTTCCCTTGGAGAAACAGGATTTGTTGAGTCTCAGTCAGGGTCAGCATAAGCCTCTCTAGAGAAGTAAGTCACTCCTACCACTGAAAATAATAACATCTAGGCAGAAGACTGAAGGCTAAACGTGAACACCAAGAGTGAATAACAAAAGTGATTCCCAGAGTGCTGTCAGTATGAAGTATTATTATAATAATGAGGTCTTCATGAGATGGTTTCAAAGTAGTCATTTTATTAATGAAGAAGAGATTAAAGCCTATTAAACTATTATGTTAAAAGAATGTAATGAACAAATCAGTCCTTCTTATTTAGTGTTACATTTGTGCTACTTCATTCAAGAGAACAAGTGCAGTATTATGTGTGTGTGTGTGTGTGTGTGTGTGTGTGTGTGTGTGTATGTGTATGAATCCAGCATGTTTACCTGTCAGTTGTGTATTGCAGGTCTAACAGCAGCAGCCATGGCGGAGGCAATGAAGCTGCAAAAGATGAAGCTGATGGCCATGAACAACATTCATGGAGCAGGCAGCCAGAATGGCACAGAGTCTGAGAACGAAGAGCTCAATTCCAACGCAGGTTAGAGTCCCGCATGTAGATGCAAACATGCACTCTTCAAACATAATTGCTTTTATTCAGTTATTCAGAGTTTGCAGACCCATATTGTGTTAAAGCTGTGTGGGTTCCCTTCGCCATACGACTAGAAGTGTACAAATATATGATCAAATATAATAATATTACATAATTTTGTTATTTTTTGTCCAAATTATCAGGTACTTTGAAAATTTATTTCAGTTGGTAAAGGGGTTTCTGTATGTTTTTATGATTGCACATTGCAAAGAAACCTTTTTTATTGTCATCTTATTTATATTATTATATTTTTATTTCTACATTGCAGTTTTTAGATATCAACGCCATTACGACTCCAGGTTTTTCTGTCTAATTGGTGTGATTCTGGCTTGTATAGACCTCCTTGAGCAGTTGTAGGATTTCTGTGTAGCACTGGGTTTGTTTCACATGGAAATTAGTGCAGTGGTTTATGCACCCTTTTTAAGCTCTGATGATACAACTACATTAGAAATACTTAACTATTCACATGGGGTACAGTATCAAACACTTGGCAACATGCTAACAACCACTTGACACACCATAGCAACCACCTGGGATGCCATAGCAACTGCCTAACAACACTCTAGCAACTCTATAGCAACCACCTATCAACACCATAGCAATCACCTAGCAACCATTTAACAACACCACAACAACCACCAGGGATACTATCAACCACCTAGTAACTCCAAGGCAATCAACTAGGATACCATAGCAACTTTCTATCAACATTGTAGGAATCATCTAGCAACAACCTGGTAGCAGCCCCATAGCAACCAACTAGTATATCGTTCTAAATTAAACTAATACATTTCAGATTTCATGATGTACTGATTTATTTCTATTGAATAAAAAAGCTATTAAGTTACAAAAATCTATTTGGACGGTTCTGAGAGAGAGTTTAGTCCTCTACACACACACATAAACACACGCACATATATATACACACACACACACACACACACACACACACACAAGATTTGTGCATTTACATCTATTTCAAAGCCTTGTGGATAATAAGCTGAAGTGAATCTGAATCATCTGCAGTGTCTAACCTGTAATGCTTTACAATGTATATATCAGTGGCATTAAGACTCAGAGTCAAAATGAAGTGAACAGATCTCTGATGTGTAAAGACACAGTAAAGGTTAAGAGAGAGTCGAGGGATGTCACATATAAAGAAGACGACACACACACACACACACACACATATATGACCTGAAGTAATGGGTTCTTATCCATGTCTCCCTCCTTGCTGTAGCTGGGCTTTATTGGGGCTAATGACATCCTTAATGTTCACCACCTGACTGCGCATTTAGATTGTGATGTTACCAATGGCACACACACACACACACACACACACACACACACACACAAATGTCATTCTTTATCACAGTGAACAATGGCAGACATAGACAAATGCCATCCTTTCTTATTGCCAAAAGCAATAGTATGCTTTCTCTCCCTCTCTTTCTCCCTATTTGTCTCTCTTTTTTCCATCTCTCTCACTCACGCACACGCATGTATACATACATGCTCACACACAATGTACGTGAGTCTGAATATGAAGAGCAAGATATAAACACAAGAGACTATCATTGGCTGCGTAAGCTGCTAGACAGGCCAGTTAAAAAGCCTGCAAGTAGCAAAACAAAACACCACAAACCAGTCATTAATTTATTACAAGGCGTGAGCATTACCTTTTAATAAAGAACTGCTAAATACTGTTGACTGAATTTTTTTTTTATTAAATAATGTCATATCTATGGTGCTACAAATATGTTCAAAGTAACTGCTCTCACCACCAGCCTCTCCATTACCATGCTTTAAAATTATTTCTCCATTTGTAGTGCTGTTGGAATCTGGCCTAAATTGCATGTTCATACAAAATTGTTAGAGGTGGAGGAATGATAAAGAGATGGTAACATGGGGAAGATGGGAAAAATGCCAGGGTAAAGAATATCTGGGTCAATCACCTTCTGCACATGCTTTTAATGCATCAACGCTGATAATGTTGCTAATGATAGAGAGACAAGTTGACCTTTACTAAGTCCTGTATTCACATGAAAAGTGAATTTAAAGATTGTAAATATTTTGCTAAATGAAGCTATGTCATCTTCCAAATCCTCAGTTTACTCAAAAGCATCTGAAAGAGCATTTGAGCATTTCTCAAAACAAGAACATCCTGTTTTTAAGGTAATTACATCTTGGATCTTCAACTGTATCTAAGGATGTTTCCACAGGGAAGATGCAGAGGGAGCTTGTTGGGGCTACGTCAGTGGAAACTGAGAATGAAACATGAGTCAAATTTCATCCCTGTTTGCGGATGTCAGCGTGGTGTGTGTATGCCGGTGCTGGAGTGTAAAACAAAGTAAGCATGGGAGTGTAAGATAATGCATTGCATGAATTTGCCTGTTTGTGTGTGTGTGTGTGTAAATGTGAATGTGAATGGTGTAACTCTGACTTTTCTGTCATGAAGCAGCTCGTACATTTACTGACTGAGACTGAAATGAGTCTATAACCCGCAGTACCAGCTCTAGCAACTTTTAAAGTTCGGATTTATTTGTCCAGGATTTCATTCCCAGTTCAGGAGTTTGGAGGATGTACTGCTTTCTTTGTGTAGCTTGGGTTACAAAAATACATAATTTTTGGTCCCACTTTGCATTAGCTCTAATAGCTGTCTCTAAAAACTGTGCAGTTACATATTAATAATTCATGCAATGAATCATGTAACTGCTGATGATGTATTAACTGTTATAGATACATTACAGTAGTACAGCTTATGTAATTACACAGATGTATCACCTTGAGTTTTAACTCATACCATTACACAAATGTATCTCTTGAGTTCTCTTCACTGGCTTCCTGTAGCTGCTCTTATCAGATTCAAAACCCTGATGTTGGCATCTTGGCAAAGCCAAGAATAGACCAGCCCCTCCGTACTTAATGGCAATGGTCAAAAGCCGATCTGCACCAAGAGCCCTTCTAGCTTTAAGTACGGCTCGGCTTGACCCGCCATCCCTTAAGATCCACAGAAGACAAGTGTCCAGGCTTTTTTCTGTCCTGGCACCAAAGTGGTGGAATGAACTTCCCCTGGGTGTCTGAACAGCAGAGTCGCTGGCTGTCTTGAAACACAGACTGAAGACCCATCTCTTCCAAGCGTACTTGGGCGAAGTGTATTGTCAGTATGTATTATAATGTATTATTAAATAGTATTGTCTCCATATTGACTTGTGTTTAGTAGTATCTGAGCTTAGAAGCATCTTTATCTTTGAATTTTAGTCTATGCAAACTAGCTAAGGTTATTCTTGAGTAAACAGCGAAGCACTTTTTTATGTCGCTCTGGATAAGAGCTTCTGCTAAATGCCGTAAATGTAAATGTAATCTCAATATTTGTAACAGCAGCAGTCCATATAAATACAATTGCCAACTGTAACCCATAGTTACTTTTTTTTTGCAAGAAAGAGAGTATAGTTAATGGTTGTTAAAAACATTATTCAGTTACCGGAACGTCCTTGTTTTCTCTTATGCCCTAAACTGATGTTTACTGCTTTGATTCTCAAGTGAATTATCATGTTCTCATTCTCATTACATGTTTAAAATGAAGAACTTAACAAAGAAACAAAGAAATTAATAAAATACATAATATAATAATACATAAAATAAATAATGTATAAACTAAAGCAGACATTTTAGTTTAGTTTGTTTCTCTTGAATAGTTTAAATAAATGCAGTTAGGCAATTAATTACTTAATTTGGAAATTAATTCATTCATTATGGTTGTGTTTGAATGCATTTCACATTCGTTTGTTTGTCTTTTGTTAAGAAGGATGAGCAACCTCGGGTAGTTATTTCAAACCTCCATATTGTGTTAGCACACATTATTGTGATAAAAGTGTGCAATTACTTAGGAGCTTAGGAGGCTATATGAGGCTATATAAAGGCTTGCAAACAAGCATCAACCTCCTAAAACCTCATATTCAAGATGTCTAATTTCATATTTGTCTTGTGTAATAAAAGATTATCTACAGAATATTAGTGTTCAGAGGGCCTTTTCATTTGTGGATGAAATCCTCCCAAATGGACACCCTCAAAAAACAAGCCCTACTTCCCTTTCCTATGGTCAGTGGTTTGGGAAATTTAGTTTTATTGTGCGTGTGTGTGTGAGCTGGTTGGAATCTGATCTAGCATCCTTGCAACTCTCAAGTTAAACAAACAGCCTCTAAAGCTTTGCGGCCAACTTTAACCCCGGCCTTGTTCTCTCTCTCCCTCTTTCTCTCCCTTGCCAAGATAGTGCCCCCCCCCCCCCCCCCCCACGACAGCTGCAGAGCCCTTATGTCTCTGTTTTTTCTACACACTCTTTCATACTTCTCCCCTTTTTTGTCCCCCCTTTACGTTCTTGCAAGTCGTGTTTTGGTTCCCTCCCCTTGCGCTCTTGCTCTCTCTCAGTGGCAAGCTGTTTTTTTTCCTTTTTCCTTTTTTTTGGGGAGGACATCAAAGGGATCTGGCTAATCTGTGTCCCCCCCCACCAAACACACGTACACACACTCCATGTGGATCACGCCACAAAAAGCTAAAAAGATATCTGCAGCAGGCAGTGAGTGAAGATAGGCTCGATTTCAATCTCTCTCGCCCATGCTCTCTCTTTCTCTGTCTCTCTCTCTCCCTCTCCCTCAAACGGTGACCCTCACCCCTTCTCGAGAGAGCACGTGTGAGGCAGCAGCAAAAAAGCTTACGCGCATTTTTTTTTTTTGGAGGGGGACCACAGGGATGCAATTGGTGTTTGATTGTTTTTTTCCCTCTTTCTTGTTATTTTTTGTTTGATGCCTCCCCCTTCTTTCACTGACCAATCAAGCTACTGATTTGGCACAGAGTAAGTCAGTCCTTTCCCTTTTTTGTAGTTTCGTCGAGTCGCACAAAGTGCAGTGGAGTTCAGAAGCAGCTGTGGAGCGCGTCAGGGGAGAGAGAGAGAGAGAGAGAGAGAGAGAGAGAGAGAGAGAAGGCAGAGAGTGAGAGAGAGAAGGAGAGAGAGGGAAAGGCAGGGAGGGAGAGAAAATAAGAGAGAAAGAGAGAGACAGAGAGCAGTGTTTACGCTAGAGGGGTCGCTCTGGCCGAGGCGGCTGAAGAGCTGGTGGGGGGCTCCCATGAAATGGTGTCTTTAAATATAAATACATCCTCGAAAAGCCCTGTTAACAAGAAAAAAAGGAGAGAGCGAATGGGAAGAAGGAACATGTGTTTCTCGTCTGAGACGGCAGGAGAAGAATAGCCGAGCAAAAAAAAGGGCTCATTGGTCTAATGGAGAACTGTCAGGGAGAATCACCGTCACAAATGACATCAGAGAAGAACTGATATATTTTTCTCCGGAGCAACTGACAAGTTAAAAGAGAAATGCCATGCATTATTTAAACAGGCTCTAGAATCTGTCAGCCACGTGATTTGCCGAGTTAGCAAAAACCAGGTGTGGGTGGAGAGAGAGAGAGAGAGAGAGAGAGAGAGAGAGAGAGAGAGAGAAGTGACTGAATACTGAAAGAAGAAGGTTGTAAGATTATGTGTGTGTGTGAAAGAGAGAGAGAGAGAGAGAGAGAGAGAGAGAAAGAGTGAGAGTGAAAGACTGAGAAGCAGTGTGTGTGTGTGTGTGTGTGTGTGTCCGTGTGATGGGGAGACATACGTGTGCATGCCCACTGCAAATCCCTAACTAGCAAAGCGGTCAGCACTTTTGTTCCTTTTTCTACCCGTCTCTCACCTCTCCTTTGATTTCTCCTTCACTCTTTTGTTTCAAGTACTTTGCTCATCAGAGTGCTAGTGTCATTCTCGTTTTATCTGATTAGACCATTCTAGAACTGCCACTGAGCAACTTGTTTCATCAGACAATTCAACTAGGAAAATTCTCTCTTTTCTTTCTCTCTCTCTCTCTCTCTCTCTCTCTCTCTCTCTCTCTCATTGCTTTCTTTTGGGGTTTTTCTTTATTTATTTAAATTCACCAGTGTTCTATAGTTCTTGCTTATTTATCTCCTTTTATACGTATTATACACCTACCAGCCATAACAGTAACACCACCTTGTTCCTACTCCTTCCACCCTGTTCTGCCCACAGATGCTGTTGACTGGAAGTTTCTGGTTGGTGGTCTATTCTCTTGTATCTCCATGTGATTCTGGCAGTTGTCTTATATTGTGTCAAAAAAGACTTTCATTTTATATTGACTTTTATATTATATCTTCCTATTAAGTTGCTGTTTGGAGAATGACATTTGGATTTAAAATGAAGCAATCATGATGTAACTGAAGTGTAGTTTCTTTTTTATTCAAGGAATTAATCGTTTAGAATTTACTGCCATTTGTTACATATTAACAAAACTCCTGTCCTGTAGAGTCATGTGCACAGTCCATCCATGGCCAAAGTGGGCTGTATCATTTTTCAGCCATTGGAGCACTTGTGTCTAGCTGATGAAGCTGCTTAATCTTAGGGACCTATGCCAGCACTTTGCTAAGTTTAAAGGGCAAAAACACTTGTGATTGCTGTACTAGGACAGTATTAAGCCATTTTGATATAGGAACTACATTTCCTGTTCTGTATAAATTACTATATAAAGTATAGAGTGTTAGAGTGTTTTATATAATTACTATGTACATTTTTTTACAAACTGTAATAGGTTTGGTGGAGTTCTGCATATGGCGAGATCAGACTGTGAAGTTTTACCACCTGAAACACTTATCATTACAAATCATTGTAAAAATTACGTAATTGTTTGTTGTTGTTGTTACTCAACCTTAAAATGTAAAGGTAACTGCATAAGTGCTGTCATAGTCTGACCAGGCATAGCTTCACTATTGTGGCTACTTTAACTGAGAGAGATTAGAGCAAAATGCTGTCCAAAGAAACCTTTATGTAAATCCTCCACCTTTGTTTCTTTTTTTTCTTTTTTTTTCTGAATGGAACCTGATTAAGAGCCTTTTCTGTTCTATTTTGGGGAGTACATGACTTGGCACCTGCAGGTCATCTGCATTCTCTTTCATTGAGCAGCCACAGTCCACTAACACATACGTAAGAATACATAGAAATTCTTCCTTTACCCAACATCCTTCAGCTGAATTCTCTCACAAACAAGTGATTCATAAATGATGTCACAGGCCCAGATCAAGATCTTACTGACCTCTCTCTATGTCTCTCAAGGTTCAAGAATCAAGGTAGCTTTGTTGGCATGGCTGTAGTGAGTACAATATTGCCAAAGCATTATAACAGATCCAAAGAGCTTTCTGAGTCCTTCAGAAAGAATGTTGTAGATCAGATCTGTCACAGTCTTTTTTCTGGTTTTGTTACAGTGACAGTACATGTAAAATCCCTAAAATGTCACTTTAATACTGTAAAGAGTTAAGTTGGAGTTGAGTAGCATTGATTATGCCACCTAGTGTGAGGAGTATGCCACATAAACAGATGGTCGATGCAGCAAGATGAGCATATGAAAGACTGAGCAGGAAAAAAGCTGCATGACCCTCCACACATTGGCCAATGGTTCATATTTCTCCCACCACTACACTCTAAGCCTGGGCTTGACTTCCTGGATCACCTCCAGGAATACAGACAGTAGATCCTGCAGCGTAGTATTTAATCAACTGAGGCTTACACTATATTGCAGAGAAGCCTGCAGATAGAGCAGAGTGTAGGCAATTGCTTCTGATTGGTTCGAATGCCATCTGCAGTATCATTTGACTGCAGATATGTATTTTATGTGTCAGTGCATACAGAGGTTCAACCTGCATGTGTCTATTAAACACACACACGTCCTGTACGTTGACCTTGAAGAAGACACTTGTCAGCACTGAGACGTCACAGCCATGGGTCAATATGGACATTTGCTTCATTGAATACCTTATTGAGTCACTAGCAAAGGGTGAATACTAAAAGGAGCCTCTACTTCAAAGTCCCATCTTCTTCCTTCTGTCGTATCAATGACTGTGGGAACTAAGTTAAGAAGTGTGGCAGCCAAGGTGTGTAAAAACAAAGTACAAGTGTTTCCAAAGCTTCTGTATTTAGTCTCAAACCTGCGGTCCGGCTAATGGGAATCCATCCTGCGTAATGACCCACAGTTCCTGTCAGTAATGAGATGTGGGAATTACTCGCCCATTTGACCAGATGATACTGTATTAACGGACCGGGCCGAGCAGGACGGATGGGGGGTCCACCCGGAGCCCCCACACCCCGCCTCATTTTTCATCCGCCTGACATCGGAGCCGCCGCAAGGGTCCGAGGGGGGATTGATTTCAAATGAGCCTCAAAATGACGCCTAATGAAAGCCCATAAAGATGCAGTGTGCTCTCAACCCAGCCAAATGAGCCGCGGCCTGCTGAGGTACAGCATACACCTGACTGTGTCCCTGAGTCCAGGCCACTGGTCACCACAATGCAAGACTTTTTTTAGTTTTCAAGTGTAAAGTGAATCTTGTGGATTTATGTGACTTGGCATGGCACACTGATAGAGGGATATAGAAAGACTGAGGAAGAGAGAGAGAAAGAGAGAGGGTGAGCCTCCATCTTAGGTGCCACTCATTGATATGTAAACGCGGGGTGATATCAAAGAGACATCTTCTCAGGCTCTCTGTGAAGCGAGCACTACTTATGATCAAAGGCGAGGCGCCGTAAACCGTTCAAAGAGAACAGAGTCCTCTGATGGCCATTAATGTGTCTCTCTGATAAGGGTAAGTGAAAGACTATGCCATCTTAGGCAGTACAAAAGGCTCAGGAGGAACACAATATAGGACTCACTTAAAGAGGCTGATGAGATGTTGAATATTCAGCTGGAGGTGGATGTCTAAATATGAGGTAATTGAGACGCAATGGCCAAAAAGTATTTACCAGAGCAGTGGGATACAGATAATCACAGAGGCTGCCATGATATTTTCCTTTGCCCTTTTTGGTCATTTAAACCCGCTAAATATACAAAGTGCCCACAGGTAACACTTGTTTTCTTAAATTTTTTCTTGAACCCAGATACACTTGGGTTAATATACCTTTTTCATAAGGTCTGTAGTGTGAAAGTAAAGCCTGTGTTATTCACACTACTTTTACTTTCCCCATGTGGTATAGCACTATAGGCAATGTGGGAAAATAGCATCCTCTGTGCTGAACATCTGGACAGATTAGTAGGGTTTATCCACAAACACCTCAAATAAACACTTTTGCTAAGACTCTGTGATGTAAGCTGAGCTGTGATGTGAAGTGGGAAAAACACATCACAACCAACACATCGCAGAGCACTCCTACTTCCACTGTTTTTCATTTTTAGTGTTTGGGGGGGGGGGGGGGGGGGGGGTGAAAATTATAAAGATACTGATCCTAAACTTCTTGTTCTAGAAAGTATGGAATGGAAATGGCTTGTGGAGTTTTAATGTCCTTGTGGTCCAACCTGGCATGATAATTTCCCATCTAGTTTTTGTTTGTGTGGAACCAGTTCTCACTCCTGTTAGAGCAGCTCCTCTCCTCCAACCTTCATCCGACTCCTCGCAGCAATTAACACTTCATTAAGAGAGCTCTTTAATCATTTTCACTTTCAATTCAAACATTTTTGCACTGGGCCTCTCGTGAATTGTTTTCTCATTGTTCTGGGAGAGAATTAATGACTGATGATTTCAATATTTTTTCTTTGCCCTCCCTGATGTGTCTTCATTATTATTTTGTTATTGCATGTAAATAGGTTTTTCACACACAAAATCCCAGGCTGCTTCTAGCATATATAGAATCTTGGATGTGGTCTTTCCTTATAATAGTGTATATGAAGGTGTCAGGGCATACTTTTTATCCGTTGCAACTTCATATTTGGAGAGCTGTTAATACTTAACACAGTGTATTTAATATAAGTACAGTTCTAAACAATTATAAATATGAACATGACCTGGTTCTGAAGATTTGAAGCGGTGCGTTTATTACAGCAGGAAATGTGCTGGTAGTAGGTTTTAGGGTATTTGGCATATGTAAAAAACTTTAATGCAATATGCTTAGTATATGATGCAATTAATGTCTGCATCATATTTGGCAATATTAGGGTCACATATAGTGGCACTACACAGGGACCCATGCAGATGTTGCATCCCCATGGAGACTAAAACCGATTTATAGCCATGAAGGATGTCCTCCTCATGGGAGGGGGAGAGGGTTGGGGTTATGTGTGTGAGTTGGGTGAGAAGTAGGATGGAAGGTAGCCAGTACAGGTTGCCTGACACATGGCACATTGTAGAGCGATAAAATAGGCATCCCATAGAGTCTCTAGAAATACTCACAAACACACTCACGGTGCTGTGAACCCCTAACCTTTTAACACACAATAAAAGCCAAGAGCATTAAAAAAAGACTTTCGGTTATGTTTTACTGTAAATATTTAAAATGTGTAAATTCAGAAAAGGACAATGACATTTGATTTGCATGCTCATTTGTTCACATTAGCCAAACCAAAGCTGGACTGTTTTCTGCAGTAGTTTTCTCCAGTATGCCTAACATCTATATTTAAGCTGAGGACCACCAAAAAAAGCAGAAACCTGAATAATCCACCACAGAGCTGTGCTCATGCTGGTGTTAGCTGAGCATATTTGTCATTAGCTTGGATTTGCCTGTACCTTGTTGAGAGCGGGCGGGGGTTGGTGAGAGGGCTGCAGAACAGGAGAACAAGGGGGGGTAAGTTTGGCCAAAAGCACAGCTGTACTGCCTGCCGTACTGATTGCCTCTCCATCCCTCGCCCTCATTTATCTTCATTTCTTCCCAATTACACCAAATTAGCAATAGTCTCAGTTGCATTACCAACTTAATCCTCCCCTCTTTTTTTCCTTTTTCGCGGGGCGGTATTATGCGGCGGCAGATGATTCCTTGGCGGGAGTCAGGGTAAACAGCCATGAAAATGCCACCCCGGCAGATGGCGAGGCCCACAAGAAATATGACAAACAGAGTGCCAGCGTGCCGTCCTCCACCCGCACCCGCTACAAGCTGTTAATGTGCTCCCGGACAGTGTGTGTGTGTGTGCGTCTCTGTATATGTGAGGGTTTGTTGGTGTAACGATATTAATGAATGCGTGTTTGTGGGTTGCACAGTATGTTTAGCTTTAAATAGACGTGGTGGAACCAAAGCAAGGCCATGTTCCTTGTTCTTCTGTGCAGGGAATGCACATGGCTCCTTTGAGAATAAGGGTCCACTTGGAATGAGCTCTTTGACTTGTGTTTTACCGTTTTAGATCTACTGCACTTCTTATTGATGAGGTTTTTGATTGTGTTGTATCCTGGAACACAGCAAATGATGAAGACACCGTCTGGACAGCACAGTGGGAGACTGAAGCTCCAGATATGTATTTATGTGGAATCAAGGAACAGGTTCAGATGTAGAATCAGATAATGTCTCATCCACTCTGATGTTCTCTCGTTTTGTTACAGAGATATCCACTCATATTAGCCACTACATTAGCAAACTGTATTTTGTGATGTCTCCACTGACAATGGCATCTAATACTAATAATCTAATAATCATATTTTTCTGGAGTTTTTAATGAATATGTAGTGTAGTGTCTGCTGTATAATTCAACCAGGAGAATTAGTACATGATATAAGTCAGCTTTCTGGAGTGCAGGTCATCAGGACCTTGTAAGTGTCAGAGTGGGACATTTACCTTGCCTTTCGTGTGCTGTGGTGTAAACATGTGGACATACTCCTGTATGTTCACTGGCCTGAGATAAATCTAGAGGCGTAAACATGCATTCTTGCACTGTTTACAATTCTCTTGCTCATAAACGTGATGACCGGCTCAACATCAACACAGTCAGCCATTTCAAAGAAAGCCCAAAGATCCCGAACCCATTATGAGTTCAAACAACACATTAAAAGTCCAGCTCTTTGGGACACGAAAGCAACAAGGCACCCAAATGAAGCTTCAGTATATTTGTTTATTCCTCTGATCAAAGCTTACAAGATTTAGCTTGAATACTTCCTTTTCTCCTTTGATTATTTCCATTTGGTATTTGAATATCTTTCATGGAACACTGCAGTGGTGACCTCCAAGCTAATGGCTGAGCCAGTGTTGGATTATTCACATAGTCTTCCATCACACATGCTCTTGTATCTCCAGGAAACAGGAGGAAGAGACTGTAGGCTGTAGGTGAGGGCCAGTGTAAGTGGCAGATGGTGGGGCTGACAAGCCAAAGATACACTTTAGAGAATTTTTTGTACTATGACACACACAACGCACAAAAAAGTGAAGGGAAAAGACTATATATATATATGACATTATAGCATTATAGCTGTTTATGGAAGTGCGTCATCTGTTTTTTAATGCTCATGTGAGCAGGTAACTATTCAATCGTATTTTATAAAAAGATAATATTTTATCGCTTGGTTTCTCTCGGATTGAAGTAGAATATTAGACACATAGGAGGTTCCTTGGTGATGTTTCTAGGCAGTAAAGTTCCAAGTTCTGTGGACCTTATGGCTTTAAACTGTTACCTTTCCATCTTAAAGCTGCAAACAGAGAGTGAGAAAGGAGGTGGTTAAGACAGTTGTTGAGCTGTTTAGAGATACATTATATGTACAAATACCCAGCATCTTTTCTAATTAGTGAATCCAACTACTTTCAGGTGCACCCACTGTTGCAAATGGTCCCCAGAGCCAAGTTGTGGCTGAATGAGTATAAATCCTTTACCTTTAAACTGTGGATGAATGGAACTGTTTTCTTGAGTGATGGAGACTACTGAATACTTTGCAATGCATCAGCAACAGTTAAATTCTCACAGCAATATTCCAATATATTGTGTAAAGCCTTATCAGAAAAATAATGGCTTTTACTGCAGCAAAACTGCAGTGTATTTAAAATCAGCAGACAGCTGACAAGCGCTGTACAACTGAAAGAGGTTTGCAGGTAAAACTAGAGAAGAGAAAAAAATAGAGAAACAGTACAGCACACAGAACGTGTTATAACAATCACCAACACTCAGAGAGAACAGCATAAAATAAGAAATAGTATGAAATAAAATTATTTCTGATGAAAATGCGGACACAAATCTAAATACAGGAAGAGGCAAAGTCACTGGCCAAGGAACTTTAAAGTTGGATTGAAAGTTGCAGATCTCACTTTAAATGGCGTGGAGCATGGGACAATCAGCAGCCTGTTAGAGGATCAGAGGATCCTGGTAGAAGTAATCATATTACTGATATACTAAAACCATGTTCTGCATTTAAAACAATCAGTGTATCAATTAAAATCAATTCTGTAATTTTCAGGAAGATGGTAATTTTCAGAAGTGGTAATTTTTTATGTGCACCCTTGATTATGGAAGAAACAATGTGAGTAAGTGTCTGTAAACATTTCAACAATAATTTAAAGGCATGGAGCAAGATGAAGGTGTGTATTACAACCTGTCAGCACTGATTTTTATCAATAATTGAGTAATGTAGTTCTTTTTACAATTCATTAATTAAACCATTTTTTAAGCCACTTGAAACCATTGAAGTAGACTTGAAACTAACATAGGCACTAGGCCCATCCCCCCCCCCAAAAAAATTGCAAAATATATTATTGGAAAAAGTTAAATTACTGATTTAAAAAAAATACATTTACATGAGTAGAAAATGTTAATTGATCTGGTCTACATATTTTGGACCAGGGGATTGTGTGATAAAGGATGTGTATCAATGATAGTGTGTCCATGCATGCATGGAGTAATTATATGGGGCTTTTTAAAAAGAATGCTGTTAACCAGCTCTGTCAGTGTGTGGCTAAGGAGCAGTACAGTGATGGACACATTCTAAAAGCATGACTGACAGCTGGGCAGGGTGCAGACTCACACACACACACACACACACACACACACACACACACACACACACACAAACACACACACATGCACACACACATACACACTCTTCCCTTGCTGGCACCACTTTTAGGCTAATTACTCTAGCAGCCAAGACTAGAGGAGCTCTTGGACAGAGCCCAAATGGGCCATCAGCACCAGAGCCGTAGATAGTTGAACTCCTCACTCACTGTGATATACTGCATCTCACACATGCTCACACTCGCACGTCCAACTTCCACAGCCGTTAGCCTGTCGCAGAGGTCAAACTGGAGAGTTACTGGTTCGGCAGTAAAATGAAAGAAACCTGATTTAGTAGTGTGCATGTTTTGTTGGTCTTTTGGCAAGTCAGGATATTTAAAAGAGACTTTCTTTTTTAAAATTGAATGAAGAATCACACACATACACACACAAACCATTAGCTCTGGTGCTGCGTCCTAGATTAAACTGCTGAAGTTCAGAGCTTATCATTACTTTGCATTTATGTTAATTACCATTATACTTGACAAGAGCATGGAAAGGTCAAGTGGAAGTTGCAGTGCAAACACTTTCCTTTCACTCGCGCAAACACATACACACACACACACTTTTTAGTTGCCTACAATTTGGTCTTACTCTTCCAGTGTCCCTTCTTCAGCTCAATGATATCTTTAGCTTGAAATGTGTCAGCTTTTTAGGGCTTTTGTATGGATGTGTTTCTCTCTCAAGAACACTGCCAGTTTAAAATGCACAGTGGAAAATATGGACTGATAAAAAAGAGCCAATTTCTACATTGAAGTCTACCAAGTGGCACACAATAAAAGCAGGGATTGAACTGTATAGTCTAAAATTAGGAGCTGTTGTGCAGAAAAGTAGTGGTGTGCTGTACTAAATACTGTAGGGTTTTATCTGAATTTCATACATAATTTTGTGAAACTTAATTATGTCATTGTATAAATTGTGTTCCTAGTAAGCTCTAAAATTATGTAATTCATCAGGCTCTTTTATTTCATGTCTTTTTAGAGGCCATTTAGAAACATTTCCATGAAGCATCTCGTTCCCTATACGTTCTCCTTCTCCCACATTCTCCCAAGCATACTCCTTGTGTGTCACACAAACTGTAAACACACACACACATACACACATGGCCTCAGGTGTCTGAGCTCAGACATTACCTTATCTGCCTGTTTTCTCTCACTCGTTCCAAGGGCTCCCCAATGAACAGCTCCCAGCGTTCTACAGAGGAAGAATTTAATTCGCATTATTATTAAAAGAATCACTCACTGCAATCTGTTGCAAAAACACCATCTGCTGGATCACTCGTAGGACCTCCATTGCTTATTAAGCAGAATTAGACAATGATTTCCTCTTCTCAGCTTTGCCTACTCTCTCTCTCTCTCTCTCTCTCTCTCGCTCTTTCTCTCTCTCTCTCTCTTTCCCTTTCCTCTCTCCCATCCTTTCCTCTGCCTTTCCCTTGTCTGTTGACTTATTCAGCTTAAGTCTTTTTATAGTGCCCAACAACTAGCTTCTCAGCTGTATTTCAATTTCATCCCAATTATTTATTTATAGATATTAGAGCCTTAGGTTGGAGGCTGAATTGGTTGTCTGATGGGTTATCCCTATATCAGCTCCCATTATAGAAGTGAGTCTTTAGTGCCTAAATTATTGACCTTTATCAGTGTAAGTAAATCTACGCCGAAGATTAACACCCTGTAATCAACAGTTTGGATAGAAAAAGCTGAGTGGATTCTTATCTCACCACCTTGGTTATGTTGCAAAGCCAAACCCTTTGAATGAACATTTGAATGATAGTCATTTGAATATTAACCCCTCCACAACCTATCCATTCTTCCCCCACAAACGCATTATTTTGTAGTGACTGTTGTTTTTACAGAATGCAAAATTCACGTTTAGCCTAATAAGTTTCACATATATAAAAGCTGTGGTCTAAAAGACCCTCTTTTTCTTTCTCAATCATTCCCCCCGTCTCTTCGCTAATCTCAGGTGGCAGTGAATCGTCCTGGGATAAGGAAAAGCTGCAGTCCCCTCCCTCCTCCGGGGCCCAGCATGGCCTGGCTCATGCAGGCCTCTCCACACAGCATGGCCTGTCTGGCTCCCACCTCAGCTCACTACAGCAGAGCCATCTCCTGGCCAACCGTGAGTCGCTCTGCCATGCACTCACTCAGTTACTAATTCATTCATTCACACATTCACCTGATCTTCCTAATGGCCATTTGCCTACCCATTCAGGTATATGTCTTTTAATACACTTGTTCAATCTGACGCTCATTTATTCAATTAAATTTTTTTTTTGTTTAATGCACCTTTTTTGCTTTTAAACATCTGGCATCATATGAACAGTTCTTTTTTTTCCAATGATCCATTATGTAGCTTTGGTGAAGTGAGCAAGACAATGCTTGCAAGAACTGCATACCACTGCGTAACCAGAGTCATATTTGTTAAAAATTGCAGATTTGTCTCATTGTGTTTTTGGTCATTGCTCACCCAGACTCAATGCACATTTTACACTCATGGTCGCAAATGCTTTACAGGACATTACTAACACCAATGCTTTGGAAGTGTGGCAAACTGGTTTCTGTAAAAATTTGATACAGCATTGGTTCACACATAACTACATGTATCACTGCGTTGGTACAGTGACGGTTTGGTACAAATATGCGTACCGTTACACCCCAGCAAATCAAATTACATAATTTAGACTGAGCCTAATTCTTTAACAGTAGATACTGATCTCACTCTTCCAATCTCACTGGCCTTTTCACATCCAGATAGAGAATAATTAATAAATAAGAGAATAATTCTTAATCTTTCTTTCTCAGGTCTGGACCTACCATTCATGATGATGCCTCACCCCCTGCTGCCCGTCAGTCTGCCACCTGCCTCTGTCGCTATGGCAATGAACCAGATGAACCACCTGAACACTATCGCCAACATGGCTGCTGCTGCACAAATGCACAGCCCTCTTTCTAGAGCAGGGGCGTCAGTTATCAAGGTAGTACGTACACACTCAAATACACACTCTTACACAGATATGCAAACAGACACTCTTTGTACATTCAGAATTTACAGAACTCTGCTTTCTCTTGCACACAAGAATGTGGACATATGCTTTTATCACTTCAATTATTGTTAGTCTCTTTTGTTCAAAAGTGTGTAAATCCACATTCTGAGAATTGCAGATCCCTCAGGTTTTGTTATCTCAGTCTAATTACATGTTAACATAAGAGAGAGAAATGACTGTGAGTTTGTAAAGCATGCAGCACTGGGGACTTGGAGCCAAAAGAATTTAAAGCTGAAAGCTTCTCAGTATCAACACAAGCTTTAATTCTGATACACAGAAGAAAAATGAACTGAAATACAATATTTTTTTGTTCCACATGAAGCATGTGATAGGGAATTATAGACAGGCTCTTGTAAGAAAATTGCAAATCTCTAGACCTTTAGTCTGCTCTAGACTCTAAACTCTCGCCTCTAGGCTCCTTCCCTCATCTAGTGAGTGTCACGTAGCCAAGACAAATCACCTAGATCAAGCATTTGCATATTTTCGTATGCACACTCACCCAAAACTAACCTAACTGAAATAGACACAAACAACCATCTTGTTGCATTAATGTTCTTAGTAATCAGAATGATTGGTCTTGTGATTTTAAGAGAAATGGGCCTGTCACAATCACAAATGAAAAAAAAAACAATGTGGAAATGGCAAATGTAGTTTAGTGTTGTTAGTATGGATGAACTATAAACAGATGTGGTTAGCAACCAGTCAAATCAACTCTGTGGCATTTTCCTAATAGTGAGATATTGTCACATTCCATTATTCCCATGACAAAATCAAAGAATTAAAAAATTGTATGTAAAATGCATTAAAGGATGATGTTGTATATTTATATGTGTTTAAATGAAAATGGTCCAACAATGGTCCACAAAATTAATTCAAAGTTAATTTAGTAGCATGTTTTATGTGACCAGTGTGCATTTGTGTGTGTCTATTAGGAGTGCGTGCAGGACAGTCCATCTCCAGCTCCATCTCTGGAGGAGGCCCCTCGTCCTGGCTCACAGCCGTCTTCGCACATCAGCAGCAGTGTGTCTAGCTCCCCAAACCCACACCCACAGAGCCCTGAGCACCTGGGTGAGCACTCACATGGGCACAGATGTTCCACTAAAAGACCAAAACTGTCCAGACATCTTTTCAAATTATTTATAGCTAGTTTAAGGTGCACCCATTGCTACCACAGGCAATAAGGTGCATGCACAGCTTGTATAATTTCAATAGAAAAGCATTGCAAATAGAATGCAGCACTTTGGAACAGCTGCACATGACACTAAGTCAAGCATTGGCTAGAGGGGTATAAAGTCCCCTAGCACTGGACTTGGGATGAGTTGATTCAGAATTAATCATCAAACAGCAATACCTTACCTCAGTAATCCTGTTATGACTGAATTTAACCATATGTTTACAGCAATATTTCAACATATGGTATAAAACATTACTATAAATGAGAGGCTGTTACTTCTCAAGGACCAGTGTCAAAGACATTAATATGTACAAACCCTCTAATAACATCCTTGCTTTTAGAAAAAATGTTGGACAAGCAGGTCTCTACAAACCTTGAAACATATGCACAGAAACACATACACACAGACAAGTAATACGTACAGACTGTTTTTTTATTGTACTAATATATACATTACCCTTGTTTTTTATAGTGAATCAAATTCACATTATCTTTAGAGCACCATTGCTTCTCAATCCTGTGATACTATTTTATTCACAACCAAGCTACCATATTAAAACACATAGCAATTGAATGTCTGAAAAATGTAATAGATTCTACATATATAGCCTTTATATTTTGGGAACCTGTAAGCTTGAACTATACACAGTCACATGTACACTCATGTTGCATATGCTTATGCTTGCAGTGCTTAATTCAACTGATGGAGAGATTGCAGACCGAGAGACTGGCATTAATATGAAGAAGATCCTGAAAGAGAAAGGTGTGTGCACATGTGGATGTGTGTGTTTGCTTCTGTGCATTTTAGGAAACAAATGTTTTTTGACAATGTCAGGACCAACAAATTAGTGACTGTTATGTTGGTACACTAGAACATTCTCATTAGATATACAGTGCTGTGCATAAGTTTTAGAATAGTGAGAAAATGTAAAACGGCATTTAATTAAACAGTGAGTGTTTGTTTTTTAATATTATTATTTTAAATATTAGAATACATACAGATAACATTAATACAATAAGTTGTAAATGTAGGTTATTTCACGAAATTGAGTTTTAAACCATTTCTAAAGTCTTATTTATAAGATCACCAACTGGTTTGGTTAATACATGCTTCATTAAGTTAAATCAACTGCTTTAATTTATTTAGTTAGATGCTTAGTTGCACTCTGCTACATGAACTTAAACGCACCTTACATTTAAACACTATTTATCCGCATTATGTATATATGTATGTGGTATGTGTATGGATGTAAGTGTGTGTTGTGTGTTGTGTTTATATATCAGTTGGGAGAAAGTGCTGTCGTCTGGCAACAGAGTAGCGTTATTATTACGAGTCCAAATCTTGTTAAATTTACATTAACTAACTGTATATCAGCGTCACGGCCGATCTCTTTTAATTAATGATTTAATTAGAGGCTTAATTGAACATATATTGAGTTTTTTATTTATGATGCTTGGTGTATTTGGGGAGTGTGCATGTGTGTGTAGATAGTGAAAGAGAGAAAAACAGAGGGTCAGAGAGAGAGGTGCCAAGTGAAATGTACAGTAACCTAACTGGCTGATTCATCTTAGACTATGTGTATGTGTGTTTGTAAAGGGTTGAAGGGGAGAAGCAGGTGTTTCGCTGATCATAGTGAAGGGTTTTTTTATGTTAAAGTGCATGTGATCACATTTGCTTGTAAGCGAGTTGCTTATTCTGTGCAGGTGTGTGTGTAAGTGTGTGTGTGTGTGTGTGTGTGTGTGTGTGTGTGTGTGTGTGTGTGTGTATGCATGTGTGTATGCATATGTGTGTGTGTGTGTGTGTGTGTGTGTGTGTGTGTGTGTGTGTGTAGCAGATGGCAGCCTCCAACTCACAGTGTGCAGAATAGGGAGGAGATGGAGCAAAGATGCCCCCAGGCACTCTTAAAGAGATTCAATGTGCACCTGGCCTGTGACCATATTTTATTAATGTGTCTGGAAAAGAATCCACCCCAAACACACATACACACACACACACACACACACACACACACACTATGTTATTGTTTGGTAGATAGCGCTATACCACACTACAATTTACAGCAAGGATGAAAAGAAGAAACCTGGACTTCATTGAATGGCTTATGATGTAGGTCAATGACTGTGTGCCACACACACACACACGCACACATACACACAGATCTTCTTTTTACAGATCAAACCCTTTTGGTGTGCATGCAGTAATGGTTCACACATTTTCCATCTTTCCGTAATTCCATAGCCTCTCTACACGTGCAAACACACACACACACTTTGTCTTTGTAGTCTACTTTAGATGTTTCGCATTACTTAAGCAGCCATGTATTTTAGTAACCTATTTACTCACACATATACTGCAAACACACACAAACACACAAAGTGGTAGATAGTGACATTGTGCAAGAGGGTTGCTGTGCTACAGTGTAGTCTCTGGTCTAATTCTAATGTGAATTTGTTGTCTTAATGAATCTCTGATATTTTTAACACACCTTGCCACATTTCTCATTAGTGTGATTGGACTGTTGTACTTTTAAAAAGTGTCCTCATTAGGCTGCATCTTTTGAGGGCCAACAAATTCTAAACACTATTTGCCAAGGGTGTGCCTGTGTGTGTATGGTTATGTGTGCGTGTGTGTGTATGTTTGTGTGTGTTAGCGATGATAAACAAAGTGACGTGGTGGTACATAGTGATAAATGGCCAAGCCTGAGGCCAGGAGCACCTTGTTTCAGCGGGACTCCGGCAAGTGAACCCCCTCTCTACCTCTCCATAAATCACTCCCTCTCTCCCTCTCTCTCTCTCTCTCTCTCTCTCTCTCTCTCTCTCTCTCTCTCTCTCACACTCTCTCTGCCTCTCTCTCTCTCTCTGTCTCTATCTCTCTCTCCCTACTCACTACAGGTCAAGCACTAACAGTAGCTGCACTCGCTGCAGGCAAGGTCTCTCCCCTTTCCTTCCTCTCTCTTCCGTTACAGAGAGAGAGAGAGAGAGAGAGAGAGACCACTGATCTAATTCAGAATGGGCTTAGTTTAGTTCAGATGTGAGTCTTTTGAAATCATGCTATCATCATCATTTCTAAACTCTACATTTTAATTTGTAAACTTTTTTTTTGTTCAATGAAAAACTAATTTTCTTCTGAACGTTCTTGAACATACAAGAGTCAGAAACCTTAAAGGCTTACTGTTTTTCAACTTTACCCTTTAATCATTAAAAGCCAGCATGCTGGTTAGGCTTTGGGCCAAGGAGGCCAGGAACTGTAATGTTGCTGGAAAAAAAATGTGCTATCAATGTTCATTATGCTGTATCCTCATGATGGGGCCAGTGAATTTTAAACACTGCTTTCCCAATGTATGTGTGCTGTGAGAACATCTGTGCTGTGTGAATTGTTCAGGAAATGCCACTAATGGATCTAGATGGTAGGCTCATGTAAACAGTAGCTCTACCAGCAGGACCACTTAAAAAAAACTGTTAAAACATGGTTGGAATGGAGACGAGTATATAAGTCTTCAGCCATTTGACTCAGGTGATGAATCCTGGTGTATGCTTATGGTGCAATCTAAAATGAATGGCTGCATCACATTTTCCAAGGGGTTTTGAGGGTGTGGGGTCAAGTGCTTCTGGTTTGGTTTGCTGGCTAATGTGTGTGGCTTAAGTTGATGTGGTGTGCTAGTAGTCACTGAAGTACTTAGAGAGAGAGAGAGAGAGAGAGAGAGAGAGGGAGACTGTGAAGTGTTATTTGCCATATTTGCTCTGTCCAGTTTTCCACAAAGCTGATATGTGGCGTCTGGTTACAATCAATGTTTCCCCCCACTATTATGAAGTTAGCTGCACGGAAATGATTTGAAATGGCCTGTAATGATTTCTGATAGAAATGTGCGCCATTGTTTCACTCTTTGAGATAAGCGAACCGGTAAATCAGTCAAAACAAACGAGAAAAAAAAAGAACCCCCACCCCCCCCCCCCCCCCCCCCCCTTAAGCCAACAGAAAGAAACAAAACCCTTAGTTTCACGGCAAGAGCCTGTATTGAGTGCTTGGCTACATTTCATAGGCTAACTGTTACCCTCTTAACTTTTTTCTGACGCAAACACAGTTGAACGTGTTGAGCAGAAAAAGTAAATAAACAACAAAGGTTTTTTGCCCATTGCCATTTTGGGTTTTCGTCCCCCTTGCGATATGTTGTGTTTATTCGAGGACGCTTTCCTTAGATATGTGCAGAGGGGACTGTGGGCTCAGCTTTGAAGCCTCCCTTTTTGATCATTAGGTTGATTGCTGTTCTAAGCGGGATTGTGATGGTTTAATTAAACCACGGCCTGTGGCTGAGCCCTCGTGGCCCCTGGAGGAGGAGGGCTTTGGCTGGAGACTTCCAAGGTTTTGTTTCATAAAGGCGGGAAGAGATATTTGGCCAATCAGAAGTGACACTATTTTGGAAAGTCGAAAAGTGAACTGTTACAGTTGGCAAATTTGGGGCAAGGTTAGCACGACTGAAAGTCACCCCACATAGTGACTTTTTTGGACGAGAATGCATGATAAATGAGTGCTTTCTCTCCCTATCACCCTCTCGTATTCTATTTGTGTGTGTGTATGTGTGTGTGTGTGTGTGTGTGTGTGTGTGTGTGTGTGTGTGTGTTTGTATGTGACAGGTGCTTGTGTTCTGCTCTGGTTCTGGGGATACAGTCTGTTAGAGAAGGTTTATGTCTAAGACCCATTTTTATCAGGATCATGTATGGGATGTTAGTTACCCATTGGTAGACACTGACTGTAAAGCGCCTGTTCCTGACAGCAAAACAAACTATAGTCCTTTAGATAATATAGATAAAGCAGAACATTGCACACTGCTGAGCCACTTAGCTACCAGGAAACAATATCAGCAATGTGAGGAGCAAGAGAGTACCACATTGGCTCGGTAATTGCACATAAGAAGAGCTTGCTCTCCATAAAGAAGCTAGAATATATGTTCTTGATCAAACACTATGCTTGCATAGCTTGACCTTTTACCACAAAGTTCTGCCAACTTCTAATCTTAATAATATGTTACCTGCCAGAGCCATGTTTTTATTTGCACCAGTGAATATGTCCCTTGAGACACCTGCAGCTCCCCAGTCCAATCCTTCTGTACGCAGGTTAAGGGGCTGAAGAGTGTTGACCTACTATTCCTCCCGCTTAATATTCTGCATACCACTGCTTATAGGCTAATTGGCGGCGAAGAACACTCATTAGGCCTGATCTCCGCATATTCATTAGGCACTAAAGCTGGAGTGGCAAGCAAGGGAGAGTCTTTTTCATAGTTTGTTGATTGGCTCATTTATTTACCTGCAAGTCTGCTTATTTAATTTACAGTTTCTTGCATGACTGGCTTTATTTAGAGAACTAAATGCTCACTGTAAGATGTAGGAGATGTGTAAGTTTGTTCAATTGTAGTTTATGATGTGCATGGCCAGCTTAAGTACTGTATTTAGTCAGTGTAGTACTATAAGGTCTAACACTTTTTTTACAGAAGTATAGTGCCATTATTTGCTAGTGTCTTCCATTTTTGAATATTTGTCACATTTAAATGTCAAATTCTTCAATTAATTTTAATATAAAGATAAAGATAACACAAGTAAACACAACATAGCTTTTAAATGTTCATTCCATTTGTTTAAGATAAAGTTTTATTCAAAATCATATAAAACTTCTAAATCAACCAAGGAAAAAATGGGTTCAATTTTAATAGCCACACCCAATCGTAATTACTGCCAGTTGAATCTAAAAATCACTTAAATAGAACTTGCAATGTGAAGCAGGCTAGAAGGTCTCAAAAAGCAGTACATGATGCCATGTTCTCTCTGAGAGCTATGTCCACAAAAGGAGAAAACTTGAAACAGTGGTGAGCCTTTGCAATGTTTCCAGGCCTACCAAAAGAAGACAACACAACTCATGCAGGAGGTCACAAAATAACCCAACCAAACATCTTAAGAACTGCAGGCTACATTTGCCCCAGTTGAAGTCAATGTACACGATTCCACAATAATAAAGACACTGGGCAAAAATGGCATCCATGGGGGGTTACAAGGCTCAAACCATGAAGGACTGATCTCACCGATAAGTGAAACGTGGGCCTTTTTCAAAACCTTGAGTCCCATTACAACTGGCGTGAAGCTAACACTGCATTCCATAACAAGAGCATTGTATTAACAGTCAAATGTTGAGGTAGTACTGTGATGAACTAGGGCTGCTTTGCTTCTGTAGAACCAGGATGATCTTGTCATATTTGCTGGAATCAGGAATTCTGCTCTCTTTCAGAAAATCCTGAAGGAGAATGTCTGCCTCATCAGTTCATGGCCTAAAGCTCAGGTGCATCTGGGTTATACAGCAGGACAATGATCAAAAACATACAAGCAAGTCCAGTGAATTACTTGAATCCCTTTGGGAGGACGTGCCAAGACCTTAAACGAGCAGTTAATGCTTAAAACTCTCCAATGTAGGCTACAACTCCATCACAGCAATCAGTTATCACAATCGTTTGATTGTTACTGCCAAAGTGGCACAACCAGCTATTAGGTTTAGGGGGGCAAAGACTTTTTTTCACATGGATAATAAAGGTTTTGAATAAATATTTTTCTTCAATAAATGGAATAATAATTAAGCTGTATTTTGTTTACTTGTTTTGTCTTTAACTTATATTAAAATTAGTTGGATGACCTGAAACCTATTAGATTTAAATGTGACAAATTAGAAAAAATATCTTTCAGACAGAACCTATGTTAACTTGTATGTTTGCATCCAATAAAATGTAATAAATTTAAATTAATTTATCCCCCCATCTGCTATTTGCCCACCAATCATCATTATTGTGGCTACACATCTCTCTTTGCTCTTCCTTGCATGTTGTTCTGAATGTGGTCAGGTCTTCTTCACAGCAGTTCGTTTGCCTTCCTCTCATTGCCTCTTTCTAGCTTTTTATTGTTGCGCTTTCATTTTTGGAGTGTGAGATGGGTGTGATTGTGTGGGGGGGTGCATGGTTGGAGGGCAGTGGGTTAAATAATGAACTCTGTGCCATTCCTGTGTGATTTGGTCGAGCTCATTAAGTGCTTTCCGGCTTTTGTGTGTTTCCTTTTTCAAGAAGAGAGGCTGGTTTTAATGTAACTAGTACTTCCACCCCACAGTGAACGTGGGCCCCACAGCCCTCAGTTTTTTGGAAGTGGAGCCTTGGGGCTTATGTAAAGTTGAAGAGGGAGATTAAGAGGTGAACACCGTCAAGAACAGCTCCCTTGCTGGTGACGGAGATTAGCTGTAGTTCCAAAAGATTTGTAGGGGATTAATTACACATGAGCTTGTTTGCTTGTCTTTGCCTCGCTGCATTTGGGCAAGACCCAAGCACAACTTTCCATCCTAAAGGGTTAATCTGAGCTTAGCTTTCCTGTAGTGCCTTTTTAGGCTTCTTTCCGAAAAAGAGCAGTTGCTTTATGTGTGTGTGTCCCTTTAGGAGTTTCTTCCTGTCTTACAGTCCTTGGTAGAGTAGGGGGGAGTAGACTTTGATTGGAGCATTTCTCCCAACTATAAATACCACCCAGACATTTGGATCCCCCTGCTTTAGGAGTCCCCTGGCACACACTGTCAAACGATGCCATCTTGTTGGGAATAAATATGGAGTTGGCAGATCATTCTTTCTTCCTATCTTTCTCTCTCTTCCTCTCTCATTCCTCTCTGGTGAATTAGAGCTCCAGCAGAGATGGTTAGCCAGCTACCATGCTGTGTCCCTTACAGCAATTTATGCTCTTATTCTCTTTTATTTCTCCTCCCCCTTTATTCATGTTTATAGAGAATTAAGGTTTTATATTAAGGTTTATTGTCAAACAAAAAAAAATATTTAAAAAACATTTTTTTTTAACCAATGTTAGTAGTGAAATAGTGAAAATAGAAAATACGGGTAAAAAGCTCAATCACTGAACCTGAACTTAAATAGTAGTATTCTTCTCTCACAGATAGCTTTCTTAGTCTTAGTTTGACATCACTAATACATGCCAATTAATGGGTCTTACATCTAGAGCTCAAATAATTAGTTGTTGCTCATCTTTTAACATTTACCTTGGCAATTATGATGATTACTGGAGTGCCTTGATCTTGATATGTAAATCCTCATGTAAACAAACCTATGCGTGTGTGCGTGTGTGTTCATGCACCTGACAAAAACAGCACACGGAAGGCTTGGGCTAAATTATTCCCTAATTGGAGCCCTTTGAATATTCAGGAGATGTCCTCTTAAACACGTGTACAAAATAAAAACCAACAAACAAGCTACGCGAGGGCAAGGAAACTGCACTGTGGTTTGTGGGGTCTCTATCTCTCTCATCCTCCTGCGCTGTCTCCAGCATCTGTTCATCCATATGGATCCAATGGATGATCCACCTTCTTGGAGAAGGCTGACATCATGTCAATAGCTCTCCTAGAGGAAAGAGTCTTCAGAGAAAAAGAGAGAGAGGGAGAGAGAAGTAAAGATACACCCTTTCTGAAATATTAGACTAGAGCTCCATCTTTTGAGGCTTTCAGCATTACCCAACATCTGCTTGGCAATTTAAAAAGAAACCAAATAAACCAATACCTTAAAAAAGCTGAGAACCATCAAATAACTTCTATGTCTGTCTGTTGTATTTGTATCAGCACTGAGATGTAATACATCACAATTACATCACAATGTAATGTGATGCAATAAATGTAATAAACATCTGAAATTTGTTGATGATTTTGAATAATGCTTGCTAAAAATAGCCACCAAAGCATTGGAAACAGTAAACTAAAGCAGCTGAAGAGAATTTCATTTTTACACATTTCTTGGTAACTTACAATTGTTATAATATGTTTTTGTATATATCTCTACATATGACTCTGCTGCTGGTTCATCTTATGTATTTCCTTGGAGCTTATTTGGTAGGTGCTAACCACTACATAGCGGGAACACCCCACAAGACATGCTTTTTTGGAGATGCTTTGACCCAGTCATCTAGCCATCATAATTTGGTCTTTGTCAAAATGGCTTAGATCCTTACACTCGCTTATTTTTCCTGCTTCGAACTCATCTTATCTCATCTCTGCTTCGAACTCAACTTTAGGAACCGACCCACACCAGCAAGTATGTTTCCACCAAAATAGGCTCCACCCTAAGAACCTGACATTTGACATTCTCTTCCAGTTCTCACTATCATCAGTGTTATTCTGCTCTGTGCTCATTTTACTTTGCTATTTATTCTTTCCTTTTTTCAGCAGAGAGTTTTGCAGTGTTCACAATAGTGGTGGCAGCACATTCCTTTTGTTGAGACCAGAAGGAAAAGCTTTTTCCATATTGTCTTTATTTTTAGGGGGTAGGGCAAATAAAAGGGTTCAATCGCTGAATAATTGATACAGTGCATACGGTGGACTAAAAGAAAAAAGCACTTCCCCTCATTTTGTTAGTTTATTTATTTATCTGTTTGCAAGCTTTGTACTCTTGGCTTGGGGTGTTTAAAGCATGTGTGTGTATGAGCATGTGTTTCTTATGGTCTGAGGAAAATGTACTTTAAAAGATGACATTTCACAGTCTGCATTTTTAAGGGAAAAAAGAACAACCTCAATTTTCAATTGAGCCTTTTTAGGTGACATATCTAAGAGGTTTTATGTGGAAGGCCAGGTGCTGCATGTACACACAGCCTTAAAACAGATGCTGTATCGTCTGGTTGTACTCTGACTCACCAACACACATACAAGTACTCATATTACTATTTTTCTGGGGACCAAATGGCTGCATTTTTAGTCTTTTTTTGTCTCAGTAGCTTTCGTAATGGAAAGCAGAATGTCTCTATTACATTGAATTTTTGTACCCTTAACTTGGGAACCTCGCATGGAGGGTAAAACAAGACTACACGCACACACATACACACACTATCATTACTCGTGCACATTATGGTGAGGGCAGACAGAACGGGGGCACTTTGTAAATGTCACAGGCCGAGGGCTCTTCCCGCTCTCGGCCGGACAGAATAAAATGAATTGAAGTGTGCGCTATCAGCAGTTGCAGCAAGATAAATCTGTCGTTTAAATGGGACTCACAATTAGGTGTGCAGGGGCCAGCGGGAGGCCAGGGCTTTTAAGTGTACCCTGCCATTAACCTCCTTTCTGTCAGCTAACTGGACCTGGGATTTGTAGTTTCTCACTTTGCGAGGGATGGTGTGAGTCAAGCAGGTGGTATATAGAATAGAACTACAACCTGCAATAGTGGTGATATTTGAACCAGTCATTAACAAAGGCTTTTGCTGGACTCTTGTAGTTAAGGGCAAAAAAATGTGCTTGCAGACAGACACAGTCACATAACGCACACAGATCAGCCTTGAGCTCTTAAACATTTTGGTGGTCGTCACCTCGAAAATCTTAACAGTTCACCTCACACCTCTGTCCCTCCAGTGTTCCTCTTTAGTTTCACCCCTTTTCTCACCCTATTCCTATTCCTAATTCTGTCTATCTCTCTCTTTTCCAACCCTATTCTTTTTCACACTCTTTCTACATGACCTTGATCTACTCTCCACTTTCAAGCAGCACTGAAAACTTAATCACACACTGTCAGGCCATTCCTAGAGGTGGAGGGAGAAGAATTCTCTCTCTCTCTCTCTCTCTCTCTCTCTCTCTCTCTCTTGCCCCCTCTTCTTCTGACCCCCCCCTACCCCCCTTTCTACTTTAATGCCCTTTGCAGTGGTGAGAGACGGAGAAAATTTATGGCTACGGGGACAGGTGGGGGTATGAACAATGGACCGGGCGGAGAGCGGGGTTATGTGGCGGGGAAATCGATGTGACCCGTGATACACTGTCATCACAACTCCCCCCAAAGCCCCCTCCCAGCCCAACCTGCCCCGTCCTATTTGTCTTATCCAGGGAGGCCCGGATGGCCCGTGTCAGCACAGCGGCACGCACAGGCCCCAGCCAGATTAGCAGGGGTGAATCATGGCTCCTCCATCTCCCTTGTTCGCTTTCTTTTTTTTTCCCCAATTCTTTAAATCCACTATTGAGTCTGTCTGGCATTCATGCTGGGGGGTGGGAGGTGCTAGTATGTGTGTGTGTCTTTTTGTTTTGTGTGCTAAACACTGGGAAAAAATAGCACTTGATCTCACTTGATTTATCTTCTTTCTCTGCTGTAAAACATTGTTGAAAATGTGTGTTAGAAAATATATATAGATTTCTCTCACAGACTAAACACACTGTGAGGTGTATGACCATAAACATAACCATACAATCTAAATAGGATTATGAATGTCATTTTTAAATTGACTTGGTTCTTGCCTAAATGTTATTTTTGATACTAAAAAAGGAAATATCTCATAACTTCTTTTCATTCGAGTCATGCTAATCATGTAATAACATCTGTATTACATAACTCTGCTTTGTGTGTGACTTTTCTCAGATGAGGCTCAGCTGGCATTGCCCATGCTAAAACCAGGTTTTGAAAAGCTTCCTCTGGGCACTCAGACTCTTCCTCCAGGCTTCCCTGCTCCATTCCTCTTTGCAGACGGCCTCTCCTCGGTGGAGACATTGCTCACCAATATCCAGGTACAGCTATGCTGTGTATATGTGTCATTGCATCCTGTAGTTAATGATTGTGACTGTGTTTTTTCTAGTCCATAGTATGAACTAAAGATCAATATGTATTTTGTACCTTGTGTACAGTGTGTCTACATGGAATACCTTATTTTATTGTTTTGGTTGTTATTGGTTTTAAATAAAAAAAATCAGATGAGGTTAAGGTGCACACTTTTGGTCACATTTGGTGTTCTGGCATGTTTGTATTTGGCAGTATCTAATCTTTTAGGTCTCTGGATAATAGCATCTGTCTAAAGTCCATAAGTGTTACCTTAGTAGTCACAATACCCATGATTGGTTCCACAGTCGTCATTTTCAGTGTTCACCCTTCAAATATATTGCACATATTATTTGCAGATAAATTGAATAACATTCATATTATTGTTAGTGGAGTTGTAGTAAAATGGTAATTACAGCTGATAATATTATTTCTATTTTTAGCTTGTGCTGGAGCATGTTCTGAAGTTTGTAATCGCCATTGTCGTGAAATTTCCTACTTCGAGACCCCACAGAGGCTGTCCACTCAGCATTGATGACTATAATGTACCGATGTGAATTCTGACCGAAAAACAATTTTTTGATATGATATATTTCAGTTGGTCACACAGTGTTTAATTTAATATTAGGTCACATGCAAAGTTGTAGCTAGGGGGTTTTACTTAGCAGTCTTTAGCTTTTACTGTGATTGCTGTGCAACCATTGGGTAATAATTTAGACTGCCAATTAATCCCCCTCAAATAATCCCCCCAACACCAGTGAGGATGGACTAGCACAAGCCGCCTCCAAAGCGTCCGCAGTCAAGTTGCTCATTTTAAAAATTCTTCTCCCTCTTCCTCCCTCCCTATTATGCCATCATGCCATAAAAATCAAAATCTATTTAAAAGTTAGTAATAGCAATCTATGTCTACTAAATCATATTTCTTTATATATATATATATATATATATATATATATACTAATTATTTGTTTTGTTTTATATATATTAATTATTTGAACAATCTGTTAGTATGTCTCTGTATATTAAAGTGGTCTGTTGGTCTGTACTGGGTTATGTTGGCGGTGCAGGGCCTGCTGAAAGTGGCAGTGGATAATGCCCGTGTGCAGGAAAAGCAAGTCCAGCAAGAGAGGAAAGAACTGAAGATGGAGCTGTACAGAGAGAGAGAGATGAGGGAGAGCCTGGAGAGACAGCTCACCTCTGAGCTACACAGCCGAGGTACAAGCAAGTAAATCCGGGTGTTTTATCTAAAATCATTTGTTAAATTGGGCTAATTTCAATGTTAAATGTTTTTATGTATTTTATTTTATTTATATCATCAAAACTTTTTTGAAAACAAAAGCATATAATAATAATAATGTCCAGGGGAAAGTGTCAAGAGTGAATGGTTACCTGTATTTTTTCTTATTGGCATACATGTAAATGCTGAAAGCTACAGTGCACGTAATGCAGTTTATTATAATTACAGACAAACAAATCCTGCATCTCAGTCCTAATTTAAACCACAATATTTTCTTCCACTCCATACTTGCAGCTATAAATTAGACAAAATGCCACATTAATATCTCCATTAATAAATGACAAAAAAGCATTTTAATGATATCCACTGAATTAAATTATTATTCTTAAACTATTATTATTATAACAATTGTTAAACGATGAGTGTACACTGACAATAGAACATCTCCATACCATACATTCAGGCAGTTGGATTTACCACCGAGTCAACTGCTGCCACCCACGCCAAGAAAATAATGCAATTAGCCGGCAGCATAACAACTCCAACAATATGTACAAACACTTCAATAATTTATTAGCCATGGCTGTTAATGCCATGTGTGTTATTCAAATGCAGCTCCTAATGGTGCAGGAAATGAAAGATTTGTCGAATCAAACGCAAGTAATTAGAGGTGTGAGGAAGAATGGATGGTGGCAAAAGACAGATACAAAGCTATGAGAGTGTGTGTGCTTCTACTTGTGGGGGGCCCAGACTAAGTGTATTTCAAAGAGCTGTTAATTGCTGTGAATGCGTATACACACAAACACTTTTACACATGTTTGAAAATAAAAAAAAAAAACAAAAGTGTCAGCATTGCTGTCAGGTGGGTGCACCTGTTCTTGAATCAGCATGCATTTAATATCAGAAAGAGTTGAGCAAATGCTTATTATGTGTGATCCTTATTATTGAGAAACAGCTAAACTGTAGTTCAGAACAGCAGTACAACCTTTCACAAGCCTTGAAAATGAAAAGAAATCAGTCTGGGGAGTTGGAATAGTATAAATATGTTCTCAGGTTACTGCAATAATATAAAACCTCATGTAAAAGTAAAAGTAACTAACCAAAATGTAACTTTTGCAAGACTTTAGTAGAATACAGCTTTAGTACAAAAACTTTTTAAAGTAACTTCCACTTTACTTAATTGCAACTTATTACAAATTTGATTGTCAGACCTTTGTTCTAGGTTTACATTTCAAAATTCTTAAGTTTAATGGATTTAAACTTTGTTATTCACATAGTTTCTCCAAACTAGCACAGAAAAGTCAAAAACCTTACTAACAATCCATGGAAGTCAGTGAAAAAAATTTGGTTTTGATATTTGTTTATCTGTTTATGGCCCAGCATGCAAAAAAGTTTTTATTTTGCTACACTAAAAAGGGCACTTGTAAGAAATTAAGATGTAAAAGAACCATGACGATGAAGACATCTTTATCCCACATGATTCACAAGGTTGTTTGTGTGGATGCAAGATGTTGTGTTGGTGTTAATGAGCACTTTCAAGCTTCCAGGTGTGAATTTCCAAAATGTGTGGGCGTCTGCTTCAGTTAAATCATTAAACGTCATAGCGAGGCACATCTGTGTGTTCGTGGTAATTCACACTTTATGTCCTCTCTGTTTCTCCCTCCCTCAGCCACCATCCAGAAGCGTCTGAAGAAGGAGAAGAAGGCAAAGAGGAAACTCCAGGAGGCTCTAGAGTTTGAGTCGAAGAGAAGAGAGCAGGTTGAGCAGGCCCTGAAACAGGCCACCTCCCCTGAGAGCCTCCGCATGGGTCTCAATGGTGTGTTATCTTTCACACCTCTCTCTCTCTCTCTCTCTCTCTCTCTCTCTCTCTCTCTTTCTCTCTCTCTCTCTCTCTCTCTTTCTCTTCCTCTCTCTCTCACATTCATTTCCCAGAGTTTTCTACTTCCAGTACTGTATCCTCTTCTCTACATAAATGACCTCTCCTCTCCCCTAATCTCCAGTCTAATCCATTGTTCCAGCCTCTCAGGACATGTTTCCAGCTTTATTTCCATTTCTCTTTCTTTTTCTCTTTCTCATATTTCCTTATCAATGCTGATATTGGTATTTCCGTATTAGCCACAACTATTAGCAATGCATTAGCATGTATCATTAGAAGAGGAAATGGGTTCTGATGCTTATCATAAATGCTTTAAATGCAAGGGCTAAACTGTTGTAATCGCTCGTTGTTTTGATTTCACTTATTTAATTGTAATATCTTAGCAGAAGCGGAATGCAAAGGGGGGGAAAGACGTAGGGCCCGTGAATGCATGTGAACATCTGCAAGCATTTTTCAGAATGCAGGGGCAATTATTGGCCAAGGCTGATTAAACGAGAATTCATTAAGAGAAATATGCCTTTTGTCTGTGCCTTTCATCTGAGTGTGGGGAGGGGGTTAGAGGAGCAGAGTGCTGTGTGTTACAGAGAGCATCTGTTGTTTTGTCACATCTGTACTTAGACAAAATGGTTTCTCTTCACCTGCCTGCAAGACACAAACTGTGTAAGCAGATATTTTTTTTCATAGTCTAGACTGATGTTTTCACAGTCTGGAATAACCTGATGTTGAGTGTAGTAATACTCATCACATTTTTACATTTATAGTCTTTGTCAGACACTCATTTAAAGTGATTTACAGTTGAATCATGTTTTATACATAGAGAAATGTTGAGTTAGTGTCTTGCATAGGAACTGTTTTTGTTTTACTGTGGTGTGCTTGCCCACCTGGGGAATCAAACTCCAGTCTATGGCATTACCCACTGGGCTATACCAGCTCTGTCTGTGTTAGTGTCCCTGATGGAAAAGGGCACATTCTTATGCAGTGCATGAAACGTTCCTTAACTTTATAGTTAAGGTTTGTTATGTGTGTAAGAGATGACTTTTAGCATAAAGGAAAACTAGAACAGAGTATGAGATTGTCAGTTAGTAATAAGGCCAAGCTTTATTAGGTTTTCATGTCTATTTTTAAGAAAACAGACTCATGGTTACTGGCACAATTTTATTGTTTAGCCCTAAATTGTGGACTGTTTGTGTCTATAATTTAGGAGCACTGTATGTTTTTTTAATCACAAAATTCTCTCAGATTTTTAATAGTTCCCTGTGATTTGTTGGATGATGATGTGATTAGTTGGCTGAGGATTAGAAACATCTAACGTTGTGCTTATGTTGGTTGATTATAGAAAAAGTGATACCAGAAGTGGAGCCTGAGCACAATGGCAGTCAGCAGGAGAACTCGGCCGTACAAGGTGAGACTGAAATTTATGCCTGTGTGTAATTTGTGAACGTGTTTGAACTATGAACATTAGCACCCTGCCTGTATCCCAAATGTCAAAAAGCCATCACTTCTATCAGATTTTCTTCCACATCCTAATGCCAAGAGAGTACGGTAAGAGTAAAAATAGGTCTAAGGAGGGAGGATGTACAGATCCATGTGCAGCACACATGGTCAGCTTCACTGGCTTGGTAGGGGCCACGGATAGGGTTGAGTTGCCTCCATCTTCTGTGCTACAATCACAAACACAGCGTAGGCACTCCCCTTCTTCAAATCTCGCCTCATGTCTTCTCAGGCCTCTTTCAGAAAAAAGATTACAAACTCATGTTGTGTGTTTCGTGCTTCCATTTTCTGTGAGTGCTGTTTGTGTTTAAGAAGTACCCCACCCCCAACTCACATTTTCATACTTACCTTGACTGCATCTAAGTGCCATTCCAATCTAAGAACCTCTAAAATCTGGCTCAAGTTGTCTTTGATAAATGGAACCTATTATCAACATGTCTAAAGACCCTCAGTCGTAGATCTAATGTGGGGCTGGAAGAAGGTAAATAAATACATATGCCTACAGAACACATTGTGGAAACAGGCTGTGAAGTGTTGGGCTGAAACGTGTGTCTGGGGTTGTCATGGACTGTGATTTTTTCTTCCCCCACCTCATAACCAGTTTCACAGTCTGCAAAAAGAGAAAATAGAGACATCCATTTATCTTCCGGTTCTGACAGCAGAATTACAAAAGCAGAATGCTGAAGTCATGGAGTACCCTTCACATTGTGTTTCCTTTATCTTCTGTGTGGCTCCAGGATTCATTTTTATAGTCAAACAGGATGTCATGCATCCTCGTTGTGAGTTTTGCAGTTGAATTTCAGACTAAGAACACTCTAAATCTGCAACCCCTCTCATGTTTCCCAAAACTCTCACCAGAACAAACGTACAAAATCAGAAGATCAAACACATACATCTTCAGGCCAAGAAACATCTTTATTGCATAATTCTATGGGAAAAATATACATTTGCTCTTACTCTGATCCTAGTTGCTCACAGTTTTTCTGAGAGAAAGGAAAACTTTAGTGCAGTCTTGAGAATACAAACCTGGAGATTTTCGGGCGCTTCAGCCTTATTAGTTTTCCTCCCTCATTTAATAACGTATTCTTGTCCAGAGCTTTTGAGAGGAAAAGCGGAACTCTTGCTTGACTCTTGCTCATTCTTGACCTTTAGTGCGAGGAACAGTACAGAGCTGATCATGCCCCATAATGCTAAAGGCCAACATGAGGCCCAAGTCAAATACCTCGCTACGGGTTTGTAATCACTTGGTCACACTGCTAAGCTGTTGCGTTTCTTTCACTCCTCACATAACACCACATTGTGTATGAGTACAAGGCATCACGTCACATTCGGTAACCTCTTTTTTTCAACCATGACACCCCTGCAAAGAAAGTCTGAACAGGAGTGTACCACAGCTGTTTGACTGCTTCTGTTATTTTTTACTTTCTTGGCAATTTTCTTGTTTAAGGTTATCCTAAATTAGCAGTTAGTTATGTGTTTTGTTTGTCAAATTCAGGTAAGAGAACTTGCAGGTAAGATGCCTGTTGGGGGGACAGGGACGTCAAGACTACTGAACCCATTTTATCAAGTGCACAATCTGTCTCTTTAAACCAGATGTTTTACAAATATACCATAAAGTCCAAAAGATCTAGATCACTAGATGAGTGAGAGGAACCACTTCTAGAGTTTGTGTATGAAGTCCGCTGTTTGACCTCCCCCCCTCCCAACTCTCCTGCCCCCCTGCCCACGCCTCGCCACATTTATCCATTACGCCCAGCAAAAATCTAATTAGCTCGCGCTTCACTCCCAAGTCGGACTTCACAGTTTTGCAAGCTTAGCACTGACAACTGATTTCATTAGGTTTGATTGTCCTTGCAGAGAGCCCGTTCAGCGAGCTAAAAGCTTTTTACGCTTTCTCAGGTTCCAGGCCGGTGTTGGCCCATTACGCCGGCCCATGCCTTTTCTGATTAATCAAGACAAGCAGCGCGAACAGCAAAGTGCTGAACACAAAAGAAGGTGACATCACTTTACAAGCCGATTAAAAGAAGTGCGGAGCAGAAGGAGCGAGATGGGTGGTGGAGGGGAGAGGTGAGAAGGAAAAGTAATTAAGGAGGCAGACCAGGAGTGTAGAGAGAGTATCTTGAGACAGTTGCTGTATCTTCAGATCTTGCCATCAGAAATCCCACCTGTTTGTCCAAATACTGTTGCTTGTCTCCAACTTTGGCAATTATGCACTTGCAAATGGTCCTGAAAACTACAAATGACCTACTGTGGTTCCAAACACACTGGATGTACATGCACCAAATGAGACCCTTGGGTACCCTTCATATCCAAATTGTTGCAGCCCACTAATTGGCAGCAAAGGAATAAATATGGGGATGAAAAATCAAGCTCCAACATAACAGGTTAGTTTGCATTAGAACCAGAAAAAAATGGCTGCAGGAATAAAGTAATATGAAACATGGGGTCAGTAGGTGTGGGTAGTGTCCCTAAGGAGGACCACCCTCTTTCCCCCACAAGCCTATTTACAACATCTGACGTGGGGGAGGGTTGCAGGAAATAGGAAGTAGATCGCGCCTGTAGTTGCAGGTGGAATATCTATCCACAATGCATATGAGGTTATATGCTGAACAAACTTTCTCAATTTAAATTAGCATTATAGAAACATATACATTATGCATTGTTTTGTATGCATGTGTTTGTATATTGTTTGTACTGACTAACATTTCAATCAGAGTAACTTGGTCCATCTGTCATATAACAGTATAGCTGCATTTTTATCCTGCTCTGTTAGATCAAGTCTAAGGCGGATGATCTGTTGGATTCTATGTCCCCTGGGTGCTGCATTTCTATGGCAGATTTAGCCTGCTGTCATCCATAGGGCTCAATTAATTACACTTCAGGATATTACAACTCATATTTCACAGCACAATAAAACACATCCTGGGTGCCCATGTCTGAGCAAATCTATTAGTCTACTGGCTAGTGCTGGCAGGCCTTTGTGTGGCATTCATACCTTGCGAATGACATAATAGGAAATTCAAATATGACATTTACACAGTACACATTGCTCCATTTTCCAGCAATACAAAACACATAAAGGTGTATATGGTGTATCAAAACGAAACTATTTGTTGTATACACCATTTTTTTATTGATGGAAGTGACTGGTTTCTGAGGGATTACATACGTACCCACTCTACATCTTATTGTCCCTATCTCTCCATTTCTTAAGTGCAGCTTTGTTTACATTGTGAATATATATTAGCATATCTGTTGCTGCTTGCTGTGTTGAACAGGTAAAAACACTTCAGTCCTAATGAACGGTTTCTTTTGCAGCAGTGGAGGAGCACATTATGATTAACATGCCAGTGCAGTGCTCACACCTCTTACCAGCCAGCTGTCTTTTTTCTGATCTGGTGCTTCATGTCAGCAGCTAATACAAAATGATTCATTCTCTTAACTGGCTTCCTTGAGAATGCTGGTGTTGTACAATTTGTCAAGCAGCTTGTGCCCTGTCCATCAAAGAAAAGAGACCTTCATAGGGCCACTGCTGACCAGATATTATTTGTGTGATGCATCAGCTCAGCACTATGTTTTTAAAATACTGGGAGAGATTTAAAGACTGTGTTTGTGTTCATATGGGATTTTGACTATTTTAATGCAACTTTCAAAACTTGCTTTCTGTGCAGTTATTTGTACAGATGAACTAATACATGTGATTGTGTTCTCTCTTTGTTGTCCAGAGAACAGACCATATTCCAAGCCTCCCATCATGTACTGAGATGGATGTCCAGCTTCTCCTGACCTCCATCCCCACCTATCGATGGATGCTTCACCCCACTGACAAACTCTTTGCTTGGGGTATTGTGGAGAGGGGTTGTGGGGATTTTATGGAGGCACAGCGGTAATGGTGATGACCACAGATCACCTGAAACTAGTGTACAGGACTCAACTGTGTGTGCGTGCGCTGCGGTGCAGTGTGATTGCGGTATTCGCAGTGTACCACTTGTTGTCAACCGCCCACCACACTACAGCACCTTGTAAAAAAAGTTCTCTTTCCCTATGTTTTTCAACTACATCTACATTTTACCCCCTTTTTGAGACTGAAACAACAAAGTGTTTTGTTTTTCTGGATGAACATACACCTTCCGGTCAATCTTCCACCTCCTTCGAAGCACCCTGCTGCACCCTCATCTGTGCTTTTTTTCCTTCTGTTAGCCAAGTATTATTATTATTATTATTATTGCTTTCAGTTGACTCCATGTGCAGCAGTGATTCTGTACAGCACAAAAGTCTTGATGAGGCTCTAGAGGATGTGTCCACAAAATGCTTGAAAATAATAAATGATATGATCTAACTGAACATGCATAAGGTAACAACTCCAAGACCAGCAAGCTTCTCCTTTTGAATAGTGTCTATATTTGCTGTTTTTATTGTGAAACACTTTTTTTTATTTTTTGTATTTTTAGCAAATGTAGAAATGTCATCCTTTCCTTCTCAACGTGTTTATTATTCTATTGTTTATTTTGCTGTTTGTTTTTTTTATCATATTTTAATCAGCCTTGATGAGCGGATGTTTGTGATGTCAAAACATATTTTGTGTTTGCCCCCCTAACAATGGTCTATGAATCACTCCTTGATGAGTTAAAAAGTAAAAAAAAAGTGTTAAGTTGTTGTTCATATAAATACAGTATTACTGTAAACTCCCACACCTTCTGTTTTTACCTTTGTTTATGAAGACTTGTAAAAATGCTTTAGCGTTTGCTACTATAATGTCGTTATAAAGTGGATAAATTTTTAGTGATGAAAGAAAACATACAACATAAAGTATCCCTTATGCACATCTGATGCAAGCATGCTTGTAGATACAACAATGATGACAAATGACACTAACTGTTTAAAAATGAAAAGGTTGCCTCTTCTAATCTATTTTTGAAAGGTTTTGGGAAGTCCATTCACAACCACAATGTGGTACCAATGTGGTATCACAACCACAAATCTGGCAGCTATCAATAACTTGTTTTGAAATGATGACAACCACATATCACAGCCCTGCACATACAGTGACAAATAAAACATCCCTATGGACATCATCTTGGTAGATTTTGGATTTGTTTTTTGTTTTTGTTTGTTTGTTTGTTTTTTAATAATAAATTTGATCTTGGAAGCATTCTTTTTGCTATTTTTTCAGTACACATTATCTACATTTATGTGAACCAATAAATTTTTGGCTATGCAAAATGTAAAAATATATAACAATATTACACTCTGTGGTCAGAGTCTGAATTGTAATGGCTGTTGAAATGTAATAAGGCTGAGATGAATCATTTCCACACCATTACACCACCTCCACCAGTCTGGATTGTTAATACAAAGCTGGTTGCATCTATGGATTCATGATGTTGGCATCAAATTCTTACCCTACCATCTGTGTGCCTCAGCAGAAATTTAGATTCAGACCAGACAACATTTTTCCAAACTTCAGCTGTTGAGTTTTGTGAGCTCGTACCCATTGCAGCCTCAGCTTTCTGTTCTTGACTGACAGAGGTAGAACATGACATGGTCTTCTGCTGTTGTAACTCATCCACCTTAAGGTGTAATATACTGGTGTTCTGAGCTTCCTTTCTGATTCACTACAGTGGTAAAGAGGGGTGTTTCTTCATGCATTTAATGTCATGTTTTGCCCATGCCTCATTTTCTACATTACTATACAATGTCATTTCCAACATTTTAAATTGAGTAAATTATCAGTAATTATGTTTTTGAAAGAGTGTTTCATGTAGAATATGTGAACGTATTTAGACTTTAGTTAAGTGCTCGTTAATTAATGAACATTTTTAGTTAACAGAGTTACAAAGCTTCACATTTCTACATATATAGGTAAAGAAATAATCATTCACAAAAAAAAAAAAAAAAAACAATTTCCAGTAAACCAGCAGGGTTGTACAGAGTTGCAACATAGTATAAACCAAGTTAATGAAAATGTACAAACAGAATGATGATTTAGAATTAGACCATAATTTTGGCCATGTTAATATTACGTTTTTTTATATATTTGTATATAAATTTGCTTAACTTAGTTTCAGTACAGTGGCTTTGCTAACTTTAACTAATGTCAAATTCATTATATTCAAACCATTGTAAATAACATCTGTAAAATGATATTCCCAGTTTCTTAGTTTAACATTTATTTTGTTATAATAGCTACAGGAGCACAAAAAGCTGGCATTTTCTTCTATTTTAATTGGGTCAGAAAACCAGTGATGGGTCATGAGACGCAATATAGCATCTACTGTACACATTAACCAGAGCTCAATTTTAGGGGTTCTGATGTTAGCCAGCGATGTAACCGCAGCTTAAATTAATTTATGCTAACCACATCACCCATTCACTGTGAACTTACCTGAAACAACATTTTCCGCTGTTCACCGGTTGATGCTGATGCTGCCTGATGCTGACTACCCTTGAAAAACATCCATGGTTTCCTATCTACTTACTAGCAAGATTGCTCACTGAGAAAGATTTGAATTGTTAAATTAACATTTCAAAAACATATTCAATAAATTGAATAGTTTGTAACTTTTGTAACATTGCTGACAACACACAACACAACTCTCATGACAGGACAGATCCGATATTTCCCCAGAACTTTTGGGGCAAGGATTTTGCCTGTCCAGTCAGAGATAGTGAGAGGAAGTTATTTTTTAAAACTTTATGTGAAAAAGATCTGGGGCTTTTGAGAAAACATCTGGGGTTTGAGACCTATAATCCACCTGGTGTTGGCCCACACCTGCATAGTTTAATGCACTGCACATCTGCTGACATTGCAGAAATGACTAGGTGTACAGGTCTTCCTACTAAAGTGCTTGGTGAAGGTATTTGACTGGTGCAAATGTAAATGTCCCACAAATGACAGACCTCAATCTAATAGAATAAAAATAAATATTAGTAAGTTATTGTAAGTTAAAATTGTGAACAACAGGTCTAGTGGGCCTACATCAGGGCAAGAACATCAAAAATTCTCCATAGGCCTAGATAAAGCCATGACGGTTAAGATCAATCACAAGTATAAACAGGACATTACAATTAAAGTAGTTTAAAATTTTTTGGTAGAGATGAGAGATAATACACAGACTGGAAGATTGTATAAAAATGCACATTTTGTGGAAAAAAATTAAATACAATACTCACATACGCAAACTCCATCAGACATACTTCATTCATTTAATCTCAAATAAAAAGTGGGACATCAAACATTATACAGATTGACTGTCTAACCAATAACAAAAAGTATCGAAAGAAAACATTTACAGGCGTAGTCATTAAGACCAACAGTAGCCACAGTATTATTCCACAAATCCAAAGCTCTGTAAAGACTAATCAATGCATAGATCCATCTCCCACTGAGAGAATTGTTGTGTCCTTTCTAACTGGACACATAGGCAAGTCCAACTAATAGCAGAGATGCAGAAAACCCATGATTTAGGCAGCTACTACATAGGCAGTGTTGCAGTTGATAAACTGTCCGATATACCTTTTCCATGTATGGAAATGCGTAAACTCATTATCTAAAATTACAAACTTTGACTAAACTGTCAAGCTAAACAATATCCTCATTAAACAACATTCAATCTCAGTATCTTTTTTTCCATAGGCTTCCACAGAGTTAATAAGCCTCTTTTTTTACAGTCATATATGTAATTCTGCCAAATTCAGCCTGGAGCTTCATAGTTTCACTAGTTTTGCAAAAACTTGAGCTATTCCCCCTCACCTGCAGCCGAGGAACTGACCTAATTAGACACATCCTATCTGGCTCCCTGTAGCCATTCATAAACAGCCCCCGAGACTACCCATATTTCCCAGAGTGACTGCTGAACCTCGTCTGATGTCCATGCCTGTACAGACTTCTGGGGTGCTGAGGAAAAATACTGGGCCCTCTCTTCTAAATCCTGAAGTAGTTCCATGTTAAAACAAGAGGATCCGCTTTTGCACTTCAATTAGAGATGAATCGTTTGATCTAGTCTTGATTAGCCCTCTTCTCACTTAGCAGCTTTATGTAGTCAAACTAATTTTTGGAGGGTTAGGGGTTGGATGAGACAATTGCTGCAACGGACTATTTGATCAGTGAAATGTAAAAAAACAAAACAATTTGCATGTGTTTCATTAAAAAACATTGAATTTGATTACAGCTAACAAGAGGAGAGGAATCAAAGGGGTCGGTGAGGGAAGGATGGAAGCCAGGAGGGAAGGATGCAAGCTGTGGAGTTGTGACCTTGACATTAAAGCCAGGTGTGGCTTTCGTCTGCCTTTCTTCCCTTTTGCTCTTTTTCTCAAGGCATAATCTATAACAGCAGATCCACATCAATTAAGAATATTTACTTGGAGATGAAATATGTGCTGTGCCCAGAATCAATGGCTCCTAACCTCTTTGGAGTGGAGTTGTTTGGACAGATTATGCCACCGTTGCCCTAAAAAAAAATAATAATAAAAAATAAAGGACTCAATACACAACGCTGGAGGACAGCATTCTCTCAGGATTTAAGGCAGGGACATCTGTCAGCCAGGGTTTTGCATGGCAATTGCTCTGGATGTAGTGCAACATTTTTTTTTGTCATCCTTTTTCACAAAAACATGTCTAGCACCTTATTACTATCCTGCCTGTATCATGTAGCTGCTATTGAACAAACACACGTAAAATGAAAGGCAAAAAAAAAACACAACCACAACCGCTAATTGTTCTGTAAGCCTGAATATTTCACTGGAAAAAAAAAAAAAAAAAAAAAAAAAAAAAAAAAGCAGGTAAATAAATGCTGTGTTGAGGGAGTTAAAAAGCTTACTTAAGCGTCTGTCCACTAAGGTGCCATTATCTGAAGGCTTAAAAAAAAATTTAAAAAAAAAATAATAAATAAATAAATAAATTTCACTCTTAAAGATAATGATGGCAAGTTATAGTTCTGGGTGTGGGTGATTGAGACAGAGTGTCTAAGAATTTTACATTTGTATGTACAGACATTTTAGCATTTACATTTTCAAAGTAGTAATGATTAGTCAGGTCAGTGCAAGTCCTATTATCCCCAAGTTGACATTTGTCAAGGTTAAATTTCTTCATCAAATAATTTGACTAGATTTTTTGTTTAAATATTTACTTTTTACTATATAATATTTACACACATGGACAAAATTGTTGGTACCCCTCGGCTAATGAAAGAAAAACCCACAATGGTCACAGAAATAACTTGAATCTGACAAAAGTGTTATGACTGGCTAGGTCTGACAGTGACTGGGGAACACTCGCAGGGACAGTGCAACGCAAGATTTTAATAAACAAAACGGGATAAACAAACCAGAAGCGGCAGCAAAGTACTGGGTAAAACTGGTAACAGAAAACAAACACGTGACGAAGCAAACGGGGCAAAACAATAACACTAGAAACTAAGAACGCTGGCAGTTCCAGTAAAAAGAAAGTGAATAACGAAAACTGCGCTCGTCAGGCGCAACTAAACTTACACGATGTAGACCCGAAGCTTAGGGATCAGTCGCCTTACCCTCAAGGCGACTCAGAAGCAAACAGAGCAGTAGTACACTCATGAACCGTGCTAACGTGATGGACTCTCAGACGTCCTCGTGAAGACGTAATTACACTAGATTACTTAGACAGACGCCAACACTCCAGATCGGCTCAGAAAACCGCAAAATCTCGGCAACGGGAAGTTCGCGTTCGCTCCCTAAATACCCCAGCCTCAGGTGAACCAAATCAATACACACAATGGACGTAAATCAAACACGTGAACACAACAGAAAACATGGCGTGATACATGAAATGGCTGTCAACATAAAGGTCCATGGTGAGGTGACGTGAACGTGAACACAGAACTGAAAATCCGTGAACCAGGAAATCAACTAAACATCAACATAAAAGTCCCGAGGAGCCTGCAGACCGCGGACTGAAACCGCCTCCGGGGCCGGTATGGCGACGCGGACCTGACAGTACCGAGGCAGCCGGTTGGGTCCCCCGACGGGGACGCCCCAGTCACCGGCCAGGAAGCGGGCAGCGAAGCCCGCGGACGTGAGAGCCTCCCAGGCAGGGGCGCGTGACTTCCTGGGGTACCCTGGGAGCCGGCTTATCTGGGTAGCGCTCGTGAAACTCCCGGTCCAGGGCCGAGTCCAGGACGTTGCTAGCCGGTTCCCAGGAGCGCTCCTCCGGGCCAAACCCTTCCCAGTCCAGGAGATACTGCAGTTGGCCCCCGCGCTGTCGGGAGTCCAGCACTCGCCGAACCGTATAAGCTGGGAAACATGGAACACAGGATGGATACGTGAATGTGGGGGTAAACATAACTTGACGGAGATGTCATTAACGTGCTTGATTACAACAAAAGGACCCATGTACCCATGTATGCCTGGGATTAGTAGGGCTACCGAGGAGCTGGTCCAGTCAGATAGCGAGTGCGATGAAGTTGTCCAGCGCCAAAGACTCGCCTTGACATGCCAGCTCCCGCTGCAGACGGGGGTTCAACCCATTGCAGAACAGAGCTAGTAAGGCTGGCTGGTTCCACCCACTACCTGCGGCTAGAGTGCGGAACTCCAGTGCATATTGGGCAGCCGACCTCGTACCCTGCTCCATCCGCAGCAGGAGGTCACCCTTGGTTAGCCCCTCTCGGGGGTGTTGGAACACCGCCTTAAACTGCTTAAGGTAGTCCAAGAGGGGCTTTTCGCTTAGCTCCATCCAGGTGGCAGTAGCCCAATCCAGAGCTTTCCCCGCAAGCCAAAGTATAAAGTAATAATAAATAAAAATGCTATGAACATTAACCAATGAAAGTCAAACATCGCTTTTCAACCATGCTTCAATGGAATTATTTTTAAAAAATAAACTCATGAAACAGGCCTGGACAGAAATGATAGTACCCTTAACTTAATATTTTATTGCACAACCTTTTGAGGCAATCACTGCAATCAAACGATTCCTGTAACTTTCAATGAGACTTCTGCTCCTCTCAGCAGGTATTTTGGCCCACTCCTTATGAGCAAACTGCTCCAGTTGTCTCAGGTTTGAAGGGTGCCTTTTCCAGACGGCATGTTTTAGCTCCTTCCAAAGATGCTCAATAGGATTTAGGTCAGGGCTCATAAAAGGCCACTTCAGAATAGTCCAATGTTTTCCTCTTAGCCATTCTTGGGTGTTTTTAGCTGGGCAGCACATTTCTCTCTAGAATCCCATAATAGTCTTGAGATTTCATTGTACCCTGCACAGATTCAAGACACCCTGTGCCAGATACAGCAAAGCAGCCCCAGAACATAACAGAGCCTCCTCCATGTTTCACAGTAGGAACAGTGTTCTTTTCTTGATATGCCTTGCAAAGCTGATGTGCCTTGGCAAAAAGTTCCATTTTTGTCTCATCTGTCCATAGGATTTTCTTCCAGAAGCTTTGGGGCTTGTAGTTTGGCAAATTTCAGTCTGGCTTTTTTATGATTTGTTTTCAACCAAGGTGTCCTCCTTGGTTGTCTCTCAGGAAGTCCACTTTGGGTCAAACAATGACGGATGATCTGACACTGATGTTTCAGACAACTCTTTCCTTCACTTCCTCTGGTCATTGTTGAATGTGATACACACCATGTCACCAAACAGCACAGTGACTACCTGTAGCCCTATATATAGGCCCACTGACTGATTACAAGATTGTAGACACCTGTGATGCTAATTAGTGGACACAGCTTGATTTAACGTGTCCCTCACATTATTTTCAGGGGTACCATCATTTTTGTCCAGACCTGTTTAATGATTCTGTTGAAGCATGGTTCAAAATCAATGTCGGATTTTTACTTGTTCATTTTCATATAATTTTTATTTATTATTACTTTTGTCAGATTCAAGTTATTTCTGTGACCATTGTGAAGTTTTCTTTCATTAACTGATGGGTACCAACAATTTTGTCCATATGTGTACTTTTGAAGTTGTACATGTAAAATTTTTAATGTTTACATGTAGATATTCATGACTTTTGCTCAACTATATTTTCAGATCCAGAGACTAAAAATTTTAAATATGTTTTGCCTATATTCACAAAATTTCAGTTTCTATTGACTTGTTCCATAGAAAGTACATCAGCACTATGTTGATTGCAAATGACTTGCAGATACTTTAGGTGGAACAACATAAGAAAATACAAACAAAAAACAAAACAAAACTCAGGACTGGTCAGGATTTATAAATTACTGATAAAAGTCCCCACCACATAAGACTGTTTTTCTGCTCAGATGTGATGATATAATCATAATAGGATATGTCTAAAATAATAGTAAAAATAATGAAAGTAATGATTAATAATGGCTATTATAATGATAGTAGTTAACAGTTAGAATCCATATTAACTTATACACAGTCGTTATAAATAGCAGTGGCAGGAGGGTGGTCAGCTGGTCTGATGTGGATGGCTGGTAAGTCCAACTTGGAGAAGGTAAAGAGATATAATTTGTTCTGATTGGATTGGAAGTCCAGAGAATGTTAAAGAGTATCAGACATGGGCAGATCTGACTATAACAGCCTAACTAAAAGGAACATTTCCTTTTTAGATAATGGCTGCAGATCCAGGTAAGGTAAACTAAATTCTATACTTATATAGAATATATTATTTGGAAGGTTGTTAGAGTTGGGGGGCTTTACATGGAAATATCTTCCTTCTGCTGAACCTTTCTGAATTTTGGAACTAGTAAAAAGCTTGCACCCTGTGATCTAAGTAATCTTGATGCTTCATAATAAGTCAAGTCAAATCAAGTCAAATTTATTTGTATAGCGCTTTTTACAACTGTTGTCGTCACAAAGCAGCTTTACATAATTAGTACTTAATAAAGGACAGAGACAGAGAAGAAAGAAGAAATAACATGAAGGGTCAAAGACCCCCGTGAGCAAGCCAACGGCGACAGTGGCAAGGAAAAACTCCCTCAGAGCGAAGAAACCTTGGGAGGAACCAAGACTCACAAGGGGGACCCATCCTCCTCTGGCCAGACTATTTAAACATTAATGGTAAAAATTACCAAAGCAGATACAACAGAAAGTTAATAGTGGTGATAATAATAGTGTCAGACAGACACGAGTCCATCTAGGTTTCAGCACGGCCACCAAACAGGCAGCAGCGGCAGGCGGGTGAGCCATGGGTGGTGGCGGGTTGGGGGGGACCCGCTGGCCGGACTGGTAGGTGGCAGCTGGTTAGACGCAGGTAGAGAGACCTCAGCGGGCAATCTTCCAGCAGGTCGGGCTGGGTGGCCATTTACTCGAAGAAGGTAAAAAGAGAAAAGTTAGTTCTAAGAGGAATTTTATGGAGGGCAGAGAATGTTGAGAATCAGCATCTGGGTATGTCTGACGACTCCGGCAGGTCTGATTATCACAGCATAATTAAAAGGAGAGAGCCAGAAGGTAACACGGACACGGGCGCACCCTGAGAACACCAGCATCTATCTGCTCCACCGTCAACAAACCTGAGTGATCGCGTGTAAGCAGCGAGACGACAGCTCCAGCATCTCAGTGTACTACAATTCCATGGGTCTGCGAACCCCTGGACCTGCAGCCCTTATCTAAGAAACATTAATTACCAAAAGCTAAACTAAACATATACGTTTTCAGCTTAGATTTAAAGATTGAGACTGTGTCTGAGTCCCGAACATTATCTGGAAGGTTATTCCAGAGCTGGGGGGCTTTATAAAAAAAGGCTCTTCCCCCTGCTGAGGTTTTCTGAATTTTGGGAACGAGTAAGAGGCCAGCACCCTGAGATCTAAGTAGTCTTGATGGTTCGTAATATACAATAAGATCCTGCAGGTACTCAGGAGCGAGGCCATGTAGGGCCTTATATGTTAATAGAAGAATTTTGTATTCGATACAGAATTTAACTGTGAGCCAATGAAGTGCTGATAGAACTGGACTGATATGGTCAAATTTTCTAGTTTTAGTAAGGATAAGAAAGGATAATAAGAAATGCGATCTTGCAGTTACTCAGGAGCGAGGCCGTGTAGGGCTTTGTATGCCAATTGTAGAATTTCATAATCAATACGAAATTACATGCAAAGTAAATGCAATACTTACAGAACTTGGCAGATATTATCAAATTATGTAGTATTACTGATAACTGGCTGAAGCATTTTGAAACACTTACTGCTGAAACATCCTGACAATAATACATTGCAATAGTGTAGCCTTGAGGTGTCCTAGTAATATAAGCTATACAGTGGCAAGAAAAAGTATGTGAACCCTTTTACATATTTTCTGCATTAAATGTGATCTGATTCTCATCCAAGTCAAGCGTATTAACAAATACTGTGTCTAAAAATAATGTAATAATGATATATTATTATTAAAAATATATTATTTTATATTGTATTATTAATATAAAATAATAACAAATAAAATGTGCCTAAAATAATAACAAAATTATATTGCAGGTCTTTATTGAAAAAAACCATTCAACATTCAAAGTGGTAGTGGAAAAAGTAAAAAAAAAAAAAAAAGAGTCTACAGTTCGTAAAACCTTGAATGAGCAGGGTGTCTATGGCAGGACACCGCGAAGGAAGTTGCTTCTTATTAAAAAAGAACATTGCTGTATGCCTGAAGTTTGGAACTAAGATTAAACTATTTGGAAAGAACACACAGCACTTCATCCGGTGCAAAAAAGGCATTGCACATCACCATGAAAATATCATCCCAACCATAAAGTATTGGGACTGCTTTGCTGCATCAGGGCCTGGCCAACCTACAATTATTGAGGGGAAGATGGATTCCCAAGTGTATCAAAAATTCTACAGGATAATGTGAGAGTTTCTGTACGTCAGCCGATGGGTGATGCAACAGGACAATGGCCCAAAATACTGGAGTAAGTCCACAAACAGAATGGCTTATGAAAAAAAAAATCTGCCTTTGGGGGTGGTCAAGTCTGAGTCCAGATCTTAACCCTATAGAAATGCTATGGATTGACTTGAAGAAAGTTGTACACACGAGGCATCCAAGGAACATGACAGAGCTAAAGCAGTTCTGCCAGGAAGAATTTGTTGATTTGTTGAATGAGAGTGTTCAATAAAAACCTGCAAGATCAAATGTATTTAGGCACATTGTATTTTTCAATATGCTTGACTTAGATGAGGATCAGATCACATATTATTACATATTGATGGAGAAAACCAGAAAAAAAGGGTTCACATACTTTTTCTTGCCACTGTATGTTTGTCAAATGATAGATCAGAATCAATTGTTACTTGAAAATGTTTGGCTGCTAAACTAGGAATGTCAGTTACATTTAACATTCTCATAGTCTGGAACATTCTTTAAGTCTGGAACTAAACAAAAGAGTATGACCAAAAAGGTTTTATCAGTCATGCAGATATGGCACCATGCATGCCATTGAGTCAGGTCCTTCAGAGAACTGAGCTCCAGAAACACCTGAGGTCCTTCAGAAACACATTGAATTCCACCTTGAGATGATGTAGCGGTGGTCATTATTCAGCGAATGTCCACTACAGACACAAAGATGAGTCGAGGACAGAAGAACCAAATTGGATTTACTAACAAGTGGTTAGTCATGCAGTTGGAGTCAGGCTCACATGACTCTGGAAGCTCTGTAAACTGAGCAGAGGGTCACAGCTAAACAACCATAAATAAGATATGATGGATGCGAGCACAAAATGTCAACCATTTGTGCTCACAGATGTCAATTTATTTATTTATTGATTCTACATTTCAACACCCTTTGTTTTCTTATAGGTGGAGCTGGTGTGTGTGTATTAGGAGGTTCAGTGGAGTTATGACACATAACCATATGGAAATTCAGGGGGAAAGCAAAGGGTCTATGACTCCCTCCCATTAACACAGACACGTACACACACACACACAGGATGGCACACATACACATTCTCTTTGTTCACATTTGAGCGAGAACAGGTTATTTTTACTGGGTCGGGAATCGCGTTGGGAGCCCCACGTAATGAAGCATGGAGCCAGAACTGGGCTACACCACAGCAGGAAAATGTCAAGTCGCATCTCAGTGCTCTCAAAAGCATAAATCACCACCTGTACTATTTGCTTGAACACACACACACACACAAACACTAAGCTGAAGGGCAAGGGAATATGAACTTTTCTATAGTTTATCTCATCTAGGAAAACACTAGTTCATGGTTCATAATATTTTTAATTTCTGATATTTTAATCACTCATTCAATGCGGACTATGCATGCCAGGCTTTTGGAACAAAGCCATAAAGATGTATGGGGGAAACTGATTAGGAATTCCTGAATTATTCTATGTTGAGGTTGTATTAACTATGAAGCCAACCTGTGTATAACATTAATTGACTTTAAAGTACACATATGACTGCAATTTAGGTGAAGATAATTCATGACCTATTGCACTACATATAGAGCAGGTAGGCATTCAGCTTCTGGTTTCATATTGCTATGAGAGGTAACAATGTAAAACCAGTTTTTCAGTGTGGTTAAATGAGAAAATACTTTTTGTATATAGCAGATGTAGCCACATACTCACATTTTACACACTCATGCAGGAGGTGTATGGTTTGAACTGTAAAATGTAGTTGTAAAGCACTTTGCTACCTTCTGTAAAAGTTCCTCACTACTGCAGGCTGTTTATGGCACCTCTGTCATTATTGAAAAAAAAGATGCCTGTATGTTAATGTTCTGAGAAGGTTGTATGCTGTCCCCAGATTGAGAACTGTCAATGAAATCAACAGAAAACACACACAGGGACTGCAAGCGTGTAAATGAAAAGTGTTTTACTTCCAGACAAGAAGTGCTTATAGAAGTCAATGCAGGTCCTTCACAACCAATACTTTGGGACCCATTTTCCACACATCAAACAAGACATTTTCTGCACTGTACCACCTCGTCTCAATCTATGAATCCCGTCATACACCCCACAGCTTTTCAGAACCACATCATCATTGTTCAACGGCAACTGAAAGAGCATGAAGTTACTACCAGTTCTTTTGTCCAAGGAGCTAACTATATGTGATTGTAGACTTTCTGCATTAATTTAAGAAATGAAACAAAATGAATTGGACAATACACATATAAGCAGCTTCAAGGTCAACTGTGGTGAGGAGGGTGAAGCTCCTCTTAAGCCCAAGTGCTGTTTTCTTCTTTTTTTTTTTTTTTTTTGCATTGCTAGCTCTTCGTGGGAATTCTCCTTATATGGTCCAAAGGGGTGTCGATTCTGTGCAAACTTTGTAAATTATTATGTAAAAATTTGTAAATTGTAAACTTGTACATTCATCCTCAGACCAACACAACGACCTCACAGTCTTGATCATGGTCCTCCAGCGGTAGTTCAGACAAGAGTCTGCAGCAATAGTAGTCAGGCAGCTACCAGAGACACTGTGACACTTATTGAACATGTTGATATCCAAAAAGTTAAGAAACATGTGCAGTCATTCACACCATCTCAGCGGAGAGGGCTGAACTCAATCTTGGCAGAAAGTCAACATGACAAACTACACTGTTCTACCGAGTAAGCCACTCCTTAAGGAAGCAGACAAGAAGCTGAGACTTTACGGTGGCTGAGCAACTGGTATACTGTAGGTGCAGAGAGATTGGGCACCATGTCAGGCAGTGCCACAAACCTGACACAGGTTTATCTGTGTCATTGTTATGCCCCCAAAGTGCTATACCATAGCAGCATCCATGAAAGCACTAAAGTGATGAGTGAAGCATGGAGGGTGGGGGTTGGTGCTCCACATGAGACAGCACATGTTGCGTAGTGGGACATACTTTGGAGAGGAGCAAAGGTTAAAAGAGAGATTGTAGAGCAGAAAGTGAAATAATTGTATTGTATAAAGCCAGACTCAAAAAGCACAGAGTTAAGCTCTCAAAATGTTTTCAACATAAAACAATTAAATAAAGAAATACAGCATTTCACTACAAAAACAGTGCAAATGTTACTTTTGGCATCTGATTAGAGTAGAACTGTCCCAGTTTCCACATATCAATGCTGCAACTAGCATTGATATGTGGCCTGGTTCAGCTTGTTGAATACACTCTGGCAATTGGCAATTACTCCTGAGGCCAAAGAAATTACAATGTTCACACTGGGCACAGCGCTATGGCAGTAATTGTATTCGTACCTTGTACTGCGCTGGCCACATTCAAATGGTTGATGGAGCCTGTGCACCCACTTTCAATGACACGCGCAAGCTTAGAGTAAATTTTCAAATAGAAAGTCACTTCCACCTCCAGGTAACCTCAAGTTGTATCCAAAATGTGCACCCACCTTTAGCAGGTCGCCAAGTTTATGGGGCATGTTGTGAGCAAAGATGGGGTGAAAATGACTGGGTTGGAAATGGACCCCAAAGAAGTGGACAATGTAAAGAAGTGCCCACAACACTGGTTTGGTCATGGGTTTGGGGGCTTTTTTCAGTATAGTAAGGAAGCTGGGCATGCGTTTATCAGCGTCTATTGGCATTCCCTAGATTGGGCAGTGGGTTTTGTCATTGAAATGGATGCAGGATGCAACTGATAGAGGAAGTACAGAACTACAGCAGGTGGCTAAGCGGTCATCACAAGTCAAAGCGGAATTATTAGCATATATTTTTAGCTGTTATGGCAGGGCTTTCTATGGCGTCCCATTCATTCTGCATCCTGACCATGCTTCACTGACCTGACTCATGCAAGACTCAACCTGGCTTCTCTGGTACCGGCCCCATGAGAAAAAAAACAAAGGAGAGCAGAACTGAACGCTGTGGGTCACCCTGTCTGACCTTTGAGTTGGTCTTGTTTGGTGTCCGGCCAGAAAACTATTTATTCAGATTTTGAATGTGAAAGACTTTTGGGGGTTTTATTAATGTTTATTAGCTGCAAATGTGATAAATATGCATTGCCTGTAATTAGTTCAGCCAGACTGGCTGTTCCCAGGTCTTCTTTGACCATAATGCCATAATACTTTGAATTATGTGTGTTGTTTGGTGACTTTAATTCCAGCAATTTGTATCTGGTCACTACCTCTAAAGTACCCACAAGGACTTAAGCTTAAAGGAAACGTTGGATAAGTCATCAAATAACAGGTGACATAAAGCAATGACTGAACACAAAAGCATTCTGTTTACTAGAGTAAAGCTGCTTAGTTCGCAGACTGGCGACAGGAGTCTTCTGCCAAAGCGAAACTCCATGAATGAAACTCAAGGAGCGGCAACTCTCACCAAGTGGCCCCTTCCTTAATGTAGCAGCTTATGGATACTCCTTAATTAGTGTCAAGCAACCTTGGGTGTGAGTGTCCCACTTGCCCTGCAGTTTCCCTGTACTACACTGGAACTCACAGCTCTCTTGTTTTATGCTCCTGAAGAGCTGAGGTGGCGGGACAGCATTTTCTCATGCAGAAGCAGCCCTGTCAGTGTGTGATAAATGGCATCATCACAGCGAAACCAAACAGCGCCAGCACAGCTCTCCGGCCGGCCTTCTCCACATATTAACACATTTATTTATTTCTGCTCCGCCGCACCGTAAATAGGAATGTTTCAGAGGCACACAGCCTCAGATGTCTGCAGGCGATAACACGCTGGTCAGCAGCTCCAGCGAGTTGTGGCTGTTACTGGTGTTCCCCGCCCCATTCCCGTGCTTTTTCATTATTTAGTGCAGGGAGGGGTCTATCTTGTTTCCCAGCAAAAGCTAAAGAGATTGTGGTTGTTGTGCATTGAAATAGTGTCCAGGACCTCCTGTAGGCTCTCTTAAGTTCATTACTGAAATTCGGTCACTAAAGCTATTCTCCTGAATCAATGAATTGCATTGGATTTAAAAGCAGAAGTTCAGGTTATGAAAATGCAGTATGTAGGGATGTTATTTTCAATGTCTCAGTCAAGTTAAAATAATGAATAATTGCATTTTAACTTTAACCTGAATGTTTAGGCACCATGTTAGTCAGGCAGCTGTAAAACAAACCTACCCATTCTTTTTGGTTATAAACTACAGTAACAGGTAGCAGCTAAGTTCTTATGGATGTAGTCCTTAAGAAAGAAAGCACCACAGGTGTATAATAAAGCAATAATTTTGAAAATGAATTTAAAGGTACTGGATTCATTTATTAAGCTATCTTAGCAAACACAGTCATTGTTGAAATCATGTATGTGATTTTAACATCAATTGAATAAAATTTTGACCAACATGTGAAACGTTTATATTGATTTAAACTGGGCATTCTCACTGTGATCTACTGATGTGTTTTACCAGTTTTCTCAAAACCTTTTACACAGTCCACATAAAGTTACAATAATAAAGATTCCTAGAACAATACTTCCATAATACCATATGTCTTTGAGCTATGCTTTAAAGCACAGCTAACTATAGAGGAAGATGGAGACATTAGGGTGAGTATTGTCACCTGAAACACACAAGTTTTCCAAAGCAAGCATCCATTTAGTTCCTCCACAATTGGTCCAGTGATCCTGACAATTGATGGATTGTTTTAGTTTTCCTTCTAAGTGGAGCAGAACTGGTTCAGAGTGTTTGGTTTTCAGTTAGAAAACACACACCAGTAGCTCGACTGAGAGAAAGCAAAGTTGACAGTTCTGCAAACAAGTCTATAAGTAACAGTTTACTGGTGTGCGAATGTCTGTATATGTGTGTGTGTGTTTGTGTGTGTGAGAGAGAGAGAGAGCGAGAGAGAGAGAGAGAGAAAGAGAGAGACAGTGAGCGGTAGAGATAAATAGATACAATCAAAAATTACTTTCATTTGTGCGTACATTTTTCATTTTGGTAAAATGTTTTGTCGGTTCTTTGTAGGTGCTGTTTAGATGATTTGCATTTGCATTATTCTAACAATTTTGAACTGTTCGGAAATTTACAGTACATAACAGTATGCTGGCAACCTAAAGTTCAAAAGGTCTTTACACGATTAATACAGAATATGTGTGTGTGTGTGTTTTGAACATGCCTTTGTGTCAGCACAGGCCTGGTTCTCAGGCCCATCTGCTGATGTTGTGTGTCTGGTAGACAGGTCCTGACAGGACTCATCTATTATTGATCACCTACTCAGAAGTGTGTATGGACACACTCACACATACATATGTATTGCTCTGATTTCGCTTTGCTGAGAAGGACATTGTAGGTACATTCACCCCACTACTGAAATGAAAGTTTCATAAAAAACACTTTATTTGGGCTCAGGCAAAACTCATCGTCAGGAAAGACAGAGGTCAAAAAACAGGTGGGCAAACATATCACAAGTAAATTCATAATCCAAGTCACAAAACAAAGCAGTGTCAAAACTAAGAGAACCAACAAAGAACCACAAGCACATCAAGTATAGCATCATAGTGACCCCACCAACCTTTTATATGCAGCCATATACGGCAGCATATAAGGAGTGAATAATAACAAAACAAAACATAATATATGTAATTGAATTCAGATGCATTTCTGTCCTAGATCCCACCTTGGTTAGGTGCAACTCTGCATGCCTGTGTTGATGAGGATCAGATGGGTGTATTGGTGAGGGATGTCATGCTCAGAGATGGGAGGCATTGATCCTGCTGCAGATGGGTGTGTGAAAATGTGCAGTGACTCATCAGGCTAATACAAATAATGCAGTGAAAGATGCGTAAACAGCGGGGTGGCGGCGGGGGGGGGGTGGGGGGGGTGGGGGTGGGGGTTGGTTTGGGGACTGGCACTGTAATTAGCGGATGGCATATGCCAGGCCTGTCAGGAAGAGTTTGAGCGTCATACTAATGGGCACACCCCTGCCTTCTGTCCCTGTGGAGGAGAGGACACAGAGACACCACCACACCCATGCCAAAGAACCACCACACTTTATAGTCAAGAGTTGTATACCTAAACCATCAGACAATTGGGTAATTAAACTCTACAGCTGTATGCCACAGCAAAGGCATAATGTGTTACTTATAATCCATACAATCCATACAGAGGAGTCTGAATGGTTTAGGATCTAATCAGAGTCATAAGGGTTAATGGAGTATCACAGACAATGGAGGCACTGACATGCAATGCACTAGTTCACAGCAAACTTGACTGTGACACACAAAGATGCACATAAACACTACATAGTTCCAATTCTGTAATCTCAATTCAACTACATTTCTACTGAGAAACATGGGTGCTGTGTTTGATGTGTTTTTATGACAAATTGCAGAATTTTACATGACAAATTTAAAGAGGACCCACATTAACTACTACCATGCTACAGCCACACTGTGATAGTAAGAGAGTATGTTTACTGTATGATGTATGTGCCACCATATGTACTGTAACAACATGGCTTATGGTTTATGTCAGAGTCCTGAGTAAAATGGAATGCATAATTTTTATAGCGTATAGAACACATAGAATTATACACATATGCACATACCGAGTACAGGAGAGCAACAGTAGCAATAATGCCTCTTTGAGGCTTACCATTGGTATTCCAGCTGTAAAACGTTTTTAAAAGGACCAAACTCTCACCTCATTTTAGTGATTGCAGTTCGATCCGCTCCCTGATTACAAATTGACGGGAAATTACCCATTCAAAAGCCACATCTTGATTGAAAGCAGTATGACGACAACACCAGAAATCTAACACATAACACACTGATAAAAAAGCAAAAGATAGCAGAGAACGCAAACATTTCCGTTATAGATGCCAATTTCAGAGCATTTAAAACTAGCTTTCTGAAATGTATGAGTATAAAACAGTTTTCCAAGGCAAATCTCCATCTTTTGACCATTCGCCATGTGCTTTCCCCAAGCCTACTCTAATTAGATGCCACTATTCATATGCTGGGTGATTTCGGACGAGTTTCCTGCCATCAGACTAATTATGGAAAAGGCATTACAGTGCAGTAGGTTTCTCACGAGTTGGATAAACATAAACTCTGGGGCTATACGAGAGGAGGAAGTGCCTGTTTTCGCTCCAAAAACACATCCTCTCCCAAAGCAAAAGAGATGATTTCATAAGCAGACATTCCAGGACAATATGTATAAATAAGTCTAACACAAATATTCTGGGGTATCAGAGCACTATTAAAAGAAAAAAAAATCCAAGCACAAACACTTCCCAAAAACATTATGCCCACCAGCATGTTCTATTTTGAAGTGAGAGTGAAAGCTCATAGGAGGCATTAATATCAATGCATATACTGCATTTATGAGCACTTTATTAAGACAACTGTGCACCTATTTATTTATGTAATTATCTTATTACCATGCATATACAGACCAGCAGCTTCAGGTAATGTTCAAATCAACCATCAGAATTGAGGAAAATGTGCTATAACTGTTAATCTTCTGGGACTTTCAACACAACAGTCTTTAGAGTAACTCAGAATGGTGCAATAAAAATAAACATCCAGTGAGCAGTAGTTCTCGCAGATGGAGTTCTGCACTTTGTTAATGGCAGAAATCAACAAAAAATGGCCATCCTTTAAAAAATACCACTACACAGAAAAATAAAGTAAAAATACATTTGCCTACAACAACAATAGTTTAATTGTAACTGGGAGACTATGGACATCTGGACATCTCTTACATCACATAGTGTACTACTCACTAAAAGTTACTTTTATGATGCAAAATGTGAAGCTTGAGCATTAAAACTAGCAATAACAAGAGGATGTAATATAGTCAAAATCACAACCACATGCTAACCTACCTAAAATAGCCATGTTATATTTCACCCTGCATGAGGTTGTTCCTCATTCTTCTGTATTTTAATGTTCATGCCCTTGGCTCATGTACCAAATCAGTAGGACCTGTTCACCAGTCTGGTGCATAGAAGAGCAAGTAATTAGTGTATTAAAAAGCTTAACCATCACTTGGCGAAAATCTAAACTAGTTTATAGGTATTATTACATTATCTGAGCAACAAAAGTAATGCATTTCCATCAACAGCTAAAGACATAGTTAGTTAACTATCTGAAATCTTTAGTCACAACCAGGTATTTAGCCACAGTAATGTAAAGGTAATTTAGCCAATGCTTTAAAATAGTCAATATTTTGTTAGAACCGAGATGTATTACCAACAGTCACTCGGAAACTGAACATTTCTGTAAAAGTTTTCACCTTATCTCAGAGGCAGCAGTTACGTCCATTTGGGTCTATTAAAATTGCTAAAATTGGGTCTAGTTAACTTGCGCGTCCTGCCACATGATCTCCTGGTCAACTATAACTCAATGTATATTCAAAGTCAATGCTGCCAGCATTAGGAAGCACAAACTGCATACTTCATATAAAAATCTATGAGGTATCAACATTATCTTGTTATGGGTAATTAATCATTGTTTGAGTGACATAGCATATGTGAGTATTATTGCTGATCATGTGCATCCGATTAAGTAATCTCAGACCGGTTTCTTTTTACTATCCATATTTTCAGCTGAAAATGGATAATTAGTAGTACATATGTAACACATGCAGAACACAGGAGAGGAAATTAATTAATTCAATTACAACAAAAAAATATTTAATAAGTAGTATGCCTGAGAATGTATACAGGTTTAAAGACACATTCCAGTTCCCACTTTTTTTAGAAAGTAACTAGGGATCAATTGGAGAATCAGGCACATTGTAATCTTATAAGGTAAAAATGTAAAAAAATATTTTAACAATCTTTTTTTTGATGAGGTTACCCTTATGATCCTGCTTTGTTTCATACATTCCCTCCCCCCACCAACCATCAGACTAATTAAGATTTAGTGAGGTACGGTGAGGATTAACAACCTAAAACAGGCCAGTAAAAACCCGGGAACAATCTTTGGGCTTTAGAGACAGTCAGCAGTGCTGGTCCTTTGAAGTGTTTTTGTACTGTACACACACTTTTTAACAAGGCTCGGTAGGAAGCTGTGTGAAGTCATGTGGGGGTGGGTCTGTCTTTCTTTGAAGTGGGAATGAGAGTGAGAGCTGTCTGGCCGGTACAGAAAAGACAAGCTGGTAAAAAGGTGGTGAGAGGCGCCGTTTGTTTACACTTAAGAAGCGCCTGGGGTGTGTTTTAAAAGTAGAATTTTTTAGTTAGGCAACAATTCTTGACTTGTTGGCCAAAGATAAAACTTTTATTTAAGGGACACTCCTTTTGGACAGTCCTTACTTTGAAAGTCCAGTGTATATACAACAAACTGTTAATGCAACATTATGTACCAAATTTACCTTAAAATAACACCCAACAACTTACCTTAAAATTATTTTGATGGTACACTGACTAGTAATAGGGAGAACGACGGGTCTGTCGGAACGTCTGCAACTGCACTATGTAACTTTGGTGGAGTGTGCACCAGACCTCCCGTGAAAACAGTGTTATGTGTCATACTGTAAAAAATATGTAAAATTGTAAATATATGTAATATTATATCCTATAATATTACTATGCTTAGTCAACATGATTCATATACTTTCACTTTTCAACAAATGCATGTGTACAGTTGTCCATGAGGAGGAGCTCAAGACGTGATCTGTATTTACCGCAGGGCATTTCACTCCTCAATAGTTCAGTAGCCCAGTAGTAAAAAATACAAATTCTTGCATAATGTCACTTCAATTGTTAATTATAGGCAAAAAAATCCTAAAAAAAAGCCTAAAGTTTGTCTGTATTTTTGTCCAATAATGAAGGGACTGTAGAAAGTATTGTTGTAGCTGTTTACATACTGTAAGGTACAAATACAGCTATCCAAAAAATCTGGTTCAAACTCTCCTCTCTCATGCTCTGTCCCAAGAGTTCAGGGAGGGGACTGACAGCAACAAATGAGCAGAGACGTTAATTTCGCTCAGCAACCCTTTAACATCCTCAAAGGTCATCCATTAATAATGGGCCAGCACTGGAGCTATGGGGCACATGCCCATCCCAGCCCCAACAACACATTAGGCCACGGCTCAGCGCCCTGCTCCTTTGTCATTGCCGCTAATTACCTGTGCACAGTGGACAGAAACCTCTGCGTACTTTGTTTCCGGTTTCAGTAGAGTATGTGTATTTCATTTGCTCTTTTGATCAGAATAATGTACAGTGAATTTCTTTGACCTATTTCACAGTCATAGTAACAATAAACTGATTCACAAGCAGTACAATTCTACAGCCTCACTATGTGCTTTCTTATCAATGCAAACACAACTAACAACTTAAATTATTTTCAAAAATGTTTTGGTTTAGAAGAAATATGTTGAGGTTGTGACAAAAGACCTGAAATATTAAAATACAGGTTCTGCTCAGAGCAACTGTTTTTTTCAATTTTGTCTCTTAGCCCTGAACAATATGATCTCTCACAAGAATACAAAATAAATATCATTTGAAATTAATGGCACACTCTAAAAATCCACAAAAACTGCTGTGCTCTCAAAGGGTTAAATGAGATTTCTGCCATTCTTCTGTAAAGTGGATTCAATTCAATTTGTGAATTGAGCATACATATAGGGGAATTCCCTTGAGAAACACAACACTGAGTAAAACCTTTGACACAAAATTAATCTAATGAAATGTATATTGTACCAATCTCCATATAAGGAGCCTCATGTCTGCTCCTTCAGCTTGCCAGATCGAATGTAATGTCCTCTGCCCATTTTTGCAACCTTCTGTGCTTGGCAATCGTAAAGGGGAACTCGGCCACAGGATCTTTTAAAAAATTCACTAGCCGACACGACAAAACTGTCTGTTCAGCAAAGAGTGGGGGCAGGATAAAAGCAGTGTGAACCTATGTCAGCGAAGTCCACCGCAGAAGGGAGCAGCAGGATTCAGACGGTGATGATTTTACCATTAAATAAGTTATTTGTTTAGCAACAGAAAAGGCTGCATGACGCATAACCAGAAAAGTTTTCGTTCTTTCAAAAGGGGCCCTAACCTACACTTTTTTTTTGTATTTTATTGTTTCCCACTGAAGTCTACTTATACCCTCTGTGTAGGTGTATAATAAAAGCAGTTATGATTTATTTTTGCATGATCATTTTCCATTGTTATGTTTACATCTGTTCTAATTGGCTGCTTTGTTTTGTTTTGTTTTGCATATGTAACTAGTCTTTGTCCATGTGCTTGAAAATATGGAGAACAATGTTTTTCTATAAGTAGGTAAAGTGCCCATATTATGATGGTTTGTAAGTAAGAGATTATAAACTAACTTTAAATCAATTAGCTGTAATTTCTTCTATTAGTAGAAATTTTAAATTTTTACACACACTACACAATTTCTTAAACAGTAGATCCAAGGATGAGTCTACATCCAGCTATATCCATTTGTGTTACAGTAATAAAACAGAATGTCTCTCTTGTCAGTCTTTATTCATAATTTTATGGGCAATGCTAAGACGTCCTAAGAGGCAGTAAATGGCCAAATGAGACTGCATGCCTACTCACAACTACTGCTCAAAATAACCATTTCCCTCTGTGTCTTAAAAAAAACAGTATGACTTTCAATTTCATAAAGTCCCTTGCCTGCCTTTTCTCATACACAGTGAAATCAGGCAGTGTTTATAAGGTAAATATTTGTTTCTCAGTTCACTTTTACACATTTAGAATATTAGGGGAGCAGTGGGGCTTAGTCAGAAGCAGTGTCAAAGGGGAAATGGACTGCAATGTATGAACATAATCATGATGCCATGCACCCGAACCAGGTTTCTGGGGCCTTTGGAAGAGAAACAGGCCCACAACATCACAGATCCTCCCCCATACTGCACTTTTCTTTTTACTTTACAATCTTTTGTATTACACCAGAGCCACTTTTGTGTTTGTTGCCAAAAAGCTCTATCTTGGTCGCATTCGACCAAAGCACAGGGTCCCAGTACCGCTTAGCAAACTCTAGACGTTTACGTTTATGCTTGTAAGTGAGAAAAGGCCTTTTCCGTACATGCCTCCCAAACAGCTTGTTGGCATATAGATAGCACCTGATGGTTGTTATGGAGACTTTGTGACCCCAAGATGTTACTGTTTGATGCAGTTCTCTAACAGTGAGCCTTAGATAACTTTTTACTTCTCTTGCTATCCTTCCACTGTGCGTGGTGCCTGGTGGCAAGATAAACTTATGTCCTCGTCCAGGCTTGTTTTCCACTGTTCCAGTTGTTCATCAACTTCTTGATGATTCTTCTGGCTGTAGACATGGGCAGGTGCAGGTGAGTGTCTGTTTTCATGTAGCCATTGCATTACTTGAATTGCATGAAGGTTGACACATATCTGCCTTACCTGAATGGTCTGTTCTTTTGTTTTTCCCATGTTGGAGAGCGGATAAGAGAATTAGGCCTCTGTGTCACATTATATTTATACCCCAGAGAAAAAGGAAGTGCCTGATTGGTACCAGATTGGCAGCACCTGTTAGCATGGGCCCTGCTACAGTGGTCAGTAGGTGTCTGCTCCAAGAACCAGCATGCCATGTTTGACTGATCTAGGTAGGGCCCGTGCGATAGGGCAACTTTAAGCTGCAGCCAAGTTGCAGCATTATTTGGAGTGAGCCCTAGTACCATCTCCAAATTGGAGACCAAGTTCCATATAATGGGGGATGTCAGAGACAGGCGGTAAAGTGTGTATCTTAAGAAGATGACACCCCAACAAGATCGTTTCCAGCACTTAGGTACCATAGACTGTCTTCTACAGATTTGCAGTCAAGGTTTGCTGGATGATATGGCTGACAGCATTCTGCCCAGACAATCTGAAACAGACAGCATGTAGCCAATCTCCAGTCTCATCGGGCTGCTAGGAGGCCTGCCATGGCTGCCCTTCACCATCAGGCCAGTTTGCGCTTGTGTCGGCAGCACACGCATTTGAACCTGAACATGTGGAGGAACGTTATGTTCAGCAATGAGTCCAGGTTCTGTCTACTGCAGTTGAATCATACGGTCTAGGTGTGGAGAAGACGCGGATTGCTAAACTGATAGAATAACATCTTTTGGTGGAGGCAGTGTGATAGTGTGGGATGGCATCTCCATCACTGGAAAAACAAGGATTGTCATTGTCATTGTCATTGGAGGGAATCTCAATGCAGAGAGATATCGAGATGAAATTCTGCAATCAGTGGCAATCCCAGATCTCCACTGTCTGGACCGAACTCTATTCTCCAAGATGACAACTCTCGCCCCCACAAAGTGGGGTTAATCAAAGACTACCTCTGGAATTTGGGAGTGGAGAGAATGGAATGGCCTGCCAGAAGTCTTGACCTTAACCCCATTGAACACTTGTGGGATCAGGTTGGGCGTGTTCTTTGTGCCAGAGTGACCAACACAACCACATTGGCTGACTTGCGACAAATACTGGTTGAAGAAATGAAATGCCATCCCACAGCAGTGTGTGGCCAGGGAAATTACCAGGCTTTCCAATGATATAAAATGTATTATACTGGGTACAAGAATATAGAATATATTCTGACTGGGTACGTTTCTCTAGAACTAGTTTTCACACCAAACCCACTGTAAATTACTTGTTTCTAATCTGTGCCAGCAATGCAATGCATAAAATCATCCAACAAAAGTTTACTCAGAATGGTGAGCTAATTTGTTTTATACACTATGGACATGTGAAGGTGAATGAGGGGCCCAATAGTGCCATGGCCACTATTCACTCATCTGCTAATGGCTACTTCAGTGGTAATAAATCATGTCACAAAGCTAAAGTAATCTAAAACTGGTTTCATGAACATGGCAATGAGTTCAGTGTTCCTTCCAGCAGCCTTCCTCCCTACCAAATAAAAATCCAATTAAACACTTTTATGTTTACTGTGGCATCAAACACAAAGGTGATTTGGCAGAACAGGAGCATGTAAAATTGCAGTAGGACAGTAAACCCAAAAAACCTTTTCATGTCAACACAGGCCAGCACCTCAAAGGAACATATTGTGGAGTCCATGTCACAAATAATTGAGACTGTTTTGAGAGTAAAAGGAGCTCTAGTGTAGTGTTCCTAATAAAGTGCTGGTTAGGTGTGTGCAATTAAAATGGGAATAATGGGAATTGTGAGCCAATATTATTTTATTTTATTTTAAATTAGGCAGATGTGAAAACAGACCCATTGTCCTTGTGCAGTGAGAGTGTGTGTTCTTTCTGGCACTAGCCCACTCTCACAAGCAATATGTTAGTGCTAAATGCTCAAACTGCCTGTACCGTTTCAATTATGTAGCACTAAATATCTTTCTTGGCTTGTAAATTGTAGCATTACTGTATGTATGAAACACAGACTGTAGTAAAAAATTTAAACATCCACACAAAAATGGAAAAAAGGCAGGAATATGGCTTTTTAAAATTCTGTATAGCATGCCGTGAATTCACTAGGGAGGTCTGGGGACCTGATTTCACAGAATAAAAGTTAAAAATTCCCAAAAGGCCTTTTTGTAATTTGGCTATTTGGTAAAGTTGGCATACAGTAACTCTGTCTCTCCATGGTTAGCATTAGACACAAATCTGTCCTAAATTCTCTCACACAGTTTTAATTAAACGAATATTGCAAGCTGACACTGTTTTACCTTGTGTTTGCAGGTCAACTTGAAATGGTTTAAAATGTTGGATGTTCTTTGAGACAGTGGATAGTGGACACAGGAACATTCAACATTTCAAGCGATGAACTTGTAGCCTTGATACTGATCATAATGCTTACACAATCTTGGTTCTTACATGCTCGGACAGTTCTTCACTCTTCTTGCTTTACTCCATGCTCAATGTGGTACCCAGACACAAATAATCAGCCAACATTTCTCCACTTTAATTGGCTGAACATGTGATTTTTATTTGGCCAGCACCTGTTATACAAAGCATCACCCAATTGAAATTTATTTAAGATTTTGTAATAATTTTGAGTTCTGTGTGAAAGGATACCAAATTTGACATTTTATCTGCTTTTTGTTTCGTTCCAATGCAAACTAAAATAAACATGTGAATATCAAAGCCATTTTTGGCCATGACCAGTGTTTGCAGCGGAACTTCTCACAAGTTGCCAGTACAGAAATAAATTGTGTCAAATGTCAAGAACATTTGAACGCTGTGTGGTTCATTCAAAATTTCATAACCCATCAGTTGTCACAGGCTCAAAAGTAAGTGGACAAACTAACATACTTATTGTATACTTATAAATAGTAGTTTCAGTACCTGGATGGAAATACACTGCAGTCAGGAACTACATAAAGTCTGGAACCAGTGAACACAACCAAATGTTGAGTTTCCTCTCTCGAGATGCTTTGCCAGACTTTTATTGTAGTTGCCTTCTGTTGTTTTAGGGTTCTATTCTTATTTGTGGGTTTTCTCTCTTTGGGTTTGTCAATAAGTGAAAAGCATGCTCAGTTGGGTGGAGGTCAGGTAACTGACACTGCCATTTAAGAACATTGCATTTCTTTGCATTAAGAAGCTGGAGTTGCTTTCGCTGTATATTTTAGTTCATTATCCATCTCTATTGTGAAGCTCTGTAATATCAGTTTTACAGCATATGACTGCACCTTAGCAGAAATCATTCTCCTATTTATTGCAGCAGTCACATAATTTTTAAACACCAGTGACCCAGTTCCATTGGCAGTATCTGCAGAAGGTGAGCTCAAACTTGGGAGGTGATGAAGCGAAAGCCAGGGAAGCAAATAGGGATCTGTACTAGGCTAAATACCAACACTAGCCAAACAGCTACCACCTAGACTACCTTAGATGACTATCAAACCAAATCTCTTCAGCTTACTAACAGAACACTGGGCTAAGAGGACACAGAGAGTACATTAATGGGACAGCAACACTAACCGGTATGACAGGGTTTCTGTTACAGTGTTAAAAACTTTGCTATAGTATGCAACATCTGTGAGCCCCACAGTGCTGTTACCAGCAAATAAAAGCAGAGCTTATTATTTTTTTTCATGAGCCCACCATAAAAAAAGACAGTGTGATTCATTCTGAAACAAAATGTTAGCGTTTAGCCAGTAAAAATGGATAGACTTTGTAAAACAATTACTGTAATTGTAATAAATGTACATTTAATTTACATCTGCATTGTTTCTGTTCCATGCATTATCATAAAAAAAACATACAACAAAATAACAGATACAGTACTTCTATAGAATATACAGTAGTAATGTAAAGTTTAGGCACCTCTGGACAGAACACTAATGCTGCTGTGCATTTTTACACAGCAGCGTTAACTCAGTGTTTTGTTCTGTTCTGTTTGACCAGGGGTACCTAAACTTTTGCATAAGACTGAATGTGCACTTTGTAGATTCACAATTACTGAGTAGTTGCATAGTTTACCAGCCATCATTTGTCCCATCTATAATTAGAAAGTGACTAGATATTATTTGGGTAGTGGCTAATTCTCAGCACAGCAGTGACACTGTCAGGGTAGGGGTAGGTGCTGGTGTAAATATATAAGGTATCGCAGTGATACTATTCTGTGAAAATATTCTGGGTTGATAATATTTACTAACCAAATATATCCAGTCAACAGTGATTCTGTGGCTTGGAAGAAAAGTTATAGCACGATACACCACTAAAAGGATACACTATAGGGATAAAAATATTCTGACACCTGCTCATTCACTATTTTTGACAAAACCAAGGGTATTAAAAAAAGGTATCCTGCATTTGTTGGACTAACTTTCGATACTGTCCAGGGACATTTTCTACTAGATTGTTGAACATTGCTGTGAGGATTTTATTGCATTCCATGTCAAGACCGTTAATGAGGTCAGGGTGTTGGATGATTACTTATCCCTAACTAGTTAACACATCCCAAAAGTATGGGATAGAGCACCATCATTTCAGAGAACACAATTCCACTGCTCCACAGTCCACTAGGGGGCTTGATACCCCGGTAGCCCACGTCTGGCATTAGGCATGGTGCAAATAAGTTAACATTTGTGTGCTCCAGAGAATCCTATTCTATTGCCAGTACTTCTTTACAAGGACTAGACACATTGTGTGTGTGTGTGTGTGTGTGTGTGTGTGTGTGTGTGTGTGTACATTTGCACATCTGTGTCAGCAGTGGTTGCAACTTAAAGTAGCTGAATGCATTCATTAGAAGGGCTGTCCACAAACATTCAGACATATAGTGTTTCTGGTCAGTGTTCCTGTGCCGGTCCCATTCCAGTCATGGATGAGGTAGAATGGAGCTGATAAACTGTGTAGCAACAGATGGGTTACAGCCAGTAATTGTAAACCTATAAAGTGCACCTGGCAAGTGTACCTGATAAAATGACCAGTGAGTTCAGGTACAAGGCTGCCAATAAACAGGCATCCCATCAGTGTAAACAGATAAGGATAGTTTCACTTTTTAGTCTTGGTTCATTTCAGTGTTTTTATTATTTCCAGTGTTACAATCAGCTTGCTAATTTGAAGGCTCCATCCAGATTGATGTACAATGTTGCAAAAAAAATTCACAAAATATCATATCGTCCTTTGTAAAAAAAAAAAAAAAAAAGAAAGTCAGCTGTTGTAGGTGAGACAGGCCTGCACTGGCTCGTCAACAGCAAGCAGAATACAACCTGTCATAAAGATGACATGAACAGTGAAAGGGATGATGCTGTTTTGAGACATGGACCACATTCAGACATGGAGACTACACATGGACACTTTGTTTCTTCCTGTGGTGCAATTTACATACCTTGTGCCATGCCTTAAAAAAACCCTGAATAGGTTATGCAAATAAAGCGGGCCTTTTAATGCCCATGCCTGACAAACGGCATTCAGTAAAAGGAGTCGTCGCCTGCGCAGGGAAAGATGGGCTGCTGCCAAATATTTTTGAAATGGCTTGTGCCGAGGCAATCTGAAGATTAAAAAACATCTCTTGAATTACAATGACACATCACAAAATAAAATTAATGCAGTATTTTCATTAGAAGGATTGAGTCCCGGAGTGTTTCGCTATCCATTAGGTAAAGGGGGTGGGGTGGGGGGGACACAAGAGAGTACAATGATTCTAGTGTTGAAGACCTTTTAGGCAAATACACAGCATCACACCATTGCCCTCTCTAGTGCAGTCTCTCTATGTGTCCTCAACCAAGTTAAGAAGCAGAATACTAATGACGAAGGAGAAAAGTGATGATCTTGCTAGAAAGTTTCATAATAAAGTAGTCCGTTTAACACATTAGAGCTCAATACCTATATTTTTACTAGGCCTATAATGTAAGGCCCATAATGCATTTTAGAAGCAAATCTATTTCTATAAATTATTCTGCAGTTTATTCTGCACTTTATTTATTTACTGTTATTTATTAGTCAGTATGGTGATGTTTAACCTCTTTACGCAGCAAGGCTTATTATACACTACGGCATATTATTTAGGAACTACAGGGACTTCTGTAAAAACTGGCATTGCTTTTCTTTTGGTGACACAAATCTTTAATAACACTTTTGGCCCGTCGGTGGATGATAGACTGTTTGTGTGGTTAAAAGCGATACATTCTCATATATTACAAATATACAATAGAAATATTTTACTGCAAAATACTGTAAAAATGTCACTGTCAGAAAAATGTGATAAAATATAATTGCTTTAAGCCCACATATTGTGAATACAGAATAATAGTACAATAAATAAAATGTATTTACATTGTACATTTTGTGTTTACATTTACATTTTAAAATTCAAATGAACACATTTTATATACAACACTGTTTATCTGGATTCATTTGAATGGACTTTCATTAAAAATGTAATTTTAGACCTTTAATAAACTATCTACAAAATATGAATCTTAATTGTCCTGTGCTTAAGGAAAAATTATGATTTGTTAAAGCTGAGGGCTCAATCAAGACTAGTCTTAATTGTAATTTTCGCATTGTCATGTTTTTTTACTTCATTTAGAAAGCATTTAGGTCAATTACCAATTTTATATTTGTCCACTGTCAGGTACTCCATTAGCTAGATATGGTGTGTCCTGCTGAGTGAAGTCAGTTTTAAGCAGTTCTCGCATAGATTAATGAACATCTGGCAACAAGATGTTTGGAGCCTAAAAAGGGAAAAAATCAATTAGTCTTCTGAAAATGTTTCACTTCTCTCTGCAATGTTTGAACTAATTGGAGAATGTAACCTCATTAATAGTGAAGGCTTTCTAATGAAAGCAGTTAGTGGTGTGTCCTTGCTTAATCTAACAGTTCATTTGTGAAAAGATTGCTTTCTTCTGCATACCACTGTTTAGCAATTGTTAACTTGTTTATTATGCTGCTTATAATGTACTGCCTATAATTTTTTATGACATGGCATATAGGATATTCAGTTGCATGAAGATTTTGGAACATACTGCTATTTAGCAACAACAATAATAATAATAATAATAGATAATGATGATGATGATTATTATTATTACCCTGTTGCTTTTCAGAATGATCTACCTCTCAGCTATAAGAGATCTGGGAAATATGTTGTACAAGTTTATCAGACATAAAAGACCTTTCTTTCAAAATCACAAAAACAGCAGAAGATTTGGAACAGCAGAAATGGGTTCCCAGCCCTGTTAGATAAAACATATTCTAGAAACATGTTTAGATATGTCTGCACATAGTCCAGGGCAATGACAGACTTTACCAAATTTTAGAGACTTATCTAGAGCTGTGTCTCCACCTTGTGGATCATAATGCAACAGGGTCCCTGTTTTTTAAGCAACCTGCATTTTACTGCTGGTATATTAGCCAAGGGTGGACAGAGAAGTTCAAGCATTTGAAAGAAAAAAGGTCTTAATCTACTTGAAACATGTTGATAGTAAGTAACTTTATTTGCAGAGCAAATCACTCCACATTCTAATTACATTAGTGCACTATTATTTGTTGCAAAGATCAGCCATAACATTAATACCAGCTGCCTAATACTAAGTAGGTCCCTCAAAATAACAAAAAAAGTGTCTAATTCTACACAGAAGTACTGAAGATCACAGAAGATCATAGATTTGCCATGTTAATATGAATGTGTAAAGAAGTAAGATTATGTTAGTTGTAATGGCTTTAGTAAAGGTCTATGGAGGGATGAGTCTTAGGTGGGTGAGTGGAGAATGCTGGTTGGGGTTTTGGGGCTCAGACGGCGGGTGAATGGCACAAGCAGCCGACTTCTGGAGTTTGGAAGGAAACAGAAGCTAGAGGATATCCTGAGACATTAGCTTCCCTTTTTTCCACAGTCAAAACACCTGAGTAAATTGTAAGAGCGGTAACATGACAGCATCAACATCTCAGTCAAACAGAAATGTCTATGTCTGTAAAATGCCAGATTTGCACCTCATACCTAAAGGAGGCAAGGCCATTTAGAACTTTATTTGTCAACAACAATTGAATTTTGTAAGTAATACAGAATTTGACCTGAGCCTGCTGTTAAAAAACACCTGACTGACATGGTCAAAAAAGAATTGTAGCTGCTGTGTTCTGGAGCTTGGTTTAGGCTTTTAGCAGAGGAACCTGACAGCGAGGAGTTACAGTAGTATAACTTCAATGTAAGAATGACGCAAACCAGTTTCTCAGCATTATTTAAGGAAAAGATAAAGAAAGACTATTCCAGTGATAGTGTTTATATGTGCATCAAAGAATGTATTATATATATGGAATATATTATAATGGTAAGGTTTTTACAGTTGTAGTTGGTGCAACTGAGAAGCTATCAAGATTACGCACCATTTCCTAGCATCTTTTGGGCCAAGCTAAAGTTTAGCTTTTAGCATGAGAATGTTTTTTAAATACATGCGTGTCATGTTTGTGGATAACATTACCCAGTGGTAGCATGCAGAATGTGAATAATAAATGTCCTGGAATGGAACTTTTTGAGACCCTGTATTTGACTTTTGTATGTACAGATTTACCATTTACATTTGCAAAATGATAGGAACCAGGACAGGGCTAAGCATGTGATCCTAACCAAGCTTTCTAGCTTGTCAAGTATTTAACTATAGTGTCAAATGCTGCAAATGCTGAGACCGAGCAAAAGAAGCAAAAATTCACAGCCTTGTTCAAAGAATAATAAAAGATAATTTATTATCTTTACTAGTGCTGTCTCTGTACTATGATAAGGGTGAAAACATTTGTGTCAAGGTCCAGTTCTGATGCTTGGCACTGATATGCGTAGACACTTTTGATTGTGAACAGAAATTAGCATGGTACTCTCGAGACAGACAGTATAGCCTTCATTGCCCTCACACATCAATGAGCCTTGGGCGCCCAACACTCTGTCACTAGTTCATTGTTTGTCCCTCCTCATACCACTGTCAGTAGATACACACCATTGCTGACAAGCACAACTCAAGTTTGCTGTTTGTGAAATGCTCTGACCTAGTTGTCTGGACAATGATTTTGCCCATATAATAGTTGTCGCATCTCCATTCTTGTCCATTTCTCCTTTATGTAAAACACTGACAAGAGCCAACTGTTTAGTTACCGTCGAACATCCATCCTAGACTATTACAGTCATTATCATTTTTCCTTCACCTGTAAGTGGTCATAATGGTTTGGTTAATCAATGTAGTTTTAAACAGTTTTATGGCTGCCTAAGGCTTTGTACAGCACTGTATAACTGACAGATTTACTACATTCTCTAGTCCTCTTTTTTGGAATCTAGAAAATGTGCTTGGCAAGGTTTGTAAAATGTCTGGGATTTTGCAATGATTTCCTGTCAGGGTTTGTTTCTACAGTTATCACACATTCTGTGTACAGAGTTTTGCAATTATTGGTGAAACTGCTTTCCAAAGGACTTGATTGCATTACTGAGGTCAGGATGTTGGATGATCTTCATCCCACATCATCCCCAAAGTACTGGATGGAGCACCAACCAAGAAAAGGCATGACAAGACAAGCATATTCACCATTTGTGACATTTTTGTGACACAGATGGAATTTGGCATCTGCCTTTAACCCACACAAAAAAACACTACTCACATGCCCAGAGTAGTGAGCAGCCATTGCTGCAGCGCCCAGGGAGCAGAGAGGGCCCAACAGTGCTCAAGGGCCCAACTGTGGCAGCTTGCTAAGCCCAGGTATCAAACCCACAACCCCGTCATCAATAGCCCGGAGCTCTAATTGCTGAGCCACCACTGCTCCTAATCATTCCATCATTTCATTCCAGAGCTTTATATCCCTCCATCCCTTGCCTGTCAGCAATAGGTGCAACTCAAAGTAGCTAGATGTATTCTTTAGAAGGGGTATCCACTGACATTTGCACACATAGTGTATATTAATGCTCATTAACATAGTTGCTTGGTTTTAGTACTATTTCCTTTCCATTTACCCTCACACACATTGCCCCCCCCCCAACATATCCTGCTTTATAGCACCATCTACTGTGCAGTGTTGAGATTGTGTCACTTGGTGGGCTACAAGTGATGTTATTTTCTAACGTGGATAGTAAGTTAGAACAGTAAAATAGATGGGCTAATGTGTTTGCACTTATTTAGAGTTCTTTGAGTTCCATCATACCCAATTTAACTACTGAGCTAGCTAATTAACATACATTTTCTTGTTTTTTTATATTAGTGAAAATGACACTATTATGCTACTATTTAACTCTGTAACAGTTGAAAATGTAAACAATGTTAGAAGTGTATGATGAACAAAGCTGTAGACTTTCAATGTATTTATATAGCTAGCACTTTTCACAACGAATGTTTAGAAGATCAATAAAAGCACAATAATATTAAGTGGTCTTCAAATTTACAGCAAAAGTTAGATTATCTTTTAAAAACAAATATTAAAAAGAAAGTAATATATTGTTTGTGTTTGAATACATGCATACACAGGGCTACACATATTTATAATCAATTTACATTTTACAGTCTATAGAATACTTAACTATAAAAATGTTACTTGTTTATATCATCATTTTAGCACTGAAACCGTGTAAGTACCCATACCCTATCAGCAGCAGCCCCAGCGGTTTGTTAGTGGACAAATTCAAATTTCAAATCTCCGAAATGCGCAAAAAAACGATAACGGTTGAGCTTTGGTCGGTCAGTAGCGCGAGCGTTGGTTGAACTGCAGCGCTGCAGGCTTAAATTAATCAGGGCTCATGTGCTGCACCTGTTTCTTTCCAAACCAGAAAGGGAACTTTGGAGCTTCATGCTCTTTTTCGTGGACGTAGAGAGTTATGAAGCGTTGTGCCTTTTTTTAATTTATGATTTGTCTACCATGCAGAAAGCGCCGAAGAAGTATTTCGTGAACATGGACGAGTACCTAGCCAGCATCGGTTTGTACAGGAAGATGATGGCCCGAGACGCGTCCTGCCTCTTTCGAGCCGTTTCTGAACAGGTATTAAAACACAGCCGATTAGTGACTCATGTATTTGTTTTTCGAAAACGTTTGGTTTGGCCTCAGCGTCTTGAGAATTTCAGTTAAACTTCAACACCATGTGTATTCTGTTTTGGTGTGTGCTAGCTCTATTCCTCTCAGAATTACCATTACAAAATAAGGAAAGACTGCGTCGACTTTATGAGGGCAAACAAATGCAACTTCGAGCCTGTAAGTAAGTTTTAGGCTTTCTTGTCAGTCTGTGGCTCGGCTCTCAGTAATGTATGAGTCTTGTTTCATAAGGTTTGTTGTATTGCCCTTTTTTTGCAGTTTGTTGAAGGATTTTTTGAGAAGTATTTGGAGCGTTTGGAGGATCCCAAGGTCGGTGCTTTTGCTCACCCGGGGGGTTGGGTGGGAGCACAGCGCTAGTACACCCTAGCATCCGTGAAATGATCTAGTCAGCCAATGATGTGGCAGCAGTGCAAGACAGCACAATCACGCAGATAGGGGCCAGGCAGTATTCACATCAAAAGTCAGAAGGGGAGGGGTAATTTGTAGCTTGGCGTGCTTGTTAGTTTAAGATGGGCTGGTTTGAGCAACGTTAGTTTTAAAACTACTCATCTAGTGGGATTTCCATTGACCGTAGACTGTTCAGTTTATTTAGAAAAGTGTTTTAAAAAAAAAAAACAGCACATAATGTAACAGTCATGTTTAACTCTGCCCTTAGGAAACTGCAGGGCAAGTGGAGATTAAGGCTTTGTCTCTTCTATACAGGTAGTCTGTTTTTTTACTTTGTCATAGTTTCATTCACCTCTGTTGCCTTTGATTTTTTTTTTTCCTCCTTTATTTATATATATTTAAGTGATAGAATGACATTGTCCCTACCCATCATTTTCTTAACACAGGAAACTGGGCGTATGTTAAATTACAAACAAATAGTTTGATTTGGTTAGTCATATACTGGTCCTCACTGGAATTTATAAGTGAGGCAGAACTGCCCAGATTTGAACCCCGAGGACATTTGATGTGGCCGGTCAGAAAGTTACTCTCACTGGTGAGAGACCAAACATCATCTCCCATCTCCAAAATGGCAGGTTTTACAGAAGAAGGGGGAAAAAACCTTTAACAGTCAATGGAAGTGTAAAAAAGATTATATTCCAAGTCATTTTGGAGCAGATCTGTTGGTCCATTTATCTTAAAATTAGGGCACAATGTAAAAAACTGCCAAATTCAGATTGTTGAACATGGCAGAGATGGAGAGATGTTTTGCGTTACAGTATCAAATAAAAAGTAAATATAGATGAACACTTTAATCCTAATGTTTAATGAAATATTAGTGTAATGCTAAAACTAATTAAAAAAGGAAAAAATTAAACCTTTCTACCTTCATGTATTTTGTGTTTGCAAATTATTTTAATTAAGTAAATGTAACTAAATTTACTTCAAAAATGCATAAGATGCTAGAGTGGTTAGTGAGGCTTTGCATGGCATGTGCTATAATTTCCAGTGCTCATTCTGGTACTGTAGCATGTTGGTCATAGGAATTCCGATTTGGCCCCTTCTGGTCTGCTCCAAAAGTGAGGCTTCTGTATTATAAGTTTCCAGTTATGCTTCTAGAAACAGCAGTAGGAACGGATGTCATTTTTTAAAAAAAACGGTGAACATAAGAGATGATGCTCATATGAAGTGTGTGTGTGTGTGTGTGTGTGTGTGTGTGTGTGTGTGTGTGTGTGTGTGTGTGTGTGTGTGTGTGTGTGTAGGCGGTGCTTTATCATTTACAGGTACCCAGGGAAGCCGCCAACTGAGATCGGAGACGATGTCTTGCCCAAGGTGAGCGTAGGATGACTGAAGTTTCCCATGTTTTTAGTTTATTGAACTGGATGGCATGATGGCTCGGTAGCCAAGTCCTTGGTGTGTAAGGCCAATGATTTCTTGGTTGGCAACAAGTTCAAAGGCACTTTGGCTTTTTGCTTCCACCACCAGATGGTGCTTCTAAGTTAAAGACTGCAGAAAGACTACAAAGATTTTCACAGCACTGACTTGCTTAAAAAATTTTTTTTCTTTAATTAAGGGAAGGGAGGGTGAGGGAGAGAAACTTTTATTTGAATTATTTTTCACAACATCGAATCCTCAGAATATATCTTGTAGTATTTGCTAGTATGACCTGATAAATACTCAATTGAACATTGGTTTGTGATTGATTTGCTCATTTTATATTAAATATAGGGAAAAGTAATATTTCTGCTATTATTTATGTTTTTGTGATGCACAAACTACTACCCTGTGTGTATTATGGAGATCAGTGCATTTAAAGAACATTTATTGTTAACATTAGCATTAGGTAATTCTAACTCTTACAAACTGATCATTCTGAAAACACCAGCATTTTTTTAAAGGTTATTCTAGTGCTTTTCCTGATTTAAATATCAGTACTTGGTGATGGATCTTTCACTACAAGAGTCAATTACTTAAATTGTCTGCAAACAGGGTAATTTCTGTTTGGTTTAAATGCATGCAAGCATTACCAAAGAAGGAGCATAACTCAACTTCCAATAAATGCATCATTGGTATCATAAAATGTTGGTGTTCCATTTCTGGTCCTATTGGTTCCTTTATTTCTGTGCAACCTTCTAAACCAGGGACTGGAGACATCCGGATACATCAAAGATTGTTTATATATTTGTGTGTGGACTTAAGCACTTACTGTGTGTTCCAGATTTTGCTCTGTTGTTCCAGCAATGGTCACTATGACATTGTCTACTCAAGAGCCTATCCAGTGGATGCAGCAGTATGTCAGTGTGAGTTTTGCTAACATTTGTGAATCGCAAATTTTTCTGCCTCCAACATGTTTGTTCTGAAAGGAGCCGTTTGAAAATGAACTTAAAATGCTTTGCCAGCCACAGTAGTATTTATTGCATATGCTGTTCTGCCCCTGCAGTGTGTAAGAGGCATGTGTTCAATCTAGAAGGGAGAGATGGAAGAATATTGGGTGAATCCTGATGACATTTGTGCTTTAACTTTGTTTACAGCCCTATTGTATGAGTTGTTGTACACACGTGTTCTTGGCATTGAAGAGGAGGATCTACACATGGCTCTTGATGGATTCCGAGCAGGGGGACGACGCTATAGGAACAGCTTGTCTGTGTGCAGTGAGGATGGTGGTTATGATACCCCTGAAGATAGGGGTCCGAGGTCTGCACATACACAAACAGGAATTCAAGGCTATGTATTTCTGCCTGACAGAAGGTGCATTGTTTTATTACTGTACTTAAAATTTTCCAGCTGTAGGAATGCTCTAAAGTTGATGCTATCCGTACAACCATGAAACAAGGCACTACTAAGGATGTGTTTTTATGCTTTGCTTTGATGATCTAGGGAGGAGTGGGAGTTTAGTGGTCATAACCGTTCTGAGGATAAAGCCAAATTTGGACCTGAAGACCAAAAGGTGATGTAATCCAAAAGCAGGGACGCGCATGTATAGTTGTTTGTGACATTTTAGCACCCAAGCTAAATTGCATGTTTTGTGCACAAATTTTTACAAGTACATAGAAAATTTCTATGCATTTTAAAAAGGTAAAAAAGGTAAAGGTGCACGTATTTGTCACTGTACAGTGTGCACTGTACAGCGAAATGTGTCCTCCGCATTTAACCCATCTGGTAGTGAACACACACTCACACACACACACATGTGTTAGGGGCAGTGAGTACACACACACACCCAGAGCGGTGGGCAGCCAACTCCAGCGCCCGGGGAGCAGAGAGGGTAAAGGGCCTTGCTCAAGGACCCAACAGTGGCAGCTTGCCGAGCCCGGGAATCGAACCCACAACCCTGTTATCGATATCCCGGCGCTCTAACCGCTGAGCCACCACTGCCCTGCATAATTTAATGCATAATTACTGTTTTATTTGTTATGACCAGGTGGCCTGTACAAATGTTATCACTTTTTTTCCAAGAAACTCAACAAAGGAACTTCAACAGGGGTTTGCAGACATTTACATACAACTGTATGTGATAAATGTGGTTTTTCCTTTAGGCTCCAGAAGGACCAACAAAACTTGCTCTTCCCTACAAAGTCCTCAAATCATTGGAACCGGAGATGTACCGTAATGTAGAGTTTGATGTTTGGCAGGACAGCCGCAAAGGTGTGTAATTTGTAGTATGTTTTGCTTTATTCATGTCATGGCCTTATTTATTAAAAAGGTGTCCATGTTAATTCTTAAAATGGATCAACATTGATGCTTTTCCTTGTGACCAAGTGGGAAAATGCCTAGTTCTACTTTTTTGGAATAGGGTTTAGTTTTGTTTTCGGAATAGTCATTAGATTCTTAAGGTTTTATGTAAAATTGATGGGACCGCTGCATTGTATGATTTTGCAGACAGCGATGGTATTAAAAATGAGTAGAGAGTGACTGTCTCCAGGTCTGGTGTCGGGGAGCACTACATTCAACCATGTTTGTTAATGGACCTTTTTGAGAAGTTATGAAGTTCTCTGTAAGAGTTTCTGTAAATGTCAATCTGTCTCTGTTCAGGGGCAAAATGTAATTTGGTTCCCCACATTGTATTGAATGAATGATGTTCTCTTTTATTTATTTTCTCTTTTATTCTTATTTATTTATTTATTTGTATTTTATTAATTTATTTTTGGTGTTTTAGAACTGCAGAAGACTGATTACATGGTGTTTGCTGGCAGGCAGTATTTTTTAGGAGACAAGTGTCAGGTATAGTACACTAGGTTTGGCTTGTATAATACATTAAGTTCAGTCAAATTACACAGTAATGAATTTGTACATCTTTATGTTAATGGTCTTTAGTTTGTTTTGGTTTAGTGCCCTTCATAGGTTTGTTTGCTCATTAATTTTTGTTGCTCAGGTGCGTTTGGATCCTAAAGGGAAGTATTACAATGCTTTCATCCAGGAAGTAGGAACTCACCAAAGTGCTGTGACTGTGTTTATTGAAGAGCTGGGAGAAAAGTGAGTGGCATACACGTCACTGCCAGTTTAATAACAAGTATTGTCGTTAAATGGTATTATAAAGATGATGCCATTTCAGTGCTGTTGTGTCAAACTATGGAGGGTTATAGTTAGTGGCATAACCGACCTCTTCAGCCATGGATTCATTGACCAAGTCTAACCATAATGGTGTGGAATAGTGTTTTACTTTACAGAGGTTACTTTTTAAAGTAATAATTCCCTATATCTTGATGAGGTGCAATGAAAAGATCACGTGAACAAAACATGTGGAAAGAACCATTACGGTATGTAAACATTGTGCCTCAGGAGTCACATGTTTAAGAGGAATTGATTAGTAATGTATCAGTATGAGCCTGTTTTCAGCCGAAATATTGGCAAATATTTTTCCAGCTAGGCCAATTCTGAGAGCTGATCAGTCACATGAAACATATCATCCATGTTTGGTGAGCTAAGGATTGCAGCAGCTCTGTGCAGTCTATTCGGCTCTGGTACTTCCTAGAAATGGACTAATTTTATGATTGTTTAGATGACTTACTTGTCTTTTATTTAAATAACTAAGACCTGGCCTGTAAAAAGTTAATTTCTTTACAAATACAATGAACCTATCAGACCACTGTGATTTATTGGTTTAACTATCCTTTAATCAGTGTCTGCAAAAAATATTAACCAAGTTAACTTTCTTGTGTTATAGGCACTTGGTATCTTTGACCAATTTGAAACCAGTAAATCCTGTCCCAGCATGGAACGTAACACCAAGCAGAAAGGGCAACTCCTACAGCCATGCTGAACATTACCCTGGAGAACTAGGTGGCTTCTACCAACAATAATAGTGTTACACAAAATAACATTTTGATAGGGGGGCTATTTTGTTTGCATAATGTTAAGTTAAAATTTATTAACATTGACCGTTATCTTTCTGTTTGAGATTGGTAGCATTGAGTGTTTCCAGTCAGCTTAGTGGTGTTTGCTGTCTACTCCAGATCCTGAGCTGCGTGGGCGGCGCAGGTTTCTGAAGAAAACTCGGGGTAAAGAAGTTCTCATGGCCTTGTCTTATGGTCGGTCTCAGCCTGGCCTGCCCCCCCGTCTGCAGCCTTGCCCAGGGAACTTGTCCCCTGTCCGTGCTCCTGGGGTGCACAACACTGCTGCGCCCACAGGAGGCCTTGGCTATGAGCACTACCGCCCACACTCTGCCCCCAGACCACCTCGTGGATATGGACCACCCAGGTCAGACATCCAGGGCTGTCCATACTGACACGTTGTAGTACTGACTAGTTGGCCTATTTTAGCCACATCCTGCCTGTTTTATCTTTATCCTACCTGTTTGCACCGTGCTAGTATTAGTAGTCTAATACTACTGCTTGTAAAATCTATTGCAAATTCATGCTTTGGCATGTGACGATATGCTTTCTGAGTTTGATTGCACACCTGCTGCCTAATTGCTTCCCGCTCACTCCTGCAAGGAGCCAGTAATCTTAACTGGCCTATTCTAACCCGCAATTTTGTGTACCATGAGCTGGAAAGCAACTGGCATCCACAGAAACTCGCCTTGTGCAGATCTCTAATAGAGAAGAAAATGTTATGATGCATCTTAACAGACAATGTTACAAAAGGCTTCCTTTTCAGGTTTAAAGCCTTGGTTACAGCTTGATGTGCGTGCGTATGTCCAGTCTTGCTCTCTTTGTATACTGGGGCCTTTTTGTTTGTTTCCTGCTGTCTCCATGCCTTCACTATTCTGGTCAGAAGCTCAGCACGTTTCCTGAATAGACACCATCTCATTGGACCAGAGGTGGCATACTATCCCAGCCCTGGCAAACGCTGCTACCAAAGCTTTGACAATTACTCTTTCAAATCACGGTAAGAGATTCTCTCTAGACACTTCTTATAAGCCCTAGTTGAACATAGCCTTACCTAGAATCTAATCCCTTAATGTGTAATTATATTTGTCTTGAGACCGCAGTTGAAATGGTGGAAAAAAAAATTTTTTGTTCTGTTTAAGTGTCCTATAGCCAACTGTAAGTGTATTTTCTTGTACAGCAGGAGCAGGCGTCAGATGCACTCTGTAAATAAGGAATGTCAGTTCAGCTTTGTGCCTGACCCGGGAGAGGACACCCAGGACATAGAAGGAGCCATGACCTTCTATGAAATGGAGCAAGCAGATGAAAATGCTTTCTCACCCATACCAGTTTGTTACAGTTTTGTCTAACTTGGACAGGAACTTTACTTTCATTCTGTTGATTTACCAGCAGGGATGTAGTGGATAAAGCATTGGGTAAACCTGAGACGTCATTGGGGAGTTTTTCTTATTCAGCCTATTTTGTCTGATGTGTAATAAGGTTGTATATACTTAAACTAACTTAAATTGTTAACTGAATAGGTCGTTTTCATACAAATATAAAAAATAATAAAATTATTGTTCTAAATTCTCTTGTAAATTTAGAAAAGAATTTAATTTTAAAGTTTAAAAAGTCCATTTGTGTTTTTACCCTCCACTGAATCCCTGATTGCCACGAACAGTAGTTTAGCAAAAGAACTGAGAATGCTGAATGAACACTTTTGTATGGGCAAACACATTGTATTTTGTAATTAAATACCCTACAAACGCTGATACCATTTCCCTTAAAATTATGTATTTTGTCTTGTTTATCTCTGTCTCTGCAGGGTCAAACTGTTTCTAGCACCATGGTACCTGGTCCTGCTACTTACTGGGTGCCAAGAGGCTCCAGCCCTATACCATCTAGTAAACAACCCATAACATCGTCTGAGGAGGACCCTGATGAAAGGAGCACTGCTGGAGACCATGGTAGCTTCTTTTTCTACTCTACCCATGCATTTAAACATATACACATTTACCCTGCAAGATGGTAACTTTTCAGTGTCCTTTCACAGGTGAATACACAGAAGAGTACATATTTTCCGCCTCTGGTTAGTGTTTATTTTAGGTTCTCTTTATGCAGCATGCATCACTATTGCATGTGTGCTTTAATGTTTGTTACTTTTATTTGTAATCTGTCTAATGTACCTTACTGTTTTTCGAATTTCAGATGCAGGGTTTCAGACCCCGTCTGTTTATGCTGCTGCAGAGTCTACTACCAACCTGGTACTGTGCACATCTTGTGCTTGCTTCTATATTCATTCAAGATATTTCTTACTCATTGTGCCTTAAATGACCACCTATACACTAAATCCTGGTAATGAACTGTTTGGTTTTAGACTATTCAAGAGGGAGGCTCTCGTGCTGGGTCACCACAAGAGGGTGTTGCTACCTACAGTTACTCTCAACAGGCATGTTTTCTATATGCTAAATTTGCTGCATGATTTATTTGCTAGATTATCCTAGAGAAATTATTGGAAATTCTCAGTCACTTGCTTAGGATTTTTGACATGTTTTTCAGGTGGTAGTGAAGTCAGCAGTACTTTCTTCCTCTCAGCCAGTCAACTCTGCCTCAGCTGCCATCTTTACCTCCAATTCCTCTCCTTCTTCCTCAGCTGGGAGCTCCCATAGCTCCCCAAATCCTCTACAGCCTTCTATCACCACCCCTGGGCAGCCCCCACCTCTACACTCAATGGGAAGGCCAGGTTTGTCCATCCTTTTATCTCTCTGCGCCATTATAACTATAAATTCACTACTTGGCCAAAAGTAGGAGGCCATCTTCTCTAATTAGTGAGCTATTTTAGCCACACCCATTGTTAGAAAGCACGTAATCTCCTAATCAAAGATTTATGCCGTGCTAGAACTGCTTCAGGCAGTGAAATTCTGTCCCAGTCAACACTCTTCTCAGGTTCTAAACAACTTCTGGAAGAAACATCAGCATGAGAACACATTTCCTTGCATGAGAAGCTGTACTTGCACCATTCCACCACTGCAGTAGCAACAGTTTGGGGGGGGGGGGATCTTGTAGGTGCATAGGTTAGCTCTATAAAGACATGACATGAGACATGACATTGGTTCTTTTGGAAGCAGCCATGATCTAAAGGTTGATGCCCAACATAGATATTCACAACCTAACCCCTAGTTTTTAGTGAATACTTCTTTTGCTTGCTTCGTTGCACTGTTTGTAAAGAAGGAACAACATGAACCTTGCCTGGTGCTTATTTGGCATTTATCAGTCACTTCAGTGGTGTGAACTACTAAAGAACCCAGTAGGATTCAGTCTTGAGTCATGGTTTAATTGAGCTTTGTGATTTGAATGGTGCCTTGATTACAAGGTCAAGGTCATTTTTGTCAGGTCTGAATTCAAAATTTGACACATGCCCTGTTTTGCACTTTCTCTTGCGCTCTAGGTTCGGTGCAGTTTCCACCACCATCCCCATGGTTTGTAAATGAAGTCGGGGAACCAGTCACTGTGGCCCCACCACCCCCTTACTCTTATGACCCTAATGGCAGTGACTTACCTAGAGGTTAGAAAAACCAACAGCTTTTTCATAGATTGTGTTTTGTAACACTTGTTTTTAACAAAGTGCTTTGTTCCCACAGATTGCAAGGTCTTGCAGTATTTTTTCAACTTGGGGGTACAGGTTGGTGATGTAGCCTGCTCTTTAAAAAGTGTCTGTCTGTCTGTGTCTGTTCAAATTAAACGTTGTTTGAATGGACTATCAGTAGTTTTGGCCTCTTGTTCCTTATTTATAAGTCAAAAGGAGCATTTTTACATTGAGGCTTTTCTCTGCTCATTTTGACTTAATGTCTGTTATACAGTAACAATTTTTGAAGCTTAAATATTTTAGATAATTTTGACACCAGCTTGGTTAAATAGAATGTGAGAGGAAACATGTCTAACCATGATTTGGTAGGCATGCATTTTTAGCCAGGTTCTTTGTTCTTCTGTCTGCAGACTTATCAGCAGAGTTACTGGCATTCCATGGTGCATATGCAGCAGCTGTACCAGCAGCCTGGGGCTGGTGGGGAGCCTCAGTTCCAGCCTTATCCAAACCCTGCTGCAGCTCCAAGTCCTGACCATACTGTCCCCCAGCCCTACCCTGAGCCTGCCCGTTCATGCCTCCAGCCTCAGGTTGAGCCGGCCAGCAACGGTCAGCTCCTCTCAATCACCACCTCTGCAAACCTTCATACTCTAAACTTGCACATCAGCCTTGAGCTTTTTACATAGTCTGCTGTCCTCTTGCTTTTCTTCTTCACTACATCTCTTCACAACTTTTCCCACCCTCACCATCCGTCTCCATTGCTTCCTCCTTTCCAGGCACCCCTGTGGCCATGGAGCCCCCAAATCCAGCAGTCCCGGGCACGGTGTTCTTCCCCCTGGTGCAGGAGCAGTGCAGCCAGCCCCCCCTACACCCCACCTACGAGCCTTACGTGCCTGTGCTCTCCACTACCTACCACTACCTCACGCCCTGGAACCCTGTCCCACATCCACGTTTCCACCACACCTCATACTGCCCCTCCTCCCACCCTCATGTTAATTACATCACCACCCCATCTCACCCCACACACTTTGTGCCACCCAGTATGTAACTAATCACAAGGGGCCTTATCCTCTGTAGCACTACCTCACAAGCACGGTTCCTTTGTTATTACAGTTCCTTTTAGTACCTTTTTTTTTTTTATGGTGTTCACCCTTTTGGGTTTATTTATGGTTTGTTTCTCACTTGGTTTTTGTTTTGTATTGTTGAATAGTTTGTTTTTCTTAATAAAGGGTTTCCCAATATGTTTGAGTGCTATTTTTTTTTTTTGTGTGTTGTACGCTTTTATTCTGCACCTTGTACTGTAACACTGTACCGTTACAGCAAGTCCACAAATGTGCTGCAGTTCAAATTCAGTTCTAGTCCTTAATCATTACTCAATAAGTATTACAATGCTTTGAGTAAGAACAGCGAGTTAGAATCATCCCATTAGAAATATCTTTGCAATTAAAAAATCTAAACTTGAATGGTGATCTAAATTTCATCTGAATTTTACGGTTGAAATTCAGTCTCTTTACATCTTATTTTCAGTTTAAAGAGAGTCTGGGGGTTTAGCAGGGTTTAGCATGTGCTTCAGAGCACATAATTCTACACTGAGCAATCGCACCATGGTTGACGAGTAACACTTAGCACAAACCGATTCTTTTCTGCAGATCTATGCTGGATTGTGCTAAAGGTACATTTCTGAAGCTGTTTTGATGTGAATGTGTTTAATTTTTTATCTTTGAATCAGAGAAAATGTTACTTTCACAATTGTTTTCAAATTCACATCTATAATGATTCTAAGCTCCATACAATAGTGCTGTAATCAGCCGGAGTGAAAGATTCCTAGAATGCAAGTCTGTATTTTTGACACCATGTTGAGGAAACCTCACATCCTCCAGGCTTACACAGCACTTTAGCCAGGATTTTATACAACAAATAATCATAACTGAATAACCCAGGCTGTCACAGGAACTAATGTAATCATGACAGGTGTTTGGAGGCCGTCCAATTGGAAGGAAGTGCAGGAAGGCACTGAGTGACCATGCAACCCAGATAGAAGACTTCCTGTTTGCCTCATAAAATATGTAGTGCACTGGGGTCTCAGTGGGTCTCACTATTTATCACCTAAAACCTGAGGGTCCTACCATACATTATGGCATTTATCAGCAATATGATCCTCCACAATTGCATGTTAAATTGTTTGATTTTGTGATGTTCATTTAGCAGCAGTAATAAAACAATGTAAATAACAAACACCAACACTGTGTTTCTGTGTTTACATGATATATTTGGATGTTTTGAAGCAAAGGAATGTGGACAGCTTTTACGATTGCAAATCTCTTAAAATTTAGACCAACAAATCTAGGGATATTTCTATAAATGCTATCCATGCAAATCAAACTGGATATGAAAAATAACCTGTTTATTTCATTCCATTACATTGTCGTGTGACTTAATGACCATTTCATATGAATTCCATCATTCTTATAAGCATAGTTAAGCAATATAGAAAATCATACCAAAGCAACTTTTCTGTAAATCAAGATAAAAAAATCCTTGTCTTGAGACATAAGTTAAGCATAACAAAAATCTCTCTTATCCCAGGAAAAAATATAGAAAAATAACTTTATACAAAAACAGAAAATTATTATTCTTAAAGTTTCCAAAAAAAGAACTTGAGAAAAAGTTGAGATGTATCAGTTTAACTTATTTGCACAAATTAGAGTAAAATATATTACGAAACAGATGTTACTAAAACTTTTTAAAGCAACATCCAACAAAGTGAAGAATGAGGATAATGAACGACATATTCGGTTAATATGTTTCACAAACCTAATTATTATACGAGTCAGGTTTCTGAACACAAAATAAGTTTTAGTCTATGACTTATCTGTGTTTGCACTGACACACTTGCCCAGGTTGTTTCATAATCTGAATTTACACCACCAGCTCAAGTTTCAAAATAGGACAAACACTATATAGCCATTCACTAGAGACAAACTATCCCTCAGCAGAAAAATCCAAATTCCTCTGTAAACAAAATCATGAAGTGCATGCACATGGGATTATTGTTCAAATGCATATGTCATAATGTGGCAGTGTTGTTAGTTTGATCTTTCTCTTTTTTGTTCCAACACCAGGACACTACCCATAAAGATCTGCCCTCATTCTAATGATTTTCACTGTAAAATCAGTTGATAATGAACCAATAACTATTCTAATAATTTAAAGAATGCCTTTCACCTGTGAAGAAGGGAACTATTCTGCATAGCTGGCACTTTGGCACATTTAGCCATGCTGCTACCACCTCTGATATGTAGCAAGATCAGCAAAACACATCCAAGGGATTCACTTTAACCTTTGGCTATATGTCTCTTCCTGAACTCCTGAATGCTATGCTTGTGAAAACTGAACATTTTCTTAAGATGAACCAGGAAAGCATCATTAAATCAATAGCACACAGTATGTATTGATAATGAGCAATGTAGCTATTACTCTGTGCTGCAAAGAAAATTGATATTTGGTGTGTGCAATGTGTCAAATAGAAAACAGCATTGCATTAGAGGTGTGTCACCAATGCAAATACACTCCCATATTGCAGAAAACATAAATGTTAACATTTCCAATATTGTATACAGTATTTAAAGACTACTTATTTGCTAATTATATTTTGCAGTAATAAAGCAATTTGAATACACTGCATGTATGAGTATCGTCCATTGCCAGTATTGTTGATACACAGTCATTTTAGGCCAGAAACAGTCATAGTGGGAGCCCCTCAGTTGTCATGGCCTACTCTTAAGCAGTAATTAAGATTAAGAGTCTGTGCCTAGAGCTGTGTTGTGACTGACTCTTCCTGCTCCCAGTAAGAAGAACCCAGGTTTTCACAGGGCCCAACATAACCCTGACAGAGGTCCTCACTAGAGGACAGCAGACGGGAGCTGGAGGCAGTCAGGCTGGAAGCACAGTGCAGGGGAGGCAGCGAGGAGTGGCCTGGGGGTCTTAGTAAGAGGCTGTCCCTGCCATTTGCCTGCTGTGATGTGGACTGTGTTGGGTTTTGATCTCTCTCACTGGATCCTACTCCCAGTGTGTGCAGGTGCAGCTCACTCCTTGTCACACGGCCCTCCGGCGGGGTCCGCGGGTCCTGCCAGGAGGTCTGCGGCTGTAAAACTCTGACCGAAATGCTGTAGGCAGACTGTTGCTGTTGCTGAGGAGGCTGATTGCTTAGGCTTTGCGTACCTGCCTCTGGCATATGTCCATTCATGCGATGGAACAGCAAGCCTAAACGTCGCAAAGAGTCCTTCTTTGAGCGTGAGAAGCGCTGTAGGCGGCTGCTTGTCCTGACAAATGAGGAGGGCGACCACTTGCTCTTTCTCAAGCCGTTGCTCTTTGGTCTATCGTCGGGTAACTCCTCCATGCCCGCCATGGAGCAGAAAAGGGCTGACACACTGTACTGGCCCTCTTGGTTCCTCCTGTCTACCTGGGTGAAGGAGACAGAGCTCTTGACCTTGGTCGACTCTGTCTTCTCTTCACAGCTCGCATCCCTATCCTGTCTCTCCTCCTCTTGTTCAGCCTCGGCTGGGTCATCCTGCTGTGTGGCCTCACTGCTGGAGGAATAGGTGCGGCGTGGTGGTTTGCGGTTGCCCAGCAGGTCCAGAACCTCATAGCGGAAACTGGAGATGTCCTGCTTGAGCTCCTTAATCAAGCACAAGGAGACAGGAATTTAATTAAGGCAGAGCAAACCAAACAATCCCACAGCACTCAATTAAAGGAAATATTTGTCACTGAAATTGAATGGAAGGAATGAGCTTTGGAGGCTAACAAGACTGTGCAGCACTTGCAGATCAAGGCTCCTTTACTTTAGACACAAGTAAGCATAAATATTATTAATTTCAAATAATATTTGAAATTAATTCCCCTCACAAAACTTAAACTCAAACACTTTGTACAAGAACCAGTTTAGTAAAAGAAACTTTAAATACTAATACACAATTCAATGTAAATCCTGATTATGTTAAACACCTTGAATTCAGGAATAACTTAACATGCATTGCTTTCCATGTAATTAGGTTGAAATTAGGTTTCCTAAAAATGTTTTTTTATATTATTACAAATAAAAAATAATTTCCAGACTACTTGAATGAATAGTGAATAGAATGAATTAGTGAATTTGTGAACTAAAATGCAGAATTAACCCTTTAAAGGCTTCCACATGGCAGAGCTGCTCAGATTAAATCTGAACTAGCATAAGCACAAGCAAAATAGTTCACATACTACATACTATTAGTTTGACAGCTAGTGTTTATTCATAATAATGTCATGCTATGATAGAGAGGAGGCTGAAGTCTGTGGATTCAACAACATTTCAACAGGAGTATACATCCAAAATAGTTTCAATTTAGTTACAAGATTATGCTCTGTTCTGCTCTATATTAGATTGTATTGTAGGTGTGGAAGAAGCCTAAGTGAGGGTAACAATTTTATTGTCAGTATAATGCAGCTTCTAAAAGCAGTTTTGTTTGGCTGAAAAAAAAACATGTTATAATAATAACATAATAATAATAATAATAATAATAATAATAATAATAATAATATAATTGGACACTTGCTTTATAAAAAGAGAATAAAATAAACCTTGAAGTTTTCTTCTGTCAGCCCCTCATCTGTTTTGGTTCGGCGGATCATGGCTGCCACGTATCGCTTAACCAGATTTCTGATCACCTCCTAAAACAACCAACCACAGAAGCATTACTGCTACATTTCATCAATACAGAATATTATACCCTTAAAAGAATCACCTTTTCCTCTTTCTGAACCCCAAAGGACATATTATAATCTACCTTTCAGCTGGAGAGATGAAAAGTTGGGGAAAATACTTCCCTTAATAAACACCAGTTTATTAAGGAAGGAAAACAGTTTTGGGCATATTCATGACATATGTGTTAGCTGGAGGTGAAAATCTGGACTTGCATGCATTAGCATTCATTTGCATATTCAATAAAGGACGAGCCAATGGTGGCTCTATAAAACAGCCCCATTCACAAGCCTTGAACCTGTTTAGGGATAAATAAAACCAATCACACTGACTTGAGTGACGGGAATAATATTTGCCTGCAGTTGAGAAGGCATACCATTCCAAATGATAATGGATAGTGACTAGAGAAGTAGAGGTTGCAGGCATAGTCCTGGCCATTTACCAGTGCACAATCCATCAGATTCAGCTATTACATGTCATCAGGTCATGTGGGAAACTCATAGTATTAGCCTAATTTTATTTAGATAGTAACTTTTAATGGCAAATTGAATAAAAGAAGGGCCTAAACTGTTCAGAGTTCAAATCCTGCATGTACCATTTTAGCTGAACCCATACAAGTCCATTGGCTGATTTTATTGCTTTCATTGTAAAGCATGCATTAATATCTCACTTTCAAGGTCTTTTTGGGAACATTTTGGAACGTGACTGAAACATAATGAAATTGTTTGCTGAACAAAACTAATTAAAAAGTATTTTTGTAACATCTTTCCTAATTTTTTTGTCAACTTGCTGTGTCAACACTGTGCCAGTCACAGGGTTATATTAGTCAGATTTTTTAAATTCCTTTTTGGGACCTTGTCAAATTTCATAGTTTTAGAATAGAGTATAGAAACATAATGACTCACAGAAATTAGATTAGATTCATGAATTAGATTATTAGATTAGAAAAAGAAAAAAACAAAGATGATACAAAATATAAGTCATTAAAAGATAACAAATAAAATAAGGCATTGAAAATTGCAAAAGAAAATTGCTGATTTAGAGTTAGCTATATATATATACAGTCATGCCCGAAAGTATTCATACCCCTGTCAAAGTTTGACTTAAATTTACTTTTATTTAACCAGAAATTATATTTTTGCCTGGAAATGACACAGGCATCTCCCAGGAGATAACACGATGATGTACAAGAGGCATCATTGTGGGAAAAAATATTTCTCAGCTTTTATACACATTTGAACAAAAAGTGGCATGCCCAAAATTATTCATACCCTTCTCAATAATTAATAGAAAAGCCTTTATTGGCTATTACAGCAATCAAACGCTTCCTGTAATTGCTGACCAGCTTTTTGCATGTCTCCACTGGTATTTTTGCCCATTCATCTTTAGTGATGAGCTCCAACTCTTTGAGGTTCGAGGGTCTCCTTGCCATCACCCTGATCTTTAGCTCCCTCCACAGATCCTCAATTGGATTCAAGTCAGGACTCTGGCTGGGCCACTGCAAAACATTAATGTTTTTGTCTGCTAACCATTTCTTCACCACTTTGGCTGTGTGTTTTGGGTCGTTGTTGTGCTGAAATGTCCACCGGTTCCCAAGGCCAAGTTTCTCTGCAGACTGCCTGATGTTGTTGTTGAGAATCTTGATGTATTGCTCTTTTTTCATGGTGCCATTTACTGCGATCAAGTTCCCTGGTCCATTGGCTGAAAAACACCCCCAAAACATTAGGTTCCCACCACCATGTTTGACAGTGGGGATGGTGTTCTTAGGGTTGAAGGCTTCTCCTTTTTCACGCCAAATGGTGCACACATCATTGTGGCCAAACAATTCAATTTTTGTTTCATCTGACCATAAAACAGAACACTAGAAGTCTTCTTCTTTGTCCAGATGAGCATTTGCAAAGGTCAAGCGGGCTTTTGTGTGCCCAGCAGTGTGCAGTGTCCGTTGAACTGTCTGCCTTGAGATGTCGCCACCAGCAGAGTCCAGATTCACCAGGATGGCCTTGGTGGTGATCCTTGGATTTTTCTTCACCTCTCTCACTATTCTCCTGGCCAGCACAGGTGTCACTTTTGGCTTCCGACCACATCTTCTGAGATTTTCCACAGTGCGGAACTTCTTGTATTTTTTAATAATACTTTGCACTGTAGCCACTGGAACTTGAAAACATTTTGATATGGCTTTATAGCCCTTTCCTGACTTGTGAGTGGCCACAATGCACAGCCGCAGGTCCTTAGTGAGCTCCTTTGTCTTAGCCATGACTGTCCACAAACCAACTGCAGAGAGCTGCTGTTTTTCTCCTGTTGAGTTGATTAAAACAGCTGTTCCCAATGAATCAGGGTAATTAGGATGCTTTAAAACAGCTTGGACTATTTGGAATGGTATAGAACTTTGGATTTTCCCATATACTGTGACAGTTTTCAAAGGGTATGAATAATTTTGGACATGCCACTTTTTGTTCAAATGTGTATAAAAGCTGAGAAATACTTTTTCCCACAATGATGCCTCTTGTACATCATCGTGTTATCTCCTGGGAGATGCCTGTGTCGTTTCAAGGCAAAAATATAACTTCTGGTTAAATAAAAGTAAATTTAAGTCAAACTTTGCCAGGGGTATGAATACTTTCGGGCATGACTGTATATATATATATATATATATATATATATATATATAGTTTTTCCACAGCCATAATGAATACAAATTGCAGTTGTCTCAGCTTTAATATTACATCTCTCCTAATTCCCAAATAAAAGAGTCCATCTTTTATACAATGGGTATAAGCCTCAGGCAAAACCTCGTCTAGCGCAATATGTACTGTACCTTTCAAATTTATTTAAATATGCAGGATGATGTCATAACCATATTACAACAGGATATTGCATGTTTTCCTAATCTACTTGGCTGACACTAATTTCTCTTTACAGTGGAGCCTTAACATGGCTGATGATGACTTGCTTGTGAAGAAAAATACTGTCAAGCTAAACAACGATCATGTTAAAAAGATGAAAGTAGATGAAGGTAGAGAAACCTATAGATTATAGATTGAATGTGCAGAATATTAATAATAATAGAACATGCCATCTTTCTAGGTATAATATCCACAAGAAAAATAAGGACCACAGAGGCTCATGGGTAGATTTGTAACATTCATGTAATATGTGCTTTTTCTGCTTAAATAATATCACTTAAGTAACCACGCTTAACCTAGATAGATCGCCCAAAAGCATCTTAAAGTTAAAATTCTTAACTGGTAGAAAGAGAGTATTCAGTGAGAGGCTCACTCTGCAATTTAAGAATGATCTTTATGTATTTGGAAAAATCCAGCTCAGGTGGCAGCCATTTGACAGAGATAGCAAGTTATATGGGTATATATATGTGAGATTCTATATACACATAATAAGCTCTAAATGATAAAGCCATTGTGTTCATGGCTTTAATTTACGCAAAAAACATTTTTGAAATTGTTATTTACTGTGCTTCCTTTTGCTCATTTAGAAACAACATGCTAAATAGAATAGAATATTGAATAGTATAACTAGTAGAATAATATAATATAATATAATATAATATAATATAATATAATATAATAATACAACTAGTGTTACTAGTGTATAATGCTTTGTCAATACAACATTGTGTTAAACAATTTAATGCTGTTCTTTAGGCTAACACTACATCAATGTTGTATTCCCTTTATATGAATCAAAATATGCATTCAAATTCAGTCAGCTGGTTTGAATAGAATCACTTAGCATATCTGAAACAAATAGTTTTCAGATTAATTTTGTTTAGTAATATGTAAACCTATACATCAGAAAAAAAACATAGCATTAAATGTACACTCCATGACCAAAAGTCTGTGGACAAATATCTGATCCCTTCATTGCTGCCCCCACGTCTCTGGGAAAGTCTGAAACATGGGGATTCGCTCTCATTCAGCCACAAGTGCAATAAGACCTGGTATTATTCCCCATTCATTCCAGTTGTTTAATATGATCAAGGTAATTTCTTTATTGATGTAGCTTTGTGCAGGAGGTCACTGTCATGCAAAAACAGGAAAATGCCTTCCTTAACCTGATGCCACAAAGCTGGTAAGCTTCCCAGACAATGAATAAACAGAAAAAAACATTAATGATCTATACTATACTGTTACATTCTATTAATACTGTTACATTGCTTCCTCTCCATTTAAGCCCACACCTTCTAACACACTGGGTAAACATTTCACAACCAAGAATTGGGATTGAGATTGAGGTCTGGTGATTTTGCTTGCCAGTCAAAATGTATCAGTGTTCTGTCTTGTCTGTAGAACCAGTATCACATAGTTAGATCTAAACACAATACAGTTGGGATGTAAGAGCATCATTGTTGTGCTCTGAACATAAAGCACAAAGTGGGTAGGACAATGGGACAATCTCAAGAAATAATTTTTACCTGACACATCTTAAGCTGGCAAGAGGACATGCAATTAAGCAAATTATGAAGAAATTATGCATGTGACTACACTTTTGTTTGGGGAGCTCACAGTTCTCTAGAATCCATGTATACTGTGATGCTAAACTTCCGTTCACTGGACCTAACAGCTCAAGCTTAAATCAGCCACAGGTTACTCCTTCCTAATTAAACTTCACAGTTGGCATTTGGGTAAGTAGCATTCTACTAGCACCAGCTACATTCAGACCCATTATTACATCCATCAGACAGCCAGATGGTGAAGCCTGATTCTTCACTCCAGAGAACATGTTGCCACTGCTCCTCTGAGTCCAATGGCGGTATGTTTTAACCAACACGATGTTTGGCATTGCGCATCATATTCTTGGGCTTGGTTGCTTGGCAATGGAAACGCAATTCACGAAGCTCCTGACAAATGCTTCATGTGCTGACATTTCTTCTAAAGGCAATTTGGAACCAAATATTAAGTGCTGCAACTAAGGGTTGATTTTTTTACCCGTTTTAGCACTAAGCTCTCCAATGGTTTGTCGCTTCATGGCTGAGCTGCTTTTGATCATCGATGTTTCCACCATACAATAACAACACATATGCAGGGCAGAAATTTAACGAACTGACTTGTTTAAGAGGTGGCGTCCTATGAGTGTGCCATCTTAAACGTCAAAGAGCTCAACACGAGCCATTCTTCTGCCATGGTGTTTGCATGGCTATATGTCAGATTTTATTCAAACTCACTGCTTAGAAACACTGATTCCTTACTACTTTGAGCTATACAGGGCTACCTAAGTCTTGTGCTCTTAGTGTAAGGAAAGTCTACACATACAAAGGCAGATCATCATATTGCAGCTAGTGTCTGGGTTTCCAACCTGACACCATAAGGACCTTGGTTGTTTGGAGACAATTAAAGTAATTAACCCACCAAGGTCAATCGCTGTCAGCCCGGTTGCATATAAATATCGCTTAAATAAAACCTGGCTAGCAATGTGATGTGCTTGTTTTTAGCCTACAAAATGCCACATGTTTATAAAAATACATTTCAAAAATCTAACAGAAAGAAAGTTATTAAAATATATCAGTCTGGAAAGGACTACCAAGTAATTTAAAGCTTTGACTCCTGAGAGCCATCATCTCCAATAACTTATCTTGAAATACAAGTGGACAGTCTACGAAAATATCTCCAAGAGCACAACAACTCAATCAGGGAGTCACAGAAGAATCCACACAAACATCTAAAAGACACTGCAGGCCTTGCTTGCTTCAGATAAGGTCAGTTTTCATGAATCCATAGGTAGTGGGTAAAAATGGTTGCAAAAGATCTCCACCTCTGTAAGACCTTTCTTTTTCTTCAATATATGAAATGACTGTTGAAAACAAATTTGTTTCCTCATGTTATTTTATTATTTTTGCTTCATATAGCATTTAGCATATGGCATTGAGTATCTGGAACCATTTAGTGTGACAAATAAATAAAAATAATGCTACTAAGGGACTGTGTCATTCTTTCATTGCACAGATAATGCAGTAACAATAGGTAATTCAATACAAACATTGACATAAAAGGTGCTAAAACTAAACATGTACAAAGTCTTACAACACTTTGAAAACTCATTCTTAAATTTGATGAGTTTATTTAAAACCTTCCTAATATAGGGGTCAAATGGTGGGCCCATTCATTGTTTTCTCATGTTAGTATCAGCTGATGGCATATGTTAACACTAACAGCAAGCTGCAAAGAGAAGCTGTAATAAAGCATGGTGAAATGTAGACAGTATGTTCGAGTAAACTGTCAGTTTATAATGGAAACAGCTATATTACCTGATAGTGCTGGTTCTGAAGGAGGTTGTCAGCATGCCGCTCCTGCAAAAAAACAGAATGATGCAGTATTATCACAACCGCCATTTGACAGTTCATTTCCATTCAACAATCAGCATGAGCACATGTTTTTTGTGTTGTGCTTTGCTACAGGTTGAACACTGACATGATAATAAACTTGTAAACTTGTAATATAATAATATGTATTATTATTTACAGAGAAGAAATACATCAATTCAACACTGAGCAAAATGTAGATTAAATAATCATGAATTTGACATATATAAAGTTTGTAATGATAGTTAAGCATAGCGCACAAACCAGTTGTGCAATACTGGTATAGCTGTACATGGACTATTAGTATTGTGCTGCACATTCATTAATCTGCCAACAGGAACATGACCAGTGAAGACTTGCTCCTTATCAAGCAGCAACATGGAGCTCCTCCGCTCATTTAAAACGCACCACTCACACTCTACTCAATGCAATGCCAGTTCAAAATTCAAAAATAAACTTCAGCAGCCTTACGTAATGATTTTTGAACCCAAAACTGTGTGTTTCAATGCACTGTGTGTGGGTGAACGTGGGTGAGCGAGTTTGCAGGAGAGGGGCGTAAAAAAAAGGAAAAAAGGAAAAAAACTAGTAGAGCCTGGTTTGCAGAGCAGAGAAGTTCAACTGATGGGAAGACGTCAGGGGAATTGGCATGGTTGAAGCATGGTTGCCTAGCAACCGCCACTGGCCTACGGCAACTTGAGGCTGGACGAGCAACGCACACTGTCTCCTAGTAAAAAAAGTCTAACTCTGCTTGCACTGAGAATGTTTTCTTTGTCTTTGGCATTTTTCTTCATTGTATTCAAATAATTCAAAGGCACTGTTTATTGTTTTAAAGATATTATATGCCACTAAACAAAAAAGAAAAGCCACAAATACTGTATACACATAACAGAGCGAATACATTTTATGCTTTTAACTAGGTTGCGGTCAATGGTTTAAACTGGTTGTATGACCTTATTTGCATTAGTGAAAAGTGTAGACATAGCCCCATATAATGGCCAAAACAAGTGTATGCTGTGGAAAGGCTTCCTTCTGAAATATAAAGGTACATTTTAATTAACATTAATACGTATGTTTTCGGAAAGTAGACGTTTTTTTCTGAGACTCGCTTTTTGAACTTATATGATCTTAGCATGCTAAAGCAAAGGTTTGGCCAAAAGTTTTCTCCCTGCCACAAATGGAGCGAATCAGCTATGACGCATTTTAAACTTAAAATAACAGCTTCACAATCAGGCTGATGCTCCAGTCGCCTGTAATAGGAAGAGTAGTGCTGTAATAGGTGGTTGATGTGGCGCAACAGATAAAACCACTAGCTGCCAGTGGGCTATTACACCATGTTGGATTCCCAGTCTGGGTACACTACACCAAGAGTCCTTGGGCAAAACTCTTAACACTTACACTTCTGTAATGTGGGTAACCATGTAAGTCGCTCTGGATAACAGTGTCAGCTAAATGCTGTCAATGTAAATGTAGTGCCTCTATTGCTGCCACACTAGTGCTCGGTACACTACTAACTGCACTATGTAACTCTATAACGTTTGTGTAAATTCTTGTAATGTTACTCTACCGCGCATGCTTTTTTCACTTCAGATGCCGGTTTTGTATCTCTCAGAAACGTGTATGAACAGTATCAGCACTAGCTGGCATGTCTGCCACTGTATGACACTTATATGTAAGTACAGACAAAACCAGCCTGCTAATGTTTTGGCTCTTGAGTTTGACCTAGAACACACCATCTGCATCCATCAAGTGAAAGGTACTTTAAAACCAATCTGTACCGTGAATTCCTTGAGGTTCTCGTGTTTGTGCTGCTCTTCGGGCCTGGGCTTGCCTTGGCCACAGAGGCGGCTATGCAGCCACACACAAAGGTACCAGACCGACTTTGGGCTGGGTATGATGTTAAACGGTGGGGGGAGGGTCCCTCCTTCATCAAAGTAGCTCATCCACAGCTTGGTGCGGGCAAACTTCCACTCAATGTCAGCATGGTCCTACACATGAATAAGAAAGGATTGTGTTCAGAGCTAGACAAGGGATAGCATCCACTGCAGCAAATCACACAAGTTAAAAGGCCAGCTTTTGTCTGGCAGCTCTTGTGCTGGAGCTAAACCTTTTTTAGCTACTGATAGGATCATTTATGTATGATGACGTGCAAGTTTGTTTGTTTACCCAGCTACTGTAACAGCTCCCATTTGAGACACATTGAGGGTGAGAGAGACTAACTCAAGCTTACATAAGCGGCCCCAAAACACAATTCAGCAGAGGATAGATCTCAGCCTGCTTAACTGAGCTGCCTGTGATTTTCCCACAATAAACATGTTGTTAAGAGCTGCGAAAACAGAATGGATCAAATTACATCACTCATACACAGCATAAAAACATATGTTAACATATTGTTCCATGCACTGGGTTTGAACTCTCCCATGGTAGAGCAGAATAACTTTAAACCATTTAATTAAATAGTCAATTATAAAACACACTGTACAGCCCAAATTATTATTTATCTTTATCAACTAGCCTTTAAGATGCTTTACACATGGTAAAATATTCTGTTTCAGGGTTGTGTGGAAAGCAGTCATGACTACTGTCACAACAAACTTAACATAAACATAAAGAGCTTAGTTCATTAAATGTTGATTGTAAATAAGTGAACAAAGTTTTTTCTTATGAAAAGTTGCTATTTTGGAGATTTTTTGGAAACAAGTATTGTGCACAGATGTCACTGTTCATCCATAACATAAGCACTCCTTGCCCACAATTTGTGCCGCCACAACAGAGACCATTTCAGGCATGGACTCCTCTAGCAGATTCAGACCAGAAGTCCTGTAAGTTGTGAGGTCTCAATGGATTGCATCAGTGAGCCTTGGGTGCCCATGAACCTGTTGTTTCCTGAAGCATTTTTGGTACTGACCACTGTATGCCGGAAACACCCCACACGACCTGCCTGCTATTTTGCAGATGTTCTGACCTAGTCGTCTACCCATCACAATTACATCAAAGTGTCTCAGATCAGATCCTTATGTTTGCCCATTTTGACTGTTTACTTGCTACCTAATATATCCCACCAGTTAACAGATACCATTGTAGATGAAGATGGTCAATGTTTTTCATTTCACCTGTCAGTGGTACTGATGTTAATGGCTGATTAGTGTACAGTATCATGCAAAAGTGAAATAATATCTAATATACTTTTTCCTGGGTAGCAAGCAGTTATTGGGTCAACTGACTTTATTTGTATTTATTCAAATGTTAAACAGAGATGCTAAAACATTGCATTTTGTGTTAATGCCTGGCAGCCCTAGCCAAAAGTCTTTTGTGGGCACAATAAATAATTGGACACACTACACATAAAGCCTTTGTAACTGTCAGAAATAACTTACAGCGATAAGCTGATATGAGTTGTTCATCATAGCAATAAGCATGTTGAGTAGGACCACCAGCGAGATGACATTGTATGTGCCAAACATGGTGGCTCCAACAAATTCTGTGAACTCGTGCCGAGCCTTCACGTTGGTGACATACAGGTTGAGCAGACCAAACACAGACCAGAAGAGAGATTGGAGGGTTTCAAACAACCTGATGCAGAAAAGGTGAGAGATGGGGAGTTTTCAAATAGAACATTAGGACATCATTTTACTGTACTATTTACACACAGAATGCATGGCACAATTCTGAGTGCACAGGACAAGCCACAGTTCTATAGATCAAACTCTTAATTTAATTTTCATAATTAAATGATTAAATACTGAGGGTACAATTCATGTTCTCTCTGTTCTGAACATACACACATACTTGCATTCACACAGATACACACACACACACTGATGACTTTGTTCTTGAAGAACACCCGAATAATGCTAGTAATAGAAATTCTACAGTTTATATAGAATCTATACTGTACATTCTTTTCTTCTCAGCTAGAGATGTCCTTTCAGGTCAACAAAATTTCAATACATTCTTGCTGACAAGACACATGCACTAGCAGTTTAAAGGATGTGACATTTACAACTGTTGTTGTCACAAAGTAGCTTTACATAATTAGCAATTAGTAAAAGACAGAAAAAAAGAAATAACTAAGAAGACATGAAGGTTGATGGTTTGGTATTGTGTTTCTGACATTTACAAATAGTAGCAAGATGACTCAGCATACTAATATATTTTTTTCTGTGACCTACATGGCTTTCCTTGAGAAAAGCCTTTTGACTTCTTGAAACCTAAAGGCCCATATGTCGACCCACATTTCCTCAATTTCATAACTACATAACACTGGTATTCATTTCATGGTGAATCCATAGTGATTCATGGACTTACGATTGATACTGAATAATAAGCCAGCAGTTTAAAGGTTTCAAAACGTCTGTATGCTTCATACATGCGTTCAACATATTCACACTCACGTAGAGAAGGCGTTATTCTGCCTCTCGCAACGGATGCCTTTGCAGTGGTTGGGTTCGTCCGCCGCTTCAGTCTCATAGTAGAAGTAGAGTTGATTGAGGCCATTGGCAAAGGCCAGCAGCACCAGGCAGTAGATGAAGAGGAACTTGAGGATGTCCAGCAACATGCGCCCCAGCGAGATCTGCAGAGGGCCCAGGTGTGAGTTGGCTGTGAAGAGTGAGATGAGCCGCAGGGAACTGAAAATGTTGGCGATGGCAAACAACGCTTCAGCAATCAGTGTTGGGTGCCACATCTCCCACTCCTCACGAGGACGGGAGCTGTTGTACTGTCAGTGTGCCAAGAAGAAAGAGAAAAATTTGATAAAACTGCAGATTTTTGAGAGTTGTGGGGTCCACAGGACATTCAGCACAAGCATGGTGAGGGTTGTTTCATGAACATTACTGTGAAAAGGTAAGAATTATAGAATTATATTACATTATTATATTATTATATTACTAGAATATATGCTCAAAAAGTATGTTTCATTCAATTAAACACATAATGTGGCTAAAACTTCAAGTGATTAAATCAGATTTTCACATGAACATACTTTAAAATAAGCCACCATTTTGAGAGATATGGTAGCTAAGTAGAGTGAGTTCATGGCAAAGTCCATCAGGTTCCACCAGTCATGGACATACTCAGTAAAGCCCCCATCCCACATCTCTTTGATCTCAGCCCATATGAAGCCTGCAAAAATCAGAACAGAAATGTGTCAACATAAGAGAAATGAATAAAACACATTGATAATATGCAAGCCAAATCTGCTTGAAAATTGGTTGCTGGAAAGCTGTGTTTTCGGACTGAGAAACACATTCAATTTCTACTAATTTCACCTTAAATCCTGAAATAATAGGAGTTCTGCCATGCCTCAAGCCTACATTTGGATCTACATTTGCATCACCAAGAAAGCTCAGTGAATCTCAAAACATTGTGACTGAGCTTTGATTAAATCAATTCATTCTGATACGAAGCTTGAGATGTAATTTTCTCCACATTCGTCTTCAAACTAATAAATTATGACATCAATAATTCATGAGTGAGTACTTGCTTCATCTATGATAAAGCCCTAGCTCTCTATTTCCTGAGCTTCCTTTATTGCTTCAGAATTCTGATGCTCCGTCATTTTTGTAATGACTGTAAATGAACATTAAACAGTTTTTCATATATCTGCTTTTCTGTCCAGACACATATACACACAGACACACCTTAGCAAGTTAATGAACATGCTTACCAAGAACCCAAGGTAGGATCATCCACTCCACGATGGTGGGTGGTGGTCCTTGCACATGCAGGTCAGTTCGTACTATGTGCTGCGAGGCCAAGAGCAATAGGAAGAGGAAGGTCAGATATGAGGCAGTGTGACAGATGAACTTGATAAAGGGTTTTTTGATGAAGAGGCCCAATGTGCTCTTTGGAGCCAGCAGGTAGATGATAGAGAAGACAGGAAATAGAAGGCCAATGGTGAAGCAGGTCACCAGCTTCACCACCCAGTGACGTCTCCTCCAGCCTGGGAAACCATCATACCACAACGTGGCTAAGAGCTGCTGGCAGTTGGGCTGAGCCACAAACTGTATTGGAAAAAGACAGAAGGTTAGGAAATACTGTTCATACTTCATACAAATGTTTGTCCTTAATAAAGGACAGTCAAGAGCTAGGATCTGAAAAATATGTCTGCGGATGTAACAAGAGAACATTTACTCATTAGAAATAGGTATACTCAAAACATAACAGGTCATTTCACATCAACTTTAAAGTCTGCATGAATTACTATAAAACATGAAAAACATGAAAAACTATAACACATTTTCCTTCCATGAAGATAACTACCCTAAACTTAGCCCACATTTTGCACATTTCTTGACAAATATAGGTCACTTACAGTTCTTACACTTTACAATTTTATTTCCACATCTTAGCGTTCTTAGATTTTCTGACTAGTCCAGGACACTAACCCAGAATAACCCAGCTCCAGTTTTGTGTTTTACAAGTCAATAACTCCACTTTGTGAAAATGCTCACGCAGCAAATGTAAAGTGTAAAGGGGCAGTGGTGGCTCAGTGGTTAGAGCGCCGGGATATTGATAACAGGGTTGTGGGTTCGATTCCCGGGCTCGGCAAGCTGCCACTGTTGGGCCCTTGAGCAAGGCCCTTTACCCTCTCTGCTCCCCGGGCGCTGGAGTTGGCTGCCCACCGCTCTGTGTGTGTGTGTACTCACTGCCCCTAACACATGTGTGTGTGAGTGTGTGTTCACTACCAGATGGGTTAAATGCGGAGGACACATTTCGCTGTACAGTGACAAATACGTGCACCTTTACCTTTAATTTCCATAGAACTGCACTGTAAAAAGCTGACCTTAGTTGGATAGCAGGGTGCAGTATAATTGAGTGCAAATTAATGCTGCAAGTGACCCATTTGTTATTGCCAGGTTTTACCTTTATACCAAGCTTTATATCACTTTTGTTATTATTTACGTTAATTCTTACACATATCCAGATAACCATTCAGAACCAGTATAATCAGGTATAATGATGTGATCTGGACGTATGTCCTTGGACCGTAAGGCATGAAGATACCTTTTAAGCAGTAGAAGCCACTGAATTAATTGCTTTTCAGGTAAGAGCAAGTAAGATTGTTTGTGTGTTAATTCAGAATAGTGGAAGCTAGCTAGTGCCTGTGGCACTGAACAAATAAAACAACTGAAATGTATGATAGATCTATTTTACCTAAAACGTAATAAAACATATTCCCTTTCATTAATTCCTTGTGACTTTTTCTGCTTGAATAACACTTTCCTTATACCTGCTCTAGATGTTAGACAGAGGAGCAAATGTAGCATTAGGATGTAGCGTCTTGCCCAAATACTCTTATTGCTATAGCATGGTGTGCTTTTCAGGTCAAGGAATTGAACCCTAGTCTGCCTCAGGGAGGGTGGTGTAGTTCGGAAATGTAGTAGTTTAATTGTGACGTTGCAGTTGTAATGGAATGCTTAAAAAGTTATGAACTGACCAGAACACCTAAGTAAAACTGCATTTTGGATTTGATGGTGGATGTATGAAAGGCAAAAAGTTTTTAAAATGTAAAATGACTTTGTAGGGCTTTCACAGTTTTTGCTCTGTTGTAACAGGTATTTTGAATACTGATAACAAAAATATAGGTCTTAATGTTGGTTTATTCAAGAGGTAAACGCCATTTTCCCTTAGGATTGAGAGAACTGTAACTGAAGGCATACTCTGTATTTCAGCATGCTCATAATGGGGATAACGCCTGCAAAAGAGTTGTTATGTTGCTCAGCTTTCACTGTATTTCATCAGCCACTAACAATCACATAAACCTCTCTACTTTACAGTGAGGCATGTTTTTCTTTTTTCTTTTTTGCAAGAGTCACCTTTTAAAAGAGAGTTCCTAGAACAGCCATCCCACATTCAATACTTAGCCTACCTCCTTTTGGTGGTACTTAATAGCTAACTTGAGCTTGGCCAGGTCTCTGCACTCACGGGGATCCAGCTCTTCACTGTGGTCATCACGGTGGTTGAGAATAGTCTCCAGCTCACGGGAGCTACGCGCCTGGTCCAGCAAGTCCTTCGCAAAGAGCTTGCACTGCTGCGAAAGCTCCTCATACTCTTGCCGAAACTCATTCTCCACTTTACTGAGTTCCTTTAGCTCCCATCCCAGCCTGAACGCCGTCAGTATGGGGTCCTCGCTGGACAACGCAATGAGAGATGGGCTAGCCAGGGTTTTGTAGATGTTAAGGCGAGAGCGTGAGTGCCTTAAACTGTCCACCTCCGAGCTGGAAACGCACTCAACACAGTCACAGCGAATCTGGTGTGGCCGGGGGATAGTCACCTTACGCTGAACTAGGAGCTTGATGATTTCGTAGTTGTTGGTGTGGGCAGCCAGCATGATGGGCGTGATGTCCGGAGTAAACTCAGAAAACTGTGTGTCCATCATTAGGGCAGGCACCTAATAATGAGAATAGAAAAGGATTTTAAAAGTATTACTTTAAATACAAATATGACAGAAATGGTAAGGCAACCGGAAATAGTTATTTGAAGGCCCTGCTTTTTAATGATCTTAATGACTTGTAATGTAATGGTTCAGTATAATAATTCTAGTCATTAACTAATCTGCATCAAAGAATATTACCCATGCTACTTATATTTAGTTAGGAATTCCAGGAGAAAGGTTCATAAAAACATGCCTCATGAAACTAGATTTGTAGCAGCTAAACCGTTAAAAGGTTGCTTCAGCCTAGTAACACTACTGCCCTCCATGCACGAGCACACCACACTACCAATAACAGTCTTTGGGGAAGACTCTCTAATGTTACATTCACTGACCTCTGTCACATAAATGTAATGTAAGATGTAAGATGTGCTGGATAAGATTTTATTTTTAAAATATAATATATAAACATTTTATTTATGTTTAGGAATTATTATTCTAACTATTCCAACATGTCAGTCCTGTTTACCACATGTTTTTATAGTTGTAAAGAAATTAAGTGTATAGTTTATCTTTTGAATAACAATTGTTATATACAGTATACCTGAAATAAGACATTTCAATTTAAGACATTCAAATAAGTGAATTCAGCTATTGTAAGCATTTTACATTGACTTCAAATGCTACTTTATGACATTCACTTTGATTTCTGAGCCCTCATTTGACTTTGCAAGAACCTTGCAAATAAATTTCAGGGCATCTGCCAGAAGCACTGTGCTTTACTATAATTGTAAAAAAAAAGGCCTGAGAAGGACAGACAAGTAAACTGATTTGGGTCTCAAAAAGCACTGTCCAGTGTTTCACTTTCACAGAGGTGTTATACTAAACCACCAAAGTCTTATGATATTGGACTATTGTACAGTTTTTTCTCTTGGTGCACTCTCAGACTGAGCATTATGGATCAGTTTGGTCAGTGAGTCCCTATCATCTCTAAGACCTCACCCTTTCTACTGCAAAGCTGCAACAGACTGAATCACTATTCATTGCTATTCATCATTTGCACATTGATACATGCTGATACTTGCTTGCTTTTCACCACTGGGTTTCCTGTAGGACAGCAATAACTCCACCGCTCCCACCACCTCCTTACGGATGGCGTACAGCAGTGCGTCACCCACATGGACACCATGACTCAGCAGCAGTTCCATCACCTCCAGGTTCTCATTCTCAATGGCAATAAGGAGTGCGCTGCGCCCTAAGGGGTCCAGGCAGTTGATGTTGATGTTGTAGTAGATCTCGGCCTCTTGAAGTGCCATCTTGACCCCAGCATAGTCGCCTTTCTCCACCGCGGTCAGGTAGGCCCGCTCCTCGGATGACAACTCGGCCTCTGCCCGCACGATCTGTAGCGGGATGCGGTCACGGTAAGGCGAGTAGCTCGCCTTCTTGTAGTACAGCTGCGCCATAGGATTCATGAGGACTTACTGACAGCGGCTTATACAAGGTCACAGGAAACTAGGCAGAGTTGGAACAAAGACTGAGTTAGATTTCAAAAGTAAATGTAAAATGCAAAGAACCCAGGAGTTCTACAACAAATGTTTATCAATGCATTGCCTGTTGAATAAGTAGATGTTTCTCAAGCTGAAGACAGCTTTTATTGTAACCCTAATACCACTTACAGCCTAAACTAAATCAAGCCCTGCAGAGTACAAGTCGTGGAAGAAATCATAATGCTGAAGAAGTTTTCACTTTACCAATACATATACAACGAAAAAAGAAATTATCTAGTTTATTGATAATACAAGAAAATCTTATTATTTTATTTTATTATTTTTTATTTTAAAATAGGGTTTAGTCATTATCTCAGTCATAATTATAGACAAACACAATCCTATTTACTTATAACATACAAACAGTTGGACTGTTCTTTTTATTGAGCACATTGTGTAAACACAGTGTGCAGATCAGAATAGGTAAGTTAAAAATTCATGTCAGACAGTGAGAAAAAAAGGCATATCGAGTGTATGTAAAAAGTATGTGAATCTCTGTGTTAAAGACTTCTCAAGGCACTAACTGGCTAAGGAAAGATTGGTTAGTGTAAACCAATAAACTCCTCAGACATCAGAAGACATATAGTTATAGGGACTCATAAAGCTTGAAAAGGCAACCTGTCTACAAATGGAAAAAATTCAGGACTGTTGTAAATCTTCCTAGGATGAGGATAAGGATTTTAAGATCAGTTCAACAGCACAAAAGACAGAACCCAAAGGTAACAGCAAAAGAAATACAGCAAGCTACAAAAACCTAAATGCTGTTCATGGAAGGGCACCACAAAGGAAGCTGCTGCTGCCAAATAAAACATTGCTGCCTGTCTTAGGTTTGCCCATGACCACCTTGGTGTTCTGCGATGTCCTGGGAAAAAGTTATGTGGAAAGATGAGACAAAAGTGGACCTTCTTTTTTTTGGACCGTTTTATGTGAACACTTTTCTAGTCTACACTGTGTTTTTTTGCTTAATAAAAGACATTAACAGTACAACCGTTTGTGTGCAATTAGTTTATAATTGACTAATTGACTATACCTGACTAATTGACTTAGACAACACTCAGATCAAATTTAGTTATTTATCAATGCAGTAATCCAGGGTAATCAAAGGGTTTCAAACCATTTGCTTATGGATGGATTCAGGAATTAAATTGTGTCTGTCTATACAAATGCTAAATAATGATCAGATCATTTTATTATAAATCATGTGACATTATACAGTTTACTTGTTCTTGCAACTATATATCTACTTACAGTTGGAACCAGAATTTTACATATACTACATAAAAAGACACACATGCTTTTTTTTCTTACCGTCTAACATGAATGTATGACTTTTCCCATTTTAGGTCAATTAGGATTATCAAAATTTGAATTCTATTTGCTAAATGCCATAATAATTAGAGCAATTTTTATTACTTTTATTACTTTCTTCAGTCAAAAGTTTAAATACATCTTATTAGTATTTGGTACAATTGCCCTTAAACTGTAGGACTTGGGTCGAATGTTTTGGATATCCTTCCACAAGCTTCTCACAATAGTTGGAATTTTGGCCTATTCCTTCTGATAGAACTGGTGTAACTGAGCCATGTTTGTAGGCTCCCTTGCTCGTACATGCCTTTTCAGCTTTGCCTATACATTTTCAATAGGATTGAGATCAGGGCTTTGTGATGGAACTTTAACTTCCAGGCTGAAGTCTTGAGATGTTGCTTCAGTATTTCCACATAATGTTCTTTCCACATGATGCCATGCATTTTGTGAAGTGCACAAGTCCCTCCTGCAGCAACACAACCCCACAACATGATGCTGTCACCCCGTGTTTCACAGTTGGGATGGTGTTCTCTGGCTTACCAGCTTCAGCCAGCATCTTCACAAGGTCTTTTGTTCTTGAGTTGATATGCACAGAACCTGTCTCCTTCCTGAGCGGCATAATGGCTGGAAATCCCCAATTTGTTTGTACTTGTGTATAATTGTTTGTACAGATGAACAAGGCACCTTCAAGCATCTGGAAATTGCATCCAAGGATGAGCCAGACTTATGCAAGTCTACAATTCTCCTCCTGATATCTTGGCAAAATTCTTTCGACTTTCCCATGATGTTACACAAAGAAGCAATGTGTTTCAGGTGTGCCTTAAAATACATCCACAGGTATGTCTCTAATTAATTTGGTAATCCTAATTGACCTAAAACGGGAAAGGTTTATTCTACATTCATGTCAGACAGTGTAAAAATAATGCATATGTGTCTTTTTATATAGTGTATTTAAACTTCTGGTTTCAACTGTATAAGGAAGCGTGTGTCTGGATTGTACTGATATGAGTCTACAGAGACAAGCTCAATTTTTTTAGTCTTAGCAGTTTGATGCCTCCCCCAGAAGACTAAATTAATCTGATGAATAAACTTTTGATGGGGCTCTGTGTTTGATGAAAGTAAGCGTTCTGACCCTCTCTCTTTCTTCTCCTCTACAAAACTGAGAGAAGAATGAAAGGATATACTGAGCATCTTGCCCTCCTTAATCTCTCACATGGAGGAACTATGTATACTTCCAAAGGGTTCTTCCTGTAGGGTTCAGCTCGCAGTGACCTCAGGAAGCCCATCCATATTCATGACGCAAGCCTGGCTTCAAATGGATGCCTGGAGAGGGGTGCTCCACCAAACCCTGACCATGCGCTCTGCTTTTGCCTGGGGACATGGAACTGAGTGCAGAGAGATGGGAAATATGACTGGCTGGGGCTAGGCTGTCACACTGACTTGCAGAATTAGTTTTTCCCAGAGCCTGCTCATGCATGAGGCAGTGGCATTTCTGTTGGAGGACTGTCTTCCAGAAGTGAAGCTCTGTTTACTTTTGGTAGTCTAGTGTGGCTATTTCAAGTCAGATACCCCAGACTAGAAAAGAAGACTTGTTTGAAATATTTCTAAACTGAATTTGATTTTTTTTTAGTTAGGGTCTTGCTGGGGATACTCTGTCTTTTTTTGTGATTACTAATTTTAAGTTAAGTTGCTTCTTTATATGTTTATATGAACATATAAAGCATAATTTAAAAAAAATGTATACCATTATTTACGGATTTCTGTTATTAGTTTGTCCAGAAAAATTGTTTTTTAATCAATGCAGAAATTTATTCAATTTATCCAATTTATTGAAAAGGATTCTCTTACTGTAGACCTCCCCTTATCACAAGTGTTGAGAGCGAAGACACATTCTTCCTCTTTTTATTACTACCTATGTGTACAAGTTTTATTTTTCTAGAACATAGAATTTCACACTAAATCACTCTGACTTTGTTTATACCTTAATCATTATATATGATACAATCTTAAGTGGCATAATTCTCTGAAAGCTGTCTTGCAATACAGTAGCTCCATTACATCTACATTACAAAATCCAGTTTATATAAAGTATAAGTACTAAAATATGTATATTTGTATTAATATACTGCCATGCTCTGTAAAGAACATTAAGATCTTATGTATACTCCAGCAGCATCTAAAAAGACATTGCAACAGCACATTGCTATTTATGATCACATTAAAGTGTAATTTCAATGGTTCCACCTAAATTATTATTTTTCCAATAACATATAATTAGAAAAAGTAAGATTTATCTTTAAAAGTACTCCAGATAACTAGATCTTGTTATATCATAGGACTGCAGACTGTGTATACTTCTATTTTTCATGTTCTGTCTGCTTTCTTCAGACACATTACAAGACTGATATTGCATTGTGTTTCTTGGTTATTGATCTAAATCTAATCATGAATCATGGAATATATCAACAGACCAGTAGCAGGGTATTAGCATTATGACTGAGACAAACGATGCTAAATGGGAGTAAGGACATGATGTCTGTGACTTTCACAGCAGTTGTGCTAACAAACTAAAGTCCAGTAGCACAAAGAGATACCATTTATATTATGATTTAAATTGGATTTACAATGCTTTTAGAAGTGGCATGCCTGAGAAATATATATATGCCAGTTAGCAGCAAATAGAACTGTGGCAACATTAATGGAACAAAGGACTCCTTTAGTTATTGGAAGTTGACATGGCAGGTGTTTTAAGTGATGGAGACTGGTCTGTAGGAGAAGCAAAAGCTAACCCTAGAACTAATGCTATGTGGTGCAACATTATGCACAAGAGTATGTATCAAATCAAATCAAATCAAAGAGTATCAGCTGCAGCCTAGGCTTATTACGCCTGATTTCAAACTCTCATGTCTCACTAGGGGTGTAAAAAAAAATCAATACACTTGATTATCAGGATATGTCTTGCAATTCATGCAAAGATTGTTGGCAGTGGTTCATTTGGTGTTGTGTTTAAACCCAGACCGCTAGATAGCCATGTTGTACTGCTGTCTTCAGGTCCCACTATTAGCCAGTTTTCACACTCATGCTCTCTTCACTCCCTTGGAAGGCTGCTATTGCAGGTTCATGTTTTTAATCAGTCATTTTGTGGTAAACTTCTTACTTAGATTATATGCATATGGTGGTGCATGACAGTATAAAAACCACTACATATTACAATATATTGTGATGTTATTGTCTTGGTTCTAGCCTTAGTTTTTTATTTTTGCTATTCACTGAAGACAAGACTTGCTTGGTTTAGAAAGGTAAAAGTAAAACATTGACTGGTTTAATCTATGAGATGCTTAACCTTCAAAGTGTTTAATATTGTAAAACGTAAACATAGTAGGTAAAGTTTTAAAATGGCACACAGGATAGCATCATGGTCTGATGAAACTCAATAATGTCCTGGCATTTAACAACTTTCAATAGGGATATGCACGTTGCAGTGTTTAACTGCTTTGGCATGGTCCTATAGTGGAGGGTGCCAACAGCCAAAAGCCCAGTTTTACTGTGACCTTCTGTAAGTGGTATCACTGTAAACTTTATTTAACACTGTGTTGTTTGACAAATGCCATAATTCCATAATTTAATCATGTACGAATGCACAGTGAAACTACTGATTACACAGTTGGATTGTTTCCTCTGTTTGCTGTGCTTTATATCCCCCCACTGTCTCATAAAAGCTGAGCAAGACCTCTGCTGGGAATTATGGGCCCATGTTTTATTCAGCATGTTTGTATGACTGGACTGACACCTGGGTTCGTTAGTGAGGTCACGGAACAGCAGCAAATTCTGCTGTTTACAATTCTTGCTGTTATAAATAGCGTTCAGCACTGCATGCAACCTTCTGATGTTTCTTGAATACAGATTACAGTGGGTTTCTGTGGGTCTGGCCCATATGCCTGATATCATGGTTGGTAATGTGTTTCACCGCCAGCATTAAAGTTTAATTAGTATACTGCTTTCCTTTACTCTATGCACTGAACAGTCAAATGCAGATGAGATGCAGATGTTGGTGCTACTGGTGAACTGAACTTTAACACTGAATGTTTATCCTAATAAGTCTTGATTATAGTGTTTACGTATGGCTGCTCATTTGTTCAAACAGTTAAGAAGTGCCATACAAAAGAAAGCTGATGTAAAGTTTTTGAGGTGTATATTATTCCAAATTAAATACCTGTAAATGGTGTTAATCAGGAGGTGAATTAATAGTGTAAGCAGTTGTTAACAGTGCTCACAACTCTTGCTCACCACATATGAATAGTTTCTTGTGTTTATTTTGTTAAGCTACAAATCAAGAAGCACCACAAGCACCATGCAAGGCACAGTTTCCTAAGCTGTGGTCTTAGGATAGCGTGGGCAGTGCGGATATGGTGCAGGGAAGGGGTTAATGCCATTGATTCAGTACACTTGTGAAGATATCTTGGGCACAGCACAAGGACCAGTGCACTAAGAGCAGTGTGTGTGTGGGGGGGGGGAAGAGCAATGCTGCTGCATGTGTTTCAACTAAAGGAATTACTCATTTGAAGCAAAGGAACAGCAAAACCCCCAGTGAGCCATACGGGCCTCTGCCTGCAGCCATAAGCAGTGGTTGAGGAACATTACTTTCCTGAGAAGAGAGCAAAAGAATAATGTTTTCCCTCTGTCACAGAGAGGGGGAGAACGAAACAGAGAGTGTGAAATGGGACCTATCACACTGGCACCACCATTCTCACGACAGTTCCGGCAAAACATCCTGGAGCATACGCACTCATTGATTAACTTGTGTAATCTCATGGTATTTGGGGTAACATACATTTAAGATAACATTGGTTCTGCAGGGTGCTATTTGTTTTACCATATAACTTGCCTCCTGGCAGTTTTGCGCTATGGCTTCCTGACAAGACGAAGAGATTAATTATGTAGCACCTCCATGTTCAGTTCACTTTTGGGCGTAGATACCCTCTGCTTTCCTCTTATACAAGTTGAATGTTGCTTGAACATCCTTTTCAGTTATATATAACAGTAGATGTAAAGAGCTAATCACATAACAGTTTCTTGTATGCTGTGTTTAACAGAATAAATATTTAACAGAATAACCTGTATTTATATTGATATTGATCACATACTGAGCCTGCTGATTATGACAATGTTTTAGTAATTTCATTAGGCAAATTTAGTTATTTGTTGTTTTTTTTTAATGGACAAAATCCCTCCCTAGCCTTGGTTCCCAATTAATGTGTGGGCCATCAAAGCTTTGCTCTCTTGCTTGTCTAATGTAACTCAAATATATTCAGGCTTTCCAGCTTTATACATATTTTATTGATTCTCTTATTTTCTAGTGTCCAGTCCAACCATATGACATCATCACAGCACCATTTCTCCTCTGCATGATGTAGCTGTGTATTTAACTATTAACTATAAATGAGTCTGTTGACTCCTATTTTAGAGTTTTACATAATGCTTGACAGTTATGTTCTCTGCAGTTCCCTCTCACTTTGCCCTGTCACAGCACTGGTATTAAAAGCAGCCTCCTTCTCTAAAGTCCTCAAAATATAGGCGACTGCCAATCAGAATAGGGGGGGGGGAGTGTTTATAGACATCTTACCCACATGAAGATATTGAAGTTTATTCATTTATCATGTCACTGAGATGCTTTATAGCTGTATTCTGAATGGTATGACTGTAAGTAATTAGTTTGTAAAAAAACGTTATGACTATTGTTACATATGTACAGCTTTCATGTTGCATGAGTTTGTCCGAAACGCACAGTTTTTAAAGCAGGGGGACAAAGTCTAAGTCTCTGGCCCTTTCTTTTCTGGTGGCATCACTGCCGTGTGGTCTTGGAGGAGGGCAACAGGGAAACATTTCTCGCCCCCTATTCAGCCTATGGTTTATTGCATTTTGTTGCACATGACCACATTGTATTGAATAATACTATAGTGCACTACAGAGTGTAAAGTAAACAACACATCAATCTTTCTTCTATAGTTGACTCTCTCAATGATGTATCAACTTTGCCAACTAATCATTTCATCTCTAGTATTGGGTACATTAATATTAACATCTGTCATTTCAACAACACTGCCATTTTCTACATTACATTAAAGATTAAGTGCTAGGGCAGATACACGATTTTAAAAGATTCCAGTAGTGTCAAATTGTCATGGCTTTTCACCACAGAGTAATGACAAAAGAGTGTGGCCCATAAACCACTTGCCAAATAAGCTGGCTCAAATGTGACTCAAAAGACTGCTAAAAAAACTACTGCTACTATTTAGGGGTTTATGCGTGAAGTGAAATATTCATAAATTGTACCTGAATTCCAAAAACTGAAATTTAGTGCAAATTAGAGCTGTAGGGAAGAATGTAAGCATAATCAGTTCTGCATATTGCACTTGTCATGCATGGCACAAATGCCTTCAAATGAGTCACTGACAAATATTTGGCATTCATGCAGTTTCTCAAGTCCTACCTCTGCTTTGGCTTGTTTCCATCACTAGCACTTTTTGATTAGCTTCTAGTCTAGTGTTTGTGTGTTTGTTGTTTCCTGTTGTTGGGGAAAACAAGGTTTATGTAGTAAAAGACCACATTAGGACACATTAAGTTACAGGGCTGCTGTGTCCCACCACCAAAGAACTAATTCTCTGCTGATAGCTTTCATCAAATCTACACCAAATGTGGGGTTATGGAGCAATAAGACACGCCAGACAATGAATCTTTGGGTATAATATCAAGTAAAAGCTACATGGCAGCTGCACCACAGCCAGTACTTTTAAAACACATGGTACAAGCTCTCGGTTCGAGACACTAATTAGGTAGTGGCAGCTGTTTACTAGAGCACAGGGGAGCCAGCCAGCAAATGTGATTGTTTTCTTCTTTCTTTTTTTTTCATGTTAACTCTGTAGTGTCAATTTATGACGCAATTCCAATGCTGTGAGCTCCTCACATAGCTTCAGCAATGGGGGGGCAGGCTGGATAGGCAAGCGGCTGTTTACATAAAACCTGCCCGCTGCTCTTTCGGAGTGACTCATGGTGAGTGATTACAAGTACACAGCTAATACTCCTCACCACAGAGCAGCGTCATTACCCAGACCGGCCTCATTACTCCTGCTGACAGACAAACTGTGGATGCGGCGTTTAAGGCCGTATTACCATTTAGCTTTAGACCATTGCCTGCAAGGTGACGTCAGAAGATAAAGATCTGCTCTGCTGACATGTTTCACTTAAAAAGATCATAATACAATTTGCAATTTTGTTTTCTGCACAGAGGTGGCACTCAGGTTTTGCACTAAAAATGATTCAGCGGTTTAAAAATATATACTTCATGTGGTATTAAGTATTTTAACTAGGTTTATACCATTCAAATAAACATTCTAAATTTCAGAGAATTTGTAGGGTTTTAACTTTTCACAGCGTGAATGCCTCTTTACATTTTTCAACCTGTGCCCTAGGGTTCAGTACTGTAGCTGCCTGACACAGACACAAAGTGCCTGGGCAGTGTCTCTTTGGTGATTTACCCAAAGCACTGATGCTAGCCTGCAATCAAAGAGTGGATCCTGTCATCCTTCATGCTCTCCCAACTAAAGACACTAGGCAGTTAGACTATGCTGTGCCTGCAATGTGCTCTGTGTATATCTAAAGTATACAACTACTGCACTCTTGTACCCTCTAGGCATTTGTCATCCCACACCACCTGACACAGAGTGGATGTTTCTGGCCTCTGTAGATAGCACAATGAGTGGGAGTGTCAGATTTGCTGTGAGAGAGCACCAGTTTAATGTGCACTATCGGCCAACACAGCGTACATTGTCATTGCTAATGATCCAATTATCAAAAGCATTTAGAGTGATAACTGAGTGTTTCATTTTCACCCCGTTGTTGTGTTCTAATTTCACTCCCCTGAGATGTTTCAACAATCTGCAGATACTGTACATAAAAGGTGTTAATGGTTGAGCAACTTGCAAACAATCTAGACTAGGTTTTTATAATTTCCTTTTGCTTTTGTTTAAGCAACTGATGAAAATCAAGATGAAAATAGATTATGTAATAATGGCATTATATTGATAGCCTCAGTCATGATGGCTGACCTTGCTTTGATGATTCTGTCACTGCACCTTGGAGGTAAATGACTAACTCTACCATGACTTGTAACTTTATGTGCAAATTAGTTTATGCCTCTGGGACAGAAGAGTATATGATGTCTATATTAGGTGCATTACCACAGGTGGTAAATAACAGCACAGTTGAGTTTATCCATGAGGAAATACTATAGCCCGCAGACAGTATTCATCCAGCTGCACAACTGTTCACATGCCTATAGTTACTGTTGGAAAAGCATTTAACAGCTGTGCTCCCTTAACTTATTTATGAGAATTATGCCTCGAAACACTCCACACTTCTTTTCACAACCATGTGTGCATAGCTGTGTTGTTTCTTTTTTATATTTGTGTGGAATTTCATTTCTTAAACTTTCAGAATGATTTTGTTTGATTTTTGTTGATTCAAATTACATTTTAATTATTATGAGTCACTTTTTACACAGGCAAAGTGTGCAGTGCACTAGAATATCAAAGTATGCAGATTGGTTCACAATATCTTTGTGTAGGCCCTAATCTCATTAAATGCGCTTATCTTTCAGTAAGCTCCTTCCAAATTGTCGGAGTAAACTGTTATTTTTTCTTCAACATGGAATGATTTTTAATTCATTTATTTTTTGAGATGCAACTTACTTGAGGTGCAACTGAGTACTGTACAGCCCTGATGTCCTGCAAGGATGTCTTCAAGCAGCCTTAATTGATTAAATGAATTACAAATGAATGGAGTCCCATACACCTCCATAAATTAAGGCCCCAGGCTTTCTGGTGCCTGAGTGGTCTTTAGTGAGCGCTGCCGTTAGAGATTCATTACACTGTTAATAACCTGTTGACAGTTACTGATGAGTACAGCACTTAATTGTGTTTGTGTCCTTTTGAAAAGGTTGAGGTACTGGTGTGAGAGAGGTTGGTCGTGCCCAAGCTTCAAAAAGAATGGTCAGCGTTGGGAGTAGCAGAATATTGCAAAAAGCAGTTGCTGTTTCTCAGCTTCTCACCTTGCCTCCTGGGTTTTGTTTGGATATGAGGCTTTTGCAGAGTGGAGAAAGCTAATATCTGACTGCCATTCAGTCCACGTATTGCTGATGTACTTCTGGATGGCATAAAACACTTTTTGCTGAGCATTTTACATGTTTATATGTTTTAGAATTGTATGTTAGTTTTTATATATTCAATTTACCATTGCCCACTGCATCATTAGAACCCGTGTATTGATGCAACTCACAAAACACTGTCAGTTGATCTTATAAATGAAATATGCACCATGTGATAAGAGCCATATTTGCATACTGCAGCAGCGCATATTTAATTTTAGTTCCAGGAATGACACGTGTCATGTTTTGCAAAGGCACGGTAGCAAAGTGTACTCACCTGATGTCATTGGCTTTACATGGTTCATCTCTTGGGCTCCTCAGCCAATTTGAGGAGGATGATTTGGTTTTCCAGTCTTGGGGCACTAGCTCTGCTTGTTCGTTCCAGAACATGAGGGGGAGGTGTTTTCAAGCCCACCTCACGGACTCCATTGATAGGTCAAGGTTGGAGGGTTCCTGGGTACAGCTTCTCTGCATCTCTCCCCAGCAATGAGCTGAACACATCCCGACAACCTGCAGTGGAGACTCCATCCATTTACGTCCCCACACCTCTTCACCACTACAAAGCGTGCAAAAACGCAAAGAAAATCCAGTTGGGAAAAGAAATCATGAAGCAGTATCCTTATTTGGTAAATGAGTCTGTTCTTGGGTTCTCTTGATGTTCTCTTTTGCTGTGTCTTCGTTCTACTTCCCAGTGAACGTCGAGATTCATAGCCCCCTCACTGGCGCCGGAGAGAGAAGACTGGGGGCTCGATGTGCGCTTGCCTCGGTTGTCATGGTTGCCGGATGGAGTGTGGTCTCCGTGTCGGCGGCGTCTCAGGCTCTACACTGGCGTCTGTCTTAACACTGCTCCTGCCTTGCTTTTTCTTGTCTTGTCTCCTCTGTCCTTCTGTCTTTCTCTACAGCTCTTTTACCCTGCTATGTCTGCGTTTCTTGCTTTTTCTCCCCCCTGCTTCACCCTGTCCTTCTACTCTCATTCCCTCCCCTATTCTCCCCCATCTCTCTCTCTCTCTCTCTCTCTCTCTCTCTCTCTCTCTCTCTGCCTCCCTCTATGCAGCATCCCCCCAGTACCCTCCCTCCTCCTACCCTCTGCTTCTGCTTCTCCACATCAGGTTGTTTTTTGCTCTTGTTGTCAGCTCGCTTTCTCCCACTCTCTTAAAACCTTGTTGAATGTGACAGCGGACGCTCCTCGCCTCCGAGGTGCTCCGCCGGTGCGCTACCTGCCTTGAGCGCACCCTTGAGATGCTGTCTCATCGAATTGCTCCCTAATTCTCCTGTGACACCCCTCTCGTTGTGCAGCGAATATGGTTCACACTGGAGCCGTCATTAGCGTGTGCGTTTGTTCCATCAAGAGCGCCCCCCTCTCCATTCCCTCTTTCTCTAGTCCCCCTCTCTCATGCACTCGCCTCATAACAATGCAGTGAGAGGCTCAGTGGGTATGACTGTTAGAGTGCAGGTGCGTGCCTGCTATCAACTCAGCCCTATCCGAAAAACAAGACAGGCGTGTGGCGCTGTTCATTTGGCCATGGGATAAGAGCCTTGTGTGTGCGCGCGCGTGTGTGTGTATGCGGTGTGCACATGCTTCTCCTGCCGCCGCTACCACACATACACCCAGAACAGCAGTCCAGGGAGACGCCCACCTTTAAAAACACACACAGACGCCGAGATGACTATGTGACAGGTCGTAGCATTTTTCTACAGACACAGCAACAGCCTACACATCAACCATTTCTCCATTCCATGTGTGTCTCTGCTTTACACTTATTTAAATGAGATGCACTTTCTTCCATATACATCTGTAGTCCAACCAAACAAGAATGATGGATGATGTATTCCTCATATCATTACTGAAACCAAATTTGTTTAGTTATTAATGATCAATGGTTATAATATTGAAATATGCAATTTAAGACCCTGTGAGATATCTTGCAGTTAATCTGTTCATTGACCATTTAGTAGAACACTGAGGATAGTTCTCCCTTAGCATCTGTGGTATTTGGGCCAAGGATTGTATTCTTTTACTGTTCTTCACATTATTGGTTCTAAATATGAATGTTTTTCATAATTCAATTTTACTCTCCTTACCTAGGGATTGATACCCTATTTCTTCATAAAATGCATTGTGGTATCTCTGGGCTCTCTAAAGCATCATTGTTGTCACTTCATCACCAGTAGTTCTTCATCATTCCTCATGTGGCCATGAGCTATGGCATTTATAATGTATGGATTTGTTCTGTTGTTACTCCTGCACTAATGGCCCCCATACACTGTGGACCCTCAGGGTCACTGTGTAGATTGGTGCTGGACTCTTGGGAGGCACTTCTGACTTCTAGCCTGATGAGTGTTTTACTAATACTTTCTGTGCTGGTACATCCATCATCCCTGTTCTTTCTTTATGCTAGCAGATGGTAATATAACACATAATGTTTAGAGCAAATCAATTCCAGTAATTTCAAGGAGAGGAACAGAAAACACAGAAAAGCAGCAAACAGCAAGTTCCATGGTTACAAAGCAAAGGTCAGGTTGCCATAAAGGAGCAACACAGACTATTGAAATACAGTGTTAAGTTTAAGTGGCCAGAGAGAAGGGAAAAAGAAAGACATAAGAAGCTGCGCCCAGCAGTGACGGGGTGGGAATTGTAAAGGATTTGACACAGGCAGCACACTGCGACAATCGGCTTAGACTGTCACAGGCATGTCGGGAAATCTCTCGCTTTCGTTGTGCAGGCTCTGAGGGCTTGTTGAGCCAAGGAATATCAAGCAGCAACTGGCACAAAAACCACAGACAGAGCAGCACAGTCAAAAGAGTATGAGAAAAAAATAAGGGCAGAAAGAAAATCTCATTGCTGAGCTCAGGGCGGGTGCAGTGACTCCAGCATTGTCTCGCCGAAGGGTTTGTGGGCTTGTGCTTGTCAAATCATATATAGAATATATATGATATAGTTCAATAAATAGGCCCAGGATTCCATGTTGGTAGCCTGAACAACAATTTCAAAGCATTGAATTTCTATTTATTTACCTCTGCACCTGGTGAGCAATCTGCAGTACATGTCTTAACTCACATCAAGGTCATGATACAAATGCTTCATACTTGAAGCTTGGCAATAATATAAATATGTGTAAATTGTGTAAATGTGCAATCACATACTCAGGTTTGGCTTGCCTCATTTTCTAGTCATGCAGCTGGCTCTCCAGCTACCCCTGTATGTTCACAGAGTGCAGCTCTGGATCTAGGTTATAGTTACTCCTGTTGTCCAAACTTCAGGCAGCTGGCTCCCCAGCTACCCCTGTTTGTTTACAGAGCGTGAATCTGCACCTAGTTTGTTGTTGCTCCTGTTGCCCAAGCTAGGCGTGTAACTTTAAGTTCAGGCCCCTCTTTAGTTTACCTTCTTGTTATTATTCCCTCTCAGCTCCCTGCTCCTCCCAGTCCCAGGTTTGTTATTTTTGCCATCTTGTTTGCCATGTTTTGTTGTGTTCTCTGTATTGACCCTTAGTTGCTGCACATTATTTTTTATTAGCACCTGTTTTGGTTACGTTTAATAAACGTTCTTGCTTTGTTCCATCTTTGCGAGTGTTCATCCCTTCTTGTCTGACCATACACACCTTGACAGAATCAAATTCACATAAAACCGTCCTGTCTCAGACAGCTTAGACATCAGCAACTACAGACCAATATCTCTTCTTTCTTTCCACTCAAAGATCCTTCCATCTATAATCAACCTTCTCTTTCTCAGTCAGAACAATCTACAGGACTCTAACCTGTCTGGCTTCAGAGCAGCGCACTCTACTGAAACTGATCTCATTGCAGTTACAGAGATTGATTGTCCTGATTTTCTTTGACCTCTCTGCAGCTTTTGATACAGTGGCCTACAGAATCCTCCTGTCTGTCCTCACTAGCCTTGGAATTACCGGCTCTGCATGACGATGGGACATGGGACATACCAAGTAACATGGCAGGGGGAAACATCTGCTCCTTGTAGCCTCTCCACTGGCGTTCCACAAGACTTGGTGCTTGTCCCTCTTTTTTCTCATTCTACACTGGCTCTCCAATGGATTCTCTTACCACTGCTATGCTGATGACACTCAACCCATCCTTTCTTTCCCACCTTCTGACACACAGGTTTCTACCCACCTCTCAGCATGTCTCGCTGGATGGCAGCTCACCACCTCAAACTCAACCCCAGCAAGACCATCTCCTTTGAAAACTGACTTGTCACTCAGTTCTACAGCCTTGGTGGGGTCATTGATGATCCGTTTTCAAGTCATGTTGCAAATCTGATCCGGTCATGCTGATTTCTCTTTTTCAACATCTGGAAAATTCAATCCTTCCTCTCTAGAAAATACACATTGGAGAGTGATCATGTTCCTTTTCACTTTTAAATTAGAGCAGACCAGTAAAGGCAAGCTGAAAGATTCTCCCACAGGGGCATTGTTACATGCAACTAGCTCTGTGTGTGTCATTAATAAAGAAAGAAAAAAGTTACAACAAACACACAGAAACACACCCATGATCATTTGATTAGCAACAAACATGGTAAGATAAGGGATCCCCCAAATGTTCTACAGTTACTGTTACAATTACGTAACAGCATTACATGCATTTTGTTACTACACAATCCTGTAGGTTACCTAAATTAAAGATTAATTCATTAATTAATTCATTCATTGACTACATAAATACTGGATAATGTTTGATAAGGCAAATTTATCAGAATGATTAGAAATGTACAAATAATATGAATAAACCAACCAAAAAATACAAGCTGGTTGAAGTCATGTGAAAATAACATTTATAACATATTTTAACATTTGGACATTTGATCTTCACATAAACAATACTAAAAGATGACTGTAAGCTATTTTTTATAACTAAACACACAAAACTGAAATGTCTTTTTAAATCATTTGGAAAATAGAATTAATAAAACACCACGCAAATTAAACTTGCTGTGCTGTCTCTTTTGGGTTGTAGATGCATATACTTTAACATTAACTGTGGCAAAATCTACCTGTGGGTCCCACAGTGACTTTTTATGATTGCTACAGACGTCTTTACATATCTTGAGGTCTGCTTTTGGACTGAATTGCTTGAGATCTTTTTAAAAACCTACCCAGACTCATATGCATCTACAACACTCTTTCTGAAGTGGTGATACCACTGATATCAAGAGCAAATCAAAATAAATGTCTGGGGTTTCATCTGAGGACTGAGGACTCAAAATCAGCTTATGCATTGAACCTGATTCTCATTTTAGACAAATAGTACTAAATGTGGGGGTGTCCTAACTTTTCTTCACATGAAAACCGCATATCTATTTATTACATTACAAATCTATTTATTTTACAAATGATTTTTAAAAGACATTTCTTCAATTCATATAATTTATTGTGAAATATAATTTACAATAACAGTAATAAATTACAGTATAAACCAATCAAAGAAGAACAATTTAAATAGCTCAACACAACTAATATAACAAGTGATTTCTCTATATCAAAACAAAATACCACTGTTAATGACTACTGCCATCTCAAGCATCTCAGAACAAGCATATTTAGTACTTAGTAGAGCACCCTTTTGCTGTTATGACCTGCTGCAAATGTGTCTATCTATTTAGCCAGACACCTTCTGGCAGCATTCTTGAATCTTAGATCATTCCTTATGGGCAATGATTCACTAATATTGTTGGGTTTGTGTGCTGCAGTCTCTTTCTTCAAATTCCACCAAATATTTTCTGTGGGGTTCAGTCAGTAAAAACTAAATTAAATTGAATAAATCTTCTACAGGTAAAAATACATTGCCTCTGTAAATTGTAAAGCACTTTTTTGTGGATTTAAAGCGAAACTATGTAGCGCTTTCACCTTAAAATAACAGCTTCAGTATTATGTTGATACTCCACTGATATGAGTCCATATTCTGTATTGAGAATAGTTCATGTTCAGCACGCTACCACTGCACTATGTTACTCTGTGAGTGCTTGTGAGAACTGTATGACACTGCATAAAATGAGTCACGAGCATTTGTAAACCACAATGGATTTTAAAGGAAGTAACAAAGATGAAGTAATGTGACTGAGATGCAGACTTCCAGCTTTAATTCGTTGGGTTTTCAAAACTTTACACCTATTTTTTATACAAATGCCTTTAATTTTCATAGTCAGTAACTGGACTATTGATTGAAGCAGTTTTAAAAAATCATTCATAATTAATTAAGGAGATACAAGGTCTGGAGTTGATTTCAAGTGATGCATTTGCATTTCATAGTTGTTCAGGGAAATTGTCAATATGTGATCCAAAGAGGTGTCAGTGCAAGTAAAGAAGGTTGTGATTAGGTTGGAAAAATAAAATAACTTTTGGAGTGGCCAAACTGAGTACATTTTAACTGGAATATATGCATCAAAAATTTTGGAAGACCACATATGACTATTAATGTAGATAAAAACAGAACACCGTTACAACATTTAGTGAAGTCTAGAACACTCGCAAACAGGCTGGCATATTATTATTACCAAAATTATTGGTAACTTTCAACGGAAATGTCAGATTAGACTGCTAGAAAGCATTCTTAAATGCCTGTCCAGTTCTGGAACATTTTTTTGGGGCAGATGAAACCAGTATTATGAGTATGGTGAAGGAAAGAAAGGCTTGTTAATCCAAAGCATACCACATCATCTGTCAAACATGATGGAGGCACTGTTATGGCTTGGACACACAAAACTAGCAGAACAATTGGAACTATTAACTATTTCTAACTGAATAGACATAGACATGTCTCATTGGTCCATAATGTTAAAGTTGTGGCAAATAGGCAAGAGGATATTGATACCGTGTGAAAAGAAAAGCTCATGGTACAAGCAATCTCAAAGCAGGCAGTGGCTTTCAGATTCTCTCATGCCATCGGAATGTGAAGAGGGAGCTTCAGCAAAAATCAATACGAATGGCTCCCTGCAAGCTGACAGATGGCAGGCCAGGGAATTATTTGTTGTCACTGGCATCTCATTTTCCGAACAAGCCCATGTCCCTAATTTAATTGTTGAAGTACACATAGTCAATCTCTCGTAAAACTCTGGGAACATCTTTACAAGTGTGCTTAAATTGCTAAAGGCTAAGTATTTTCTTTATATAAATTTCATTTCAGTGTCATTTTGCTAAAATTTAAAAGAAGTGTAATGAAGTGTATATGCAACATGATTTATGCTAAATGCAGAAAGAATGACAAACACTTATTAATGCTTGCACAGTATTAATGCTTGCTGGCTCCCAATACAGAAGCATCACTATGGTTATAAACTTGTAATTGTAAAAGTAATTACACAGTTTATCATTTAATTAAATGTAACAACATATACAACTGTATGCAAAAGGTCACTTCTGAGCAAATCAAAACCTCTGCACAGGTACACCACACAGGCTAAAATTCTGTGGGGGTGGAAATAGGGTTGGAGGGCATGAGTGCTATATATATGGAATTATTTAAATTGCAGAAATCATTCAGAATAAAACAAACTGCACATGGTACACCTGGTTTAGTCTTGACTCTTGGCTGAGACTGATGGGGAATAGTGGTCTGTAGTGATGCTAAAATGTTAAATCAACAATAAAAATTGATGAGAACCCATCAGTGCCCATCAGGTGCCCAGTTTAGGAAAAAGAGGAAGGAAGAAGATGAGGAGAATGACGGTTCGCTCAGAGGGCCATAAACGCTTGAACCGCTGGTTCACTAACCACTTCAGCGATACACCTTTTATCAACTGAACAGCGTTTGCCAACAATTACTTTTTAATTAATCAAATATTAAAAAAAAAATTGCAAAATGTTTTATATTTTATATATTCAGTTTGTATTTTATTTGTAATGTTTATTTTGTACATCCCTAAGGATGTGTTGATACATGTCAGCTTTGGTTCGATTAAAACAAACCCTGGTGCGTTTGCTCTATTAGTGTGATTTAAAACAAAGTTGTGCATGGGCATCGGTTTACTCTTGCCCACAACATCTAGTATTAACCCTGCAAGTTCGCTTAACCTATATCATGCCATTTAGATCTGCACGCTTCATCACAGGTGGCAGAGGGGAGGAAGGAGGGAAGAAACATAACCCCAGCATCTGAGAGCAGCCAAATATGTCTAAGTAAGTTTTTTAAATACAAGTGGAAGCTGGTGATTGACTATAGAATAGGTGATGCAGCATTTGAGTTGGCTAGAGCTTTCATTTACAGACGTGAGGTCTGAAGCACAGTTCAGTTGACAAATGTGCATAATAAAGAATGGCACACCTAAGACAATAATTTATCAGTCAAAAATGCAATGTCTTTACTCAGTAGCAAAATATTGTACTGTAACATCCCATACACCAAAATCACAGTATTATCACACCAGGATGAAGAGAAATTACATTAATCTGTCATGTGCAAGAACTGTATGTGCATTTGGGGTGGTTATAGTTGCAGTGCCTCATTAACTTCAATTGATCTGCAGCACTGACAGAGAGTCATTAACTGTCACTTCAGGAGAAATGGTGATGCTCTGCAGAGGCACATGCTACTCATAGCCCAGGCATAATAGGACCTTATATTTGTCTCACATGCTGCATCTGAGAAGGAGAGGAGATAAAAGGAAACTAATATGTACACTAATATGTAAACTAATAAATATACTAATATGTAGGCGTGTACATTCAAGAGAACCTGAAATCAAATTTTAATAATAATCTATTGTTGTATCTATTGATGTCACAAGACTATGTGTGTGTGTCCATTGCAAAAAATTACTAATACTAATACGAAAACTATTTTTGAGTACAAAGTTTGTAGTCTACTTAAAAGTTGAGAATACTCAGATATCCAAGATATATACCCAGAACCCGTCGTATTTTGAGTGTGGTTACGGTGCAATGCAAAATGGAAAGGAAGAAGAACTCACAGCTTGAACAGGTAAAAATGACAGATGTTAAAACACAGAATCCACTGAAAACTGAATTTTTGTCTATTTTTGGCTTTTAAATGGGGCCTACTTCTGACTTCATTCTGACCCTTGATGTCAGCATAGACAACATAGCTGTTCATTCCCAGAACATCTGTATGCTATTGTCCCAAATGTACTATAACATGCTCCACAGCTAGTCATTTTATTATTAGCCTGCCAGATTTACCACGTTTTATCAGCTTGCCACCAAATCTATTGTATTTGCATATTATAACCTTAGAGAGTATGTTATCTAAGAAGTATATGAATTAGGCAGAAAAGGCTTGGCCTATGGTATAATGATCATATTATGCTTTAAAACAGTGCGAAAGCTGGAACACAAATGGTGGCTGACTAAACTAGAGTTATTCCAGTCTTTTTGGAAAGACGACCCTATTGAATAAATGTCTGCTGTGATCTCTAAAGCTGTTAAAATCTAAATTGCTTTGCTATCTGGTGTTGGATTTTGAGTCTTGGTTCCTCTTAAGGCTTTTCCTTTCACATTGAGTGAGTTAATGTTGCCACTGCCTTGCTCACCCGGATCTCTAAAACACATCATCAAATATCAACAGTATCCCAGTTGCTTTGTAAGCAATACAGATGATGTGCATCTCCATACTCCCATCGTCCCATCATTCTGGTACAAGTCAATCTTTGTATAAAATTTTGTTTCAGACAGGCTTTTCAAACTGTTTTCTAACATAGTCTAATCTGGCCTTTCTGTTCTTGAGTGTTACCAGTGGTTTGCATCTTAAAAAAAAAAATGTGTGTATATGTGTGTGGGTGGGTGTGTTGGGGGGAGGGTGTTTTAGAGGGGTGTAAGGCCCCTTAGGAGAGGTGGATGGGACCAAATGCAATCACGCTGGGTGATGACAGAGACTCAGTTGTGCTCAGGGTCTTGTGATCAATAAAGCCATTACACACATCCAGCCCGAGATGCAGCGTTGCATTCTGCACACCTTCCGTATAAACACACACACCTTAGCACAGCAAGTAGAGGAAAGAGACAACCTTCTTTGTTGGAGGATGTGTGTGTGTGTGTGTGTGTGTGTGTGTGAGAGAGAGAGAGAGAAAGAGAGAGAGAGAGAGAGATGCAGGTTGGATGCAGGAAACATTGTCAGGTGTGAAGACCTGAGCATCTTTGACAAGGGCCAAATTGTTATAGGCAGGTGACTGGGTTAGAGCATCTCTAGGTTCCATCAGGCTTGTGGGAAGGTCTGATCAAAAACTGTTCACAGGGTATTGGGCACCTAAGGCTTATCAATTTCTAAGGCAATCTCAATTGGTCAGAATTCACAGAAGAATTACTATGGGACAAGTTTCAGTAATTTGTAATGATGGTTACAAGAGGAATACCTCACGATTCATCACACTCAGCTCACAAGAGCTGCAGACCAATCAGAGTGCTATTACTAACTCTCATTTGAACTGTGACACTGGGGCATCCAAACTACAACCCAAGCCCAAAGCGTGATCGATAAAACCCTGTGCTTGTCAGTTGGAGAGGTGTCCTTTTCCTACAAATACACGCATTGTGGCCAACGCGTTCTATTTTAACTTAATCAGTCCCCAAATGCACTGGGCTTCTTTAGAGGTCAAAAAAAGTTTATGTAGAAATGTGTAGTGAGATTTTTTAAAATGGCAATTTTTGTCTCCTTTATAGTAGAACAGTGCACTACAAGTATTTTGCAGCCAAACAGGTATTGCCTTTCTACCATTTTTATGAGCAATCCTCTGAATGTTTTTTTGGTCTTCCAGACCTCAACTTGACATCCACTGTTCACGTTAACTGCCATTTCTTAATTACATGTGTGTGTGTATGATATATGATATATTGTTTTCAGTGGATTGGAGTCCCAGTAAGAGATTGACACATTATAATCAACTGCAAATAATCCAGTGACAGATAATCAGTCATGAGCTTTGGCTGTTTGGAGTGTGATGTTGATAGCTTACACAACAGCCTCGGCATATTGAATTGAGGGGTGCGTGATTAGCATACAGCAATGGGGGGGTCACATGGGAGGCCAAAGCAGTCAGAAGTGATGTATAGGATTTGGAAAAAAAAGCTTGAAGAACCCAAAAACCATGGCAACGACATGCAAACTAGTCCTCCATGACTGACAATGGTTGTAAAAAAATCCACAGTATCTGGGTGTGTTTGCTTTAGACCTGTTGGTGAGAACAACTGTCTTTCCAAATAAATAAATTGAAAATGGATTATCCTTTGTAGTCCAGGTAATATGAAAGATGCACTTACTGGCACTATCTATATTTTATAGTTCATATTAAAAGAGTTCTCCAGCTATACAGAGGTGCCCAATAGATAATAAGTGAAATATTGCTTTAATGCACATTTTGTGGAAATCTGATACATGCCCATATATTAACATATGTTATATTAACAATATGTCATTAGGGATTGGCCATATGTTTAAAGAAAAAGTGCATATATAGTCAAGTCAAGTCGAGTCAGATTTATTTGTATAGCGCTTTTTACAACTGTTGTTGTCACAAAGCAGCTTTACATAATTAGTAATTAATAAAAGACAGAGACAAAAAGAAGAAATAATGTAAGGATCAAGGCATGAAGGATCAAAGACCAAACAGTAAGCAAGCCAACGGCGACAGTGGCAAGAAAAAACTCCCTCAGAGCTGGAGGAAGAAACCTTGGGAGGAACCAAGAATCACAAGGGGGACCCATTCTCCTCTGGTCAGAACTATTTAAACATTATTGATAAAAATTTCCGAACCAGATACAACGGACAGGTAATAGTGGTGGATAGTTATGAGTCCATTTAGGTTTTAACATGGTCATTAAACAGGTAGCAGTGGTAGGAGGGTGTGTCGCTGGTCTGTTATTGGTGGTGGTGGGTGGGGGGTCTCATGTTTGGATTGGTAGGTGGCAGCTGGTCTGACACAGGTAGAGTGGACCTCAGCGGGCAATCTTCCAGTAGGTCGGGCTGGGTCACCATTTTACTCAGAGAAGATAAAAAGAGAGAGTTAGTACTAAGAGGATTTTATGGAGCGCAGAGAATATTGAGCAGTATCTGATGACTCTGGCAGGTCTGACTATAACAGCCTAATTAAAAGGAGAGAGCCAGAAGGTAACACAGGCACCGTAGCACCCTGAAACTCTAGCGTCCATCTGCTCCACCGTCCACAAACCTGAGTGATCATGTGTAAGCAGCGAGATGACAGCTCCATCTTCTCAGTGTACTACAATTCCCTGTGTCCACGAACCCCTGGACCTGCAACCTTTATCTAAGGGGAAACATTCATTTACCAAAAGCTAAACTAAACAGATGAGTTTTCAGCTTAGATTTAAAGATATTCTAGAGTTGGGGGCCTTTATAAGAAAAGGCTCTTCCCCCTGCTGAGGTTTTCTGAATTTTGGGAACGAGTAAGAGGCCAGCATCCCGTGATCTAAGTAGTCTTGATGGTTCGTAATATGTAATAAGATCCCGCAGGTACTCAGGAGCGAAGCCATGTAGGGCTTTATATGTTAATAGAAAAATTTTGTATTCAATACAGAATTTACCTGGGAGCCAATGAAGTGCAGATAGAACTGGACTGATATGGTCAAATTTTCTAGTTTAAGTAAGGACCCTGGCTGCAGCATTTTGAACCAGCTGAAGTTTATTGAGGTTCCTGCTGGAACATCCTGACAAAAGTGCATTACAGTAATCTAGCCTTGAGGTAATAAAAGCGTGTACTAGCTTTTCTGCGTCCTGTAGAGATAAGGAGTTTCTTAGATTGGAGATGTTCCAATGCTGTCCTACTATATCCTACTGTCCTACTTATACTATATTGGCTATATGTTGCACAAATTATAAATCTGAGTCGAATGTGACGCCAAGATTTTTAGCTGCTAAACCAGGAATAATGAAAGCATCAGCCAAGTCTAACATTAAGTCTGATAGTTTTTTTTCTGGTGTCTTTTGGACCTAAAAGAAGAACCTTGGTTTTGTCACTGTTAAGGAGAAGAAAGTTATGTGACATCCAGAGTTTTATATCCTTTACACAGTCCCCCATTTTCTGTAATCTAAATTTATCATCAGGTTTGGCTGATATATAGAGCTTTCTAGTAATGTAGTATGATCTATTGTATCAAAGGCTGCACTAAGGTCTAGTAGGGCTAATAAAGATACATAGCCTTGATCAGAGGCAAGAAGGTGATCATTCGTAATCTTATGCTATATACTGTATAATGTATAACTTTTTGTAAGTATCATATATTGGACACATATGCATTCAATTTGGATCATACATACATTTTCACTGGTAAGTAAATACATATATATTTATTATATGTATAATACACATTATTACATTAAAATACAATCTGGCAGTGGACCTTTGCATTGTTTTAAATGACTTGAAGGGAATACAATTTTACCAATACCATTTTGGGGCTACAAGATTTTTGTATGACAGCAATGATTTTCTATCATCTATTCCATCATGTTTATATGTGTTGATTTGTGGCTGAAAAATATGTCCCATGTTGGATATGTCCCATGTTCACACACACACACACACACACACACACACACACACACACACACATATATATAGTATTGGCATTCATCAGATTTCCATGTGGATCAAACTGTTGTTTACATTGGGTCCATTTGATGTGAGGAGTTCAGATTCAAGTCAAGGCCATGCTGGTAATCAAGCAGAACCGACAATTCAAATCAAAATTGCAAGCAGGTCAGCCAATGTCACCCTGCCAAGTAGTTAATCAGCTGCGTATGTGGCCCAAAAATTCATAGGACGATATTGGTGAATAAGGCCCAGTGAGATATTTCTTTATTGCAGTGTGTGTGGGAGACACAAATTTCAGTGTATCTAGCAAAAAGAGAAAAAAAATGAAAGGAATGGCTTTAAAAGAAGACATGAGTGTTCTGACAGGAAAAAATCTGTCATTCTCAGGCTAAGGCCTATTTGAAGGAAATATGCACAGCATCATCTGTCAGCATTAGCCACTCTTACAGCCAAGCAGTGCTGCTAAGAGTTTCTGTGAAAGCAGTATGATATTGTTAAGAAGGGCTTAGCTGAAAGCTCCAGCTCAGTAAGCTTTCCAGCTCTCAGCAAAGCTCATTTTAACCATGGAACTTCCTTATTTTCACAGGATTGTGCCTCACTTTCTTATCTAAGTTGTCCTCCTCCTGTCACATGCAATATTCATTTGCAGATCACTATCTGAACAGATAGGTGAAATGTTTTATTTTTTCAGGCCTAAGGCTGAATCTGTTCCTGACTATGAAAAGTGGAATGATAGGATATTGCTTGTGACACAGTGGTGCCGTCAGTAGCTATGAATGATAGGTTGGATACTTGGTAGTGAATTAAATTGAATTAAATTCTGCAGTGAGACCAATATCAGGCGGTGCCATTTATCATGTCCAATGGATAATCTACACTTTTGCACAAAAACATTTTTTGTTTATTATACCCATATCGTGTTTGGCTAATGGTAATATGATAAGTCTGCAATCTCAGGTGATATCGTTGTGTGTTTGCATTTTGTCCTTCATCACAGTTATATTGCTTATAAGTTCCTGTAATTGATTTGTGATAGTGTCCTGCAAGTCTAGTTTATTCTGGAAGAAAAGTACATTTCCAGCAATGACATCATCTAATGCAACACTTAAGATTTTGCACCTTGGATGTAGACATCCCACAAATTATTTATTTCTTTTAGACATCATTGTAACCATTAGGTTGGTCACAAGAAAAACTTTCCTTTTCATCCTGTTGGCATTATGTTTCATCCTGTTCTAAAAGAGAAATAATGGGAATAAATAATGTTTGAAAGAGGACCTCAAAATATTATCATTAAATAAGAATTAGCACTAACATGGTGCTTAGCTGAGGCATATTCTCCTACATTCTTAAGACTCTTTAGTAAAAACAATTGTTCTACACAGAACCCTTACAATGTGCAAATGGTTCTTTGCCTGATTTAATGGGTTTACTTTATGGTGGAAACCACGTATATGGTTCATTTTCCATGTAAACCTGTTCAGTGTAGTTTGATTAATTGTTAGCATTTTTAAGGGGAAGTATTCCTTTACAGAGATATAATTAAACCATTTGAGTGTACACTTGAACCACCGACAGTCTGCTCCATTCAACAGCCAACCACAAATCCCTTTGTAAAAAGGCAGTCATGGCCATTTATGTACCTTTTCATTCACACAAAAGGTAACTTCTGTCGTGTGACCATTCAGCCCATGAGAGCCCAATAAGCATCAAAGAAATTATCTGATGGGTTCCACAAAATTTATTATATGAGCTATATCAGATACAATTGGTTAAAATTCAATCTTATATTTCTATTCAGATAAGTGCTTTTCTGTGTTGTTTGAGGCTGTGCTGTTTCATTTCATTCATTAGATTTACATTACATTTACATTGAATTACTGATGCAATGGTTTACATCTGAAGATCATTGCATTATAACCCTTTAGTAGAGTGGCAATGCTAATAGAAATGTGTACTTTAATGAGGGAATCTCATTTGAAGCAGCGTGTCTGGATGTAAGGTTTGGATGCAAGTCTTACTTTCTTTGCACACAAAAAGCTTCCACTAAAGTAGAGTCTGTTACATTTAATTGCACTGTCCACGCATCATGAACATTAGTGAAAAATATGAAATTTGCATTGTGGTAACACATCTGTTATATATTAAATATGCACTGTGGTGAAACATCTGTTATCTCATTCTAATGAGCCATCCCAGAGGAGGGGCCAATTTTTTAAAGATGTTTTGACTGGGTCATGAATCTCCAGAACTCACCTTGAGTATATGTATATCATTCATCATATACATTATAAACAATATTGGTGGTTCTTCCAGAGGTTTTAATGCTAAAGTGCACACTGCCAAAGTCTCTAAATATATATATATATATATATATATATATATATATATATATATATATATATATATATATATATATCTGGGAAGACAATAATTCACCCTTGCGTTTAATGCATGCACTGAGATAATACATAATGTAATGCATTATGGCCTTGTGGTTTTATCATTGTCCTTACCTCTCTTCTTCTCACTGTCATCATCTTCTCCTTTTGCCCTCCAGCTCTTCGTCTCACACAGGTCAAGCTTGTGGTTTGATGCAGAGAAAGAACATCTTTTCGACAACCACTTTTTTTGTCATGATGTAAACTCACCTCCCCTCCACCACCCATTCTCCAACATCAGGAATCTTAGCTGACAAGCTGGTTATATAAGGCTTCTCCATTATTTATGTGCGTTTTGTGGGGAGGGGGTGTCTTTACAGTCAGCCTTTTTTGTAGTGAGGTGTGTCTGTTTGACCTTAGAGCTAGTGGGGTGTGCCAGGGGACTGGCGTGTTTGGCCGAGTGTCAGTATGTCAAAGTGACAGGCATAGGGACAGGCCCAGAGGTACAAGGCGTACATGAGGATGGCCAGCATGATGTTGTCAACATCTGTTACTGAGTTCAGTGCTCTGTGACCAGTGTCAACCAATTGTAGCCCTCTACATTTTCCTTTCTCTTTGATTCTACTCTTTCTCTTTCCTTCTTTCTCTTCCCAGCTTCTGTCCAAGTGAGTCAGATCACTTCACTTTGTTTGTTATAAAATATACATGCAGAAACAACTTGCAAAATGTACTTAAAATGAACCTAAATGCACCAATGACTTGCATCATGATGTCTCCATGCCCTATTCCACTTGAAATATATGGAAAAGACTGCTAACATAAATACATTTGGATATGTTTATATGTGGGCAGTTGTTTCTATATATTTCATGTGGAAAAGGGAAGTGTCAACAAAAGAAAACATTACTTGCATCCATCACAAAAAGTCTACACAACAACCTTCCTATTCCCACTCCCCTCCTGCTCTCCATTTGGGTTTCTTCAAATGCACCAATGGAATTAAAATTCTGTATAGGTGCTGCTGCAGAGCTATAGTGTGGTCTCAATTAGTCACCGTTCAGTTGCTTTTTCAATCCCAGTCCCATTTGCCTTAACAGACGCTAATTCCATTGAATGCATGGCACAGAAATTAGACAGGCTTGAGGCTAATTGCTGCTGGGCCTTGATAGATATGTTTTCCCTGGCTCTGAAGCTAATTCAAATTTGCACAGTATTTGCGCTCCTGTGCTCAGAACACTCGCTCTGGATGCAAGATACAGCAGCTTGTTTATTTAAATGAAACGTGCCCCAGATTATGCTGAGTCAGTTGTAAATTACGCATGTAGTTCCAAGGCATGCAAAGTTTGATACTGGAAGACAGAAGCCAACCAGCAGATTGTTAAGCCCTTCAAATGCCTGCTGAAACCTGACTGGCTGTTTGTCACAACTGTAACTGAGAGCTGTTTTTTTTAATGTACTAAATTGTTGATTTGGACACTCGTACAGTTTTTGCTATGTCTCTGATAGATTTGTTTAGTTTGAAAACCTAAGACCCCCAGTGAGCAAGCCAAATGCGACAGTAGCGGTCAGTCTTTTAACAGGTCAGTTCGGATGAGAGGATGGCCATTTACTTGGGGAAGGTAAAGAGATCGAATTCCTTCTGAATTGATTTATGGAGAACAGAGAATGTTAAGCTGTATGGCTGTGTGGCTGATGTTTCCCACAGGTTTGACTATAACAGCCTTATTAAAAGGAGAGAACCAGAAGGTAATACAGACATGGGAGCACCCTGAAACACTGGCGTCCATCTGCTCCACCGTCCACAAACCTGGGTCATCGCATGCAAGCAGTGCGACGACAGCTCCAGCATCTTAGTATACTAAAATTCCCTGTGTCAATGAACCCCTGGATCTGCAACCTTTATCTTAGAGGAAGCATTAATTACCAAAAGCTACACTACACAGATAAGCTTTCAGCCTAGACTTGAAAAATAAGACTGTCTGAGTCCCGAACATTATCTAGAAGGTTATTTCAGAGTTGGGCTTAATAAGAAAAGGCTCTTTCCCCTGCTGAGGTTTTCTGAATTTTGTGAACTAGCTAATAAAGAAGCCAGCATCCTGAGATCTAAGTAATCTTGATGGTTCATAATATGTAATAAGATCTTGCAGGTACTCAAGAGAAAGGCTATGTAGGGCTTTGTATGTTAACAGAAGGATTTTATAGTCAAATAGTAATAGTAATTGTATTGATTTAAATATAAACATACTTTTAGGATTCCTGGTTGGATTCCTTGCTTTGGCTCGAATAAAAGATTCTAGAAAACAAAATGTTTTTTTGTTTTTTTTTGTAGAATTTAGTAAGTGGAGTAAAAATATGTAGAGTAAAAAGATTCATCAACCTCACATCTCATTTACAAAAATAAGAACCAACCACTGAAAGGTTCTTTACATAACTGTAAGTGATTCTTTTATGGCATCCCCATTTGTGGCACCTGTATTTGCAAGAGTGCAGCTACCTTTTTTGTGTCCTCAACCAACACACAGCCCTGGAATTACAGTGAAGTAGGGGTATCTTTAACAGCTCTAAATCGAGGTTACAGTTACAGGTTTACAGGTTTAATTCAGTCCCAGTGTCACATGTGCATAAAACCAAGTATCAAGCCTTGCAGTTTGCCTTTACAAATATTTTTACAAAATAACAAGTTGTTTAAAGAGCTCTCTTGAATTCCAGCATGGTACTGTAATACGATGCCACTGTTGCAGTTTGTGAAATTGTTTTCTTCCTAGAAATTCCATGATCATCTGTGAGTGCTGTCATATAGCTTCATATTAATGAATCCTGAAAGGATTTTCCATATTTTCACAATTTGTAATATTTCATATGATGCAAATGCATATATAAAAAAATTCAAGACACCCCAAAAAACCTTGTCTTTTTATACATATTATTTAAACAATATTGAGAAATGGAGGTAATATAACAATTAAAAATATATAAAACACAAAATAAATGTTATTTCTTTTATATTATTTTATTTATAAAAATATTTTGTGTATTTTATTACTAAAGGTTTCCTCCTTCCACACCTTCAGTGAGAATCAATGTCTCTTTTATATGGTAGATTCGTGCACTTTGACATCACCTGTGGCAGGAGGTCTGTATGTCCCTGTTGGAGATTTTTCACACATCTTGTAGTCTGCTCTTGGGCTTCCAGATATTACCTACATTATTCCAGATAATACCTAAATGCCATATTGATTTAATCTGATATCTGATGAACAAGGTAGAGGCATATATGATGAATGATAAGTGGACAAGATCAGCTCAAAGGGAGAGAGTTGCAGGTTAACTGTTTATAGTTAGCTACCAGACTGAGAATGAGATACATGGATACATTTCTTTGGTGAAACATCATTTGTAAAATCCCCCCCCCCCCAAATATAGCTGGTTAATTATATTATATATGTTATATTAGGCTAATAAAGTTGAATGTTTTGTGTGACAAATGCTTACTTCACTTGTTAGCTATATTCGCATTGAACCAAAGAGCAAAAATAAAGAAGCAAACACCAAATCTGCCTTAGCCAGCCGTCAACATTTGAAGTAAAAAAAAAAGACGCAGGAGCTGCCGTCCCGCACTTGCACTCAATCACTCAGGTTTGTGGACAATGAAGCAGATGGATGCCAGTGTTTCAGGGTGCTCCCATGGCTCGGTTACCCTCTGGCTTTCTCCTTTAATTTAGGCTTTTATAATCAGACCTGCCGGAGTCATTACCAACCCTCTGGTACTGCTCACCATTCTCTGTTCTCTATAAATCTATTCACTCAGAGTTAATGGCTGCCCACTCATCAGGCCAGGCCTGCTGGAAGACTGACCACTTAGGCTCTTTGTACCTGCATCAGAACAGCTGCCACCCACTAGACTGACCACCAGGTTCCCCTCGTGTCAGATTAACTATCCACCCTCCTGAAATTTACATGAAATCTGGCACTATTTTTATTTCCACCATTAACAATCATTACGCACAGTATTCTTTTCACTACTATTATGTTAGTTATACAATATTATATGATTATTTTACACTCATGAGCAGTAGAACAGGCTTATGTGGTGGTACGGTGACTTTTATCAGTAATTAAAGAGTTCTGACCAAAGGAGGATTGGTTCCCCTTGTGAGATTTCTTCTTCCAGTTCCAAAGGGAGCGTTTTCTTGCCACTGTCACCTCTGGTTTACTTACTGGGGGTCTGAGGTTTTCATGTCTTGTTGAGCAGTTGTCCTCTTACTGTTCATGGATTCGCCAAACCTGCTTTGTGATAATGCCAGTTGTAAAAAAAATGATACACAAATAGAATAATAAAAAAAAATTATTTTTAAGTCCCCATGCATGTATATTTGTGCTAATGCTGGACTCCCCCATCCACCCTCACAAGAGACATCCAGTCATGGTCAAGCTCCTTTCCTAAAAGCTCTTGTGACATCTTGTGGTTCATTACTGTAATTGCGTTCTTGCATGAACACACACACCAAAAAAGGGAATTCCACTCGCCGGCCAAGGGTACACACTTCTAACCTATTTAGCATAAGTTTGCAAATTAGCACAAGACAACTGTTGACAGCATGGTGTATCTAATTGAGACACAGTCCTGTTAAAAAAATAAAATAAATAACACACACTGGTGGAAAAATTGGCTAAAGGACAGCAAACCATGCATGCACAACAGACTAGTTGCAGTGTACATATGCATTGTTTAAATACTGCTGTACTTTGAAAGCCATACCACAGCTTGAACGATTAACATAGCTTTATTACCATAAATATCCATACACCAGCTTCAATAAGAAAACATCACCCACACATTTAACATTTGTACTTTAAAATCAAGATCACAGCAGATCTAAAACGTTGCAACTGTAAAATCAGTGTTAACTAGGCCAAAAAAACAAACAAAAAAACAAACAAAAAAAAACACACCACAACCCTTAAGGACAAATAAGGACACGTGATGTTAATCGTTAAAGCCGAGACCCATCAAATGGTGATTAATTACTGAACTAAACTGGACTAAAACCAGAAAATTGTCATTCTGCCTCTGAAACTTTCCAACAAAGACCTGAAGTTTTTACTTTTGCCTACTTCATCTTACCAACCCTGTACTGTTCAGAACTTTAAAGCTGGGGGAACAAGAAAATAACAAGGTCAACATCCAAGTTAAGAACCATACAGAAATAACCTTAGACAGCTTTAACATGTATATTCTTACACAACCAGATACTTATTGCTGAACAGCAACAACAAATTTGCCCCCCTTTCGCAATACAATTAACAGAGGTTGGGGGAAAGCAAGAGCAAAACTAGTACTTTAAGAGAATTTTAAGTCTTAGCTTGCAGAGGTTAGGCCTCTCCTTGGGTGCTATGTGAATTGCCTTGTTGCTAGCACCAGACAGACCCTATCTGAAAATCACAGGCAGTGATTGCATCTCCCAGTGATCAGATTAAGGATACAAGTCTTTTAGTCATCTTCCTCCTCATCCTCCTCGTCGTCATCTTCCTCCTCATCGTCGTCATCTTCATCATCCTTGGATTTTGATTTACTAGCTGACGCCCCACTGCCCGTTTTTCCCTTTCTCTTGTAGTTTGCCACTTCCTAAAAGGAAAAAAAAAAAAAAAAAAAAAAAAAAACACAAGAAGCCTCAAATCACCCTCAAACTCTACAGAGAAACAGCTTAGACAGTCACAAACCATTGGCTAAACCAAGCTAATGCTTTTGGGCCAAATTTCAACACAAAACCATTAATTGTACAGAAGAGGACCACACAGGAAAGCTAAAAGAGCGAAAGTTAACCTGACCATCACGCAAAAACTCATTTTCAAAATGACAATTTCACAGGTAAAAGCAAGTCCATCCATTTAATTCACAAAAAAAACTGTAAAATGTTACCTTCTGATACTTATCCTTGAGTTTGTTGGCCTCTGAAAGGAAAGGCTGTTTCTCAGAGTCTGACATGTTGTTCCACATCTCACCAAGCTTCTTTGCTATATCACCAATCCCCATACCAGGATTCTGAGCCTTGATACTGGGCCTGCGTTCAGCACAGAACAAGAGAAATCCCGACCTACAACGGCAAGAAACGTTCAGTAGTATTTGTATACCACACCTTTGGAAGGTTTGCGTATTCAAATGGTTATTTAATTGCATGTCCTCCTTTATACTGTAAACTAGTAAGGGGACACATACGGTGGTCTCCTAGGAGCATTGGGGTCCTTCTTCTTCCTGCCCCTCTTTCCTGGATTGTAGCTCATCATTTCTTGGTCATAGCGAGCCTTATCTTGCTTGGCCATGTCTTCAAATTTAGTCTTCTCTTTTGGAGACATAACCTGAAAGGAATGGCATACAAATATACATTTCTAGGCTTGAAAAAGTGATAGTTCTTTTTAGCATTTTTGGACACTGCACTAACTTTCCTACTTTCCATCTCTCAGAACACTTCTTGGAAAATTCTGCAAAATTCACAGAAACACCAGGGTTCTTCTTGTTGTGCTCCTCACGGCAGGTCTTGACAAAGTAAGCGTAAGCAGACATTTTGCCTTTTGGCTTTCCCACATCACTTTTGGCCATCCTGGAGACTGGTCGACTTCCACTTACAAAACTTCCAATATGCCTAGCCCTATAAAAGAAGTCAGGTAAAAATAATTTTATGCATGAATAGATATAATGGCATTCAAATTTCCAGTACATTTATGTCCACCAATAATAAAACATTAAATTAATCAAGGCCATAATATAATAAATAGATAAGAAAGAACAAGGAATGCAACAACTAGGAATTAATTATCTTCCTTTTATCTCCCATTTTCCTGTCATGACAGGCCATCATTAACAGTAGTTGCCCAATGTCTGTCTTCTGTTGCCCACTGTGAACAGACGTGAGATTTGCAAGCAGCTTTGCTTCAACGTTCCTCTAAATAGGCCTCAATTCATTAAAATGGCCTCTCCAGCGCGCTTAGGGAATTGCTAACAAAGCCTCTCACACACCCCCTTCACACACTGGGTTGTGGATGAAGGTCTCTTTTACTCGTTCTTGTCACTTACTAAACATCGAAAACGGTAGGACTCGACACGTTAAGCGCTACATACAAGTGTCGCTGGAGAAACAGTTTCTCCAAAAGTTTTTCACCAGCCCGCTGGCAACAAAAGACAAGACTGAACCAGCTCTGACCGCCGTCTGCTGTCATTCGCGTGTTAACACCTCACCGCTCTTTACACGGGAAGGCAGGAAAACACACAGCGCAGTGGAACTGTTCTGCTGTTTTCACTTTTCCAAACAGAGGACTCGTGAATATTTGAAGCACCGTCGTGACCCATAGTTTTGGTGAAGGCAGGTTTTCCATCGCCAGCCATTTTAAAAGCAACATCCGTCACACGGCACCGTTTTAATCGACAGAGAAACAGCCCACAGTTTGAAACAACGCAAAAGCCAAATGTAGTGCTATAAAAGCGACCCGCTTTTAAATTATTTGTAATTTATGTTGAAATATATAAATACGAACACATGACTATTGGGCTTTAAATACAAAACGAGCAATTCGACACCGAATATAAACTATAACATCAGCACTGCGATTCAGGTGAGTGTTTAAAGCACTCTTCTGTGTTTATACGCACCAGTCTGATTTGTTCAACCGTGCGTCTGCAGTGGGCTACCTCTCGCTGGGGTTTCACACTTCCTCCCAACACAGCCTCGCGCTATCTCACCACGAGACCCGCCTGATTGGTCGGCAACACCTCGTGTTCAAAACAACCTCCAATAGGGCGGATTGGCTGCAGCTTTGCGCACGGTCACGCTTCTCTCTCTGTGATTGGACATAAAACAGAAAAACCCCACCCTGTTTTTAAATACAGCGCGGCAAGGGGCGTGACAGGGAATGACAGTATTGAAGTACTACATCCACGAGTTAGGGCACTTTTACCAGTCAAAAAATGGAAACCGGGGATAAGAGTCAGCACCCCAGTAATGTTGATGCAGGGGTTTACCTGCATGACGCATACAGTTATACTATGTATATGAATGCAACTTTAATAGGCTGTCTTGCTCACGTATAAATAGTCATTCTTTCTAATTTATACTGTGAACTCTAGCGAATGCAGTGAACGCTTAAAATCATCAGACTGAAATAAAATCACTTACAGGAGCCAGTGATGTGCCAGAAGTCTGCATTACTGTATAATTTCATTATCATGTCATTTTGAATTGTTTTTATGCATCCTTTGCAATCACTGTTAAGGCTGTTTAACAGTTACACACCTGAATTAAATAGGCTAAATTAAAAGATAAAAGGCACAATGTTTCCAGGTCATAGGGAACATGCTGCTAAGTTTTTTCTTTTATCCAGCACTGATCTTAAACATTATAGATGCCTGGTGAGATAGCTCATCTGAACTTTTTATTAAAAACAATGATAAAAATTACTTTATGGACCAGTGATCCCACTTTATTATTACTACATACAGACACAACATATTTGATATACAAAAAAGTTACTCATGAATTTTACAAAACAATATATTAAGCAATATTTATAAGTAGCTTCTTGTGGAGCATCACACATCCTTCTTCATAATGGAATATCCAAAGCAATACTAGCAGAGCTGAAATGTGTCACATTACCCACCGTTTATCCTGATATTTGGATACTAGGGTATGCATGTAACATGGGTGTAGCCAGATTTAAAATTAGAGGACAGTCCAACTTCTAAAGTTCTCATGTTTACTAGCAGTTAAGACTTCAGCATTCGGAATATAGAATGTTACAGAATATCCTTTAAGTCCTGCAAGCTGTGGAGCTGCGGATTGCATGTTGTTCCAGTGCATCCTACTGGTCCAGGGGTCCAGTTTCAGAGCTTGTGTGTTGAACTGTAGGCTTTTTTTACGCAACATACTATTTAAAATGTTTGTAGAGCATTTCCGTTGTGGGTGTGTTCCAGCACCCAGAACAGGACACATTCACTGCTATTATTCTATGATGATATGTGGGTTAGAATTGGGCTATATAAGAACAAGTTTATTGTTCTTGTCAGAAAAAAACACCCACAACACACACATCTGTCTATGGACTATTTGTATAAAAATTACAAAAACTGTGACTTTGTTCCAACAGCTACAGCATACCAATAGCTGAAAATAGATTTATTTTGGTTATGGCAAAATTGGAGTTACATGCTGTCATCAATTCCAGATTTGTAACAAGAACTTCAAATGATTATTAACAGAAAGTAATGTGTGAGCTGTAATGCAAATCACCATCTAATCATGTTATAATTCCTATACTTCCACAAGATGGCACCCTAATCACAATTATCCATATTACACCAAAAAGGTGTCATCTGTCAGATATGCATATGTACAGGTGTGTGTAGTCTGGATCAAATACGTAAAAGTTTATTTTTGTGCATCCTGACTCATAACAATATTAATTAGTCCTTTTTAAGGGTTAAAAAAATAAGGGTTGGTGAAATTTAGAAGCATGAAATTTATATTAGAAATGTTAACTATTTCCATGTTCAGTATTCTAACACTTTGAAGAAACACTTTTTACTGCACTTGTACCGCTTCGGTTTAACTGGCTAGTTTTGTTAGCATTTCTTATATGACTGTATCATACAGTGGTGTGCATTGCTGTTCCTCCGATGTCTGAGGACGAAGAGAGGGAGTGAGACGAAGAGGCCTCTCTCTGCAGCTCCTCCACTCTTCTCTGTAACTCTGCCCTCACAACTAACAATTCCTTCATATGGTGATGAACAGGCACCTAATACAAAGAGACAGAGAGAGGGGTCAGTGGAGATGTACATTCTTTACACTGTCAATATGTATACACTGTGTGCAGAATTATTAGGCAAATGAGTATTTTGATCACATCATCCTTTTTATACATGTTGTCCTACTCCAAGCTCTATAGGCTTAAAAGCCTGTAATGAGAAGGGGTGTGGTCTAATGACATCAATACCCTATATAAGATGTGCTTAATTATTAGGCAACTTCCTTTCCTTTGGCAAAATGGGTCAGAAGAGAGATTTGACGGACTCTGAAAAGTCAAAAATTGTGAGATGTCTTGTAGAGGGATGCAGCAGTCTTGAAATTGGCAAACTTTTGAAGCGTGATCACCGAATAATCAAGCATTTCATGCCAAATAGTCAACAGGGTCGCAAGAAACGTGTTGAAAAAAAAGGTGCAAAATAACTGCCCATGAATTGAGCAAAATCAAGCGTGAAGCTGCCAAGATGCCATTTGCCACCAGTTTTGCCATATTTTAGAGCTGCGACGTTACTGGAGTATCAAAAAGCACAAGGTGTGCGATACTCAGGGACATGGCCAAGGTAAGGAAGGCTGAAAAACGACCACCTTTGAACAAGAAACATAAGATAAAATGTCAAGACTGGGCCAAGAAATATCTTAAGACTGATTTTTTTAAGGTTTTATGGACTGATGAAATGCAAGTGACTCTTGATGGGCCAGATGGATGGGCCCGAGGCTGGATCAGTAAAGGGCAGAGAGCTCCACTCCGACTCAGACGCCAGCAAGGTGGAGGTGGGGTACTGGTATAGGCTGGTATCATCAAAGATGAACTTGTGGGACCTTTTCGGGTTGAGGATGGAGTGAAGCTCAACTCCCAGACCTACTGCCAGTTTCTGGAAGACACCTTCTTCAAGCAGTGGTACAGAAAGAAGTCGGTATTGTTCAAGAAAAACATGATTTTCATGCAGGACAATGCTCCATCACATGCATCCAAATACTTCACAGCGTGGCTGGCCAGTAAGGGTTTAAAAGAAGAAAAAATGATGACATGGCCCCCTTGTTCACCTGATCTGAACCCCATAGAGAACCTGTGGTCCCTCATAAAATGTGAGATCTACAGGGAGGGAAAACGGTACACCTCTCTGAACAGTGTCTGGGAGGCTGTGGTGTCTGCTGCACGCAATGTTGATCGTAAACAGATCAAGCAACTGACAGAATCTATGGATGGAAGGCTTTTGAGTGTCATTGTAAAGAAAGGTGGCTATATTGGTCACTGATTTGTTTTTGGTTTTGTTTTTGAATGTCAGAAATGTTTATTTCTAAATGTTGTGTTATATTGGTTTACCTGGTGAAAATAAACAAGTGAGATGGGTATATATTTGTTTTTTATTAAGTTGCCTAATAATTCTGCACAGTAATAGTTACCTGCACAAACAGATATCCTCCTAAGATAGCCAAATCTAAAAAAAACAAAAAAAACAAACAAAAACAAACACTCCAACTTCCAAAAATATTAAGCTTTGATATTTATGAGTCTTTTGGGTTGATTGAGAACATAGTTGTTGTTCAATAATACAAAGAATCCTCTCAAATACAACTTGCCTAATAATTCTGCACACACTGTAGAGACTTAGGTAGCGCAGTCGGTGAAGCATCAGACATTTATTCTGAGGGTTCAGGGTCCAGGGCCCTGTTCAGGCGAGCCATGCAGATTGTTTCTTAGTAAGACTATAGAATGTGTGGTGTGTCACAACAGATAACACCACTACCTGCAAGTGAGCTACCGCATCATGAGTCTCTATGGGCAAAACACCTGTTGTAATCATTTGTAAACATTTACTCTTTAATTAAGTTCTGGAACACACACTTTTAATCACAAATGCTTAGTTAAATTTGAAATTTAAAACTATAAAGCAGAGGTGCATATGAGAGAAAAATGCATCTTTGTCTCAGATATTAAGAAGGGCACTGCTATATCATTTGGCACCACTACTACTACTACTACTAAAAGGCTAATCTTTAACAAATTCTATGAAAACATACATTATACAGTACTCACCTGAGGCCTTGTGCGGGGATTCCAGCGCACATAGTAGCTTACCCAGAGCTCCAGGTGCCTTGTGCTGGCCACTGGGTACAGAACATGATGTTCATAGTTCATATAGAGGGGGTTGGTGAAGTCCTCAGCCTGACTGTTTATATAAGACCATAGCGACACAGTCTTACTAAACACTTCCTGGAGAAGCAAATAATAAAGACAAAGGCATATTAAAGGACAGTCTATATGCATCTGGTTACTGGAGTTTTTTTTTAGGACTTTTCTTGAAAAACTCAGCTAACCTAAAGCTGCATTTTAAAACATTCTTTTTAAAATTTGCATTAACTAATCAAATAACTTTTATAAATCTATCAACTTCCTGAAGTACTATTTTCACTATTCAGTTGTTTAAAGTCCTGATTTGAATTCCATTGACATGCTGTGGCAAGACCTAAAACAGGCAGTTTACACTAAAAAACCTCTATTGTAGCAAAATGTTAAATATTCTGCAAAGAGAAGTGAGCCAAAACACATTCCTTTAAATTCCACAGTGATTTAAAGCAAGTTACTGCAAATGTATGACCACAATTGTTATTGGCAAAGGTGGCACAACCAGTTATTGGGTTTAGGCAGGCAATGTTTTTCTCTTTTTACATGGATGATACACATTTTGAATAAATCTTTATCTTCAATTAATTCAGTGCACAGCATTGCCTTTATCTTGTACTAAAAGTAGTTGGATGACCTGCAGCATCTGAAATGTGTAATGAATAAAACTGTGTAAAGTAATGGCCCTATTTCAGATTTCTTCTAGTTTTGCATATTTGTCACAAAACTAGAAGAAATCTGAAATAGGGCCATTACTTTACACAGTTTTATTCATTGTTGCATTGGGTGTCTTAGTAACTGCCCATGTGCCCAAGTAAAAACATATGTGTTTACAGTAATTCTTACCTTTAAAACACGTTCCTGCTCACTGTTGTAGAGGAATGTCCCAAACAGGCAGCTGTAGAGATGATCCAACACGGTAATGAGAAATAGCTCATTGAACTCAAATGCTGAGGGAAACTGATGAGTGAGAGAAAAACACAAATGGCTGACAAATCAAAGTTGAGCTGACTTGATATGTGAAGGTTCACACATCATTCCAGTATATTAAACATGAAATGGGATTAACTGTGAAATGGTAAGTGGTCTTCTTAATTCTTAACCAAGTCAATTATTCATGTTTTAGCAGGAAATATTACCTACCTGCCTTGTCATTTGCCAAACACAGTCTATGAACTGCACAAAGAGAGGAGAGCGCTCTGAGTTTGCATGGTTATGATCGCCATGTCCAACACGCTGAAGGGCGAGAGACAATCAAAACATTTTTACACCGTGACACCCTAATATGTTATCAATAATAATGACAAGTGACAAGTAATGCCATTATAACATCATAGGGTTAATGTGTGATTTTAAAATATTTTGCAATGACTTTTATAGTTTATTTGCAAAATCTATTTTACCCACCAGAGAGATTAAATCTCTGTAAATAAAAATATAATGCATGGCTTGTAATATAATACAGTTTCATCAGACTTTCAAATCAGACTCCAAGTATGCTTACTGAGGCAAAGCGGTGTCCAAAGCTAAGCCATTCTTTCTCCAGCAGCACCTGGAAGCCTCTTAGTGAGCGGTAGTATGAGTCCAGCATCAGCATGGCCAGAGAGGTGAGCTGTGCAGTGCGATCCCATCCATCGCTGCAATGCACCACCACTGAGGTTTTGCCAGACTCAATTCTGTCAGCAATTCGCACAGCACCAGCCAGTAACAGCTGCAGACAGGAGGTATTTAACTATTGAAACCTTGCATGAACTTTGGGAATTCCAAAAAACTTTAACTGACCATATCCTAGACTAGCATATAAAAAGCGCATAACAGACAGAAATATTATTTACCATTTTTTTTGCAAAAAATGCTTAAATACAGAAATGCATTTACTTAATTTAATGAGTTTTAAATAAAGACTTCAGCTAAAGCATTTGCTAAAGCATTTGCAAAAAACTTAGTAAAGTAATTCATTTGGTTAATTAGCTATAGGCAAGCCCTGTTATGAAACATACAAGCCCACTTCTCACCCTGATGTACTCCAGCCAGTGAGTAGCATCTACAGAAGAGAACCACCGCTGCTCGTCAATAGCAGGATACACCACTTCCTTCAACTTGCGCAAAGATTCCCTCATGACATGAATATTGGGAATCTCCAGAAAGTTCAGCTCCACATTGGGATAGAAACTCTCATTCTCATAGCCACCATCTTTGGCCTGTTTTAGAAAAAGATAACAATTATTGTGCTTCTGCCTTCAAGCCATTTATACTGTTATATTTTAAGGTTGTGTGATGGTTGAATTTCTATTGAATATCTGAGATAATTGCTTTAGAATTATCAATATCTGTTGTAGTTCTAAGGGGCAGAATGTTTAGGTAAAGTTGTGTTATTGTGGTAGAATATCTGCATTTTACTCATTTTACTGTATTTGTAACCCTACAGAGATAAATAGTATATTTCTCTGCAATACTAATCCAAGTACATTTAGTCAGCATTGACTCATATTTTACTTATCAGTGTACCCACATCCTCCTTTATACCTATATTTGTAATTTTAGTTTGTGGAAAGGAAAGTCCTGAAACTTCATGATGTGCTGTCAGGAACAGTATTTCTTTTAGTATGGTGTACAGTCAGTGTACACAGCTGCACAGCACATGCCCTACTGTTCAATTAACACATGCAGTGTTCATTTTTAAACCTCCTGTCCCGTTTAGAACTGAAACTGAAACTAAATGAATATATTCCACTCTAAAATATATATATATATATTTTATATAATATATATAACATACTTTGTTGGTGTCTGCCACACTGCTTTGCCTGGCGTCAAAGATGCAGAGTTTGTGTGACTGGGCATTGCCGTCCAGGATGGTCTGGAGGTATCGCTCATCCTCTCTGCAACGGCGGTCTGAGGGGCCAACCTGAGGTTGACCACAACGCACTATTGCCGCCTGACTCTCAGGATGGATCCATGATAATACCTGACCAAAAAAGATCCAACATCTACAATTTCCAAAGCAATAAACTATGATCTGTTACTATTCCACCATGAACAATGCTTTAACTGCTATGGCCATTGTTTTTTGTTATTAGAAAATGTGGTTATCACATTTTCAAAAGTACAAAAGAGAAGAACTAAAACAGGCAATTAAAATTAATGGGGACATATTTTGCTGGAAAAAAACAAAACAAAACAAAACAAAAAAAACAAAACAAAACACAGCTGTAGTGCAGTAAAACTATTTTCCCCAGGTACAAATACTCACAGGAAAGCGACGCTTTGCCCTGAAGGCGGCCACTCTTTTCAGCTCATCCTCGCTGATACTGGCAGGAAGAACGAGCAGCGCCGGGTAAGTCTCACATACCTCATAACTACTGTTAATCTTACTGATGAGCCAGCTCTCGTTGGGAAGACCCTGTGCAACATATATAAATATATATAACATAAGATTAGTGTTAAAAGTAACAGTCACTACATAACGGTTAATTGGGTTGAGTTAAAATTATCTGTCATGGATAAAGCTAATCTGCTTGGCAGTAAATCCTTGACCTGAAGCAGAAACATTTTACAGCATTAATTCATACATTAAAATGAACACATGAACTCACCACAATGCATCATTCTAAGCATGTCTATATATGTAATCTGTCGCGCTGTGGTCAGCTGTATGCACTAAATGTTGTTTCCTGACAGGAAGCATTGTAAGTAAACATTTTGTGATCTTATGTCATCTGTTTGTTACCTGTCGTTTGTATTCAGCTACTGAATCATAGACCTTCCAGCCATCTTCTGGGAACTTCTCTTGGTATCTGAAGGCAAATAGAGTCTGCAGGGCAAGACGGCATATGTCAGGACCAAGAATCCAATATATTTATCTCATGAGCAGTGTATCATTCTAAAATGGCAACATATCATACTTCAATGTTGCTTAAAATATTAAATATTTGGGAAAACATATGTACTTAACTGCAGTTTACCCAGGATAAAATAAAATTTAAATTAAGTTAAATTAATAAAAATTAACTTCTTAAATTAAGTTTTTAAAAAATACCATAGGTAAGTGGTGCTTGTTTTAGGGCTTACCATGTCGTGTGAGAGAGGGAAGGCATACTTGGACAACATCTCAAAAATTTCCAGCTTGCTTTGTTCTTGCTTCTTATAGGCAAACCTTGGGTTTCTCAAGTCCTTCGAAGTTAGACGTTTTTTTTTGTGATTACACATCAGTTTGCGTGTGAGTGCATGTTAAGAGTAAAAATGAGAAATCACAAGAGAGTGACAGAGATTCTCTCCTTACTTTGCAGACTATCTCAAGACCCAGAGTGTTCTCTCCGTGACTTTGCACCCCAATCGTCTCCAATCTGCTAACAGCTCCCAGATTCACATCCAAAACAAATGGAGGATCCTTCCACAATAAAGAGAAAGACAAGTTAATGAACTGCATCATTAGGGCTGTCATTTTCAATTATACACCAAAAAGTAAATAAAAATACACCATGCGAAGCCTTTTAAAGATTTTAAAATGCTAAAAAGGGCTCCTGTTTTTTTTTTACTGTAGAAGAGACCAGTAGAACTTAATTGATTATTTTGTTGCACACAAAACTAATACATAGTTTCTCCATTCAACACACAATAGCACAATCGTAGCCCATTCCTTAGTAGCAATGGCAACCAGTTCACCAATATTCTTGGGTTTGCATGATTTAACAACCTGCAATAAATTCCACCATTATTCTATATATATTCTATAGGGTTTATTTCAGGTTACTGTGAAGGCCAATCCCAAAACTTCCAGGACTTCTTCTAAAACCAAGCCTAGGTGGATAATTGTCCTTTTGGAAGGTCTATTGATGCTTCAGCTTTCACAGAATGCATGAGGTTTTCTCCTAGGATTTCCTGACACGTGATTGAATCCATCTTTCCTAGCTACACGCTGCAGGTTTCCAGTGCCAAACAATGCACATCAGAACATAACCTAGCCACGGCCATTCTTCACTGTAGGCAGGGTGTTCTTTTCAACATGCTTTATTTTTACTGCTGATTCATAGGCCCAAAAAGGTTCAGTTTTGTTTCCACATCGCTCCACAGAACAGAATCCCAATTTTTTTTTTAGCCTATTTTATATGGTGGCAGCTTCCCCTTTTTGTCACATCCAGGTAGTGTTGCCAGTATTCCTTTAACCTCCTCCAACTATCTTTATAAACATTTAGTGCTTTTACTGTATCCTTTCATTGTTTGTGCAAAACAATTATCTATTCTTTGAACTTCTTGGACAACAGTCAGAAAACCCCTAGCCAGGTATTTGATCCAGGTAATTGATGGGTTGTGGCATTCTGTGTTGAATTTGGAGAAACCAGTGGTTATATTAGTTGTGTTAAGTAATTAGTTGTTAAATCATTTCAAGACATCTAAAATCGATTCTGACACTAAAAATGCTCTGTAAGAACAGGATGACAGAAGACTTACCCGTGCAAGACTTTTGAAGTAAAGCTTGTAGTCTGTAATGGTCAGGGTTCCACTTACAGCTCCAGAGAAAGGACAGATGTACATGACGTCTTTGGCTGTAAATAGAAGGGATGTCTGCATTATGTACAAGAATACGGAAAATGTGAAAACATCTGTTTTCAAGACAGAGAACATTATGCTAAGCAGTATAAACATATAATGCTGTACTCAACATAATACTGTAGTTTATATTTCACCATGGTTTAGTTTATACACTTACTTGTTTGTTAGATGTTAGATTTTGTTTTTGGGTGTTAAACACGCCCATCAGATAACATACTGGATAAATCTGATCAGATAAGTTTTATCTGTGTGCTATAATATTGGTAGTACATTAATTAGGTTTTACAATATCAGTTTTGCTTAGATGAGTACTTTATGTTACATTTATAAACTGATACTGCTCAACATTCTCTGCTCTCTTAAAATCCATTCAGAACTAACTCTGTCCTTTTACCTTCCCCAAATAAATGGTTGCCCGGCCTGCTGGAAGACTGACCGCTGAGGTCCCCTCTACCTGCGTCAGACCAGTTGCCACCACTCTGACCCCCAGGCTCCCCCACCACCCATGCCAGCCGCACACCCTTCTACCACTGCTACCTGCTTAATAACCATGTTAAAACCAAAATGGACTGTTAACTATTTGGCATCTTTTTTGAAGTTATACTACACCATGATTGATATATTATGCCTAAGATTATGTTGCACACCTGAGCAGTACAACAGTTTAGGTGGTTTGATGACTGTTATCAATAATTTATAAATAGTTCTGATCAGACGAAGATGGGTCCCCTTATGAGTCTTGGTTCCTCCGAAGGTTTCTTCCTCCAGCTCTGAGGGAGTTTTTCCTTGCCACCATCACTTTTGGCTTGCTCACTGGGGGGTCTTAGGTTTTCATGTCTTCTTATGTTGCTGATTTCTTGTCCTTTTACAAATTACTGATTGTATAAAGCTGCTTTGTGACAACACAGTTGTAACAGTTGTAAAAAGCGCTATATGAATGTGATATTTGATTTGATATGCTAGATCGTAGCCTATCAGGACTAATAATAACTATATTATTCATATTATTATTATTATTATTAATAATAATAATCATAATAAGTAAGTTAATTAAAATTGTGGGAAACTTAGTAGGGAAAGTAGTAGGGGGCTCACAGACTGAAGTAATTCATAATCACAATTATTCGTAGAGCAATAAATAATAAATATTAATAAAATAATAATTAATGAATGAAATCATTAATTAATGATTAGCATAGACATGTAACAATCTTACCTTACCTATAGCTTTGATGGTCTCCCCAGGCACACGAGGAGCCTCCTCCAACTGTGCTTGCTTATTACCTTCCCTTAGCGCCTAACACAGAAACACAGAAAACACAAGATTTGTTAAAAATCACAATGTGTGTTGTCTTTTTTCTGTGGTAAACAATCACATGTTGTACTGTTACTTAAAATGCAACACCAACAACAAAAGACAAAAAAATTACGGTGGCAAGTCAGTGCATGCAAAAGGACAATAGCAATTAGTAAAATATGTGAGTTGCCATGAGAAATGAGGAAGCATTCACAAAGACACCAGCCAGTGTGCTTCTAGGCACAGCTCCTTGTAAAGTCTCTAGCTAGCAAAAATATGAATGGCTCACCAAATTACTGGTTATATACAAGAATATACTGCATGAGGTTTCTCTTTGCAGCCACTCCCATTCCTTACTGCATTCCCTTGTTGCCTGAAGCAATACACTGCTCACTGACTAGATGTCTGTCTGGCAATCATTTGACTGTCTATTCTGTCTTTGTTATTAATCTGGCATTTTCTTATAGCCTGTAATTTTCTTTAAAGGTAAGGTAAAGGTGCACATATTTGTCACTGTACGGTGTACAGTGTAGAACATTCATCAGAGCAGTTTAGGCCCAATAGGATAGGGGTAACACAGTCTAAATTATCTTGGAAAAAAATAACTTTGAAACCAAGGATTCGTTCAATCACCAACAATTTATTTAATGCAACACTCTTCTGGCAGGCAAATACTTTGCGGTAAGTCTTATAGGGACCAAAAAAAAACGTTTTAAGAAGTGCTCCGGATTTAGTTTCAAAGCGGAACTCTGAGGCTAACATAATAATCTGTTCTATAATAAACTATCGTACACTCCTAATGCCAAATGAAACATGTATTTAAAAGGTTTACATTTGTAAGGCCAATCTTTGAACAAGCGTTCCTTTAAAAATTAGGATCCAAAATGGCTTTTATTCGGAGTGCAGTTACATTAAAATCACTTTTAAAAAGACAGTGTCTATAAATATTATTATTGTTGTGTGGAGGTTCTTTAAACCTTAAATATAATATGAAATATAAGTATAGGCAAATCAATATAACAGAACCTAATTGTGAAACCTGCGGACAACTGATAAATATTAAAGGTGCTATTGCTATCTAGTTGAAAGTAGATGTGTTCAGGGTTCAGAATTCAGTCCCAAAACAGCACACTAATAACAAAAGACTTGATCACTGTTGAGCCCCAGTGGACAGTCAACAGATGAGCAAGAGACTCAGAGAACCGCCCAGCCAACAATGGTAAAGCTGTCTGGCCAGCTTCAGAGAATGGAGAAATGCTAAAGAGAATTCAGCCTTTCTGTTGGCTGCCCAGATGTGGGTCAAAGGGCAGACCGGGAGAAAGATGTACAGGACGACATCGCTACCCGGCACAGAATAAGGCCTAGCAGCTCTGTTTTATCATTACCATGGAAACAGAGAGGCTGAGTGTCAGAGCTTGGCAAGGCAGGACAGATGTTATATGAGGGTTTTATGCATTTCTAATAAATGTTGGGCTTAGTTTTTGGCATTGTGTAAACTTTAGTATGAACTAGGATTTAGCGTAATCAACTCAAGGTTCTCACCAGACTATATTCACAGTTAGACATTCATATTTTAGAATGTAGAACTCTCTTGAATGGGTACTGTGAGCAATGCCACAGAAGAATCACTTTTAGTTCCCTAAATTACCATGTGTGTAAAATGTCTGGAGATTTCTAGACATTGCTCTAGAGTACCTCTTGCTGAGTACCTGTATATTTGTCCAGCTGCTTGATTGTATGTGGCTGTCTATTCAATCTTATATTCGTTTCTTCAATCTATCTGGCATGCAAATCACATTGCGTCATAATAGATAGATAATTCATCTTCAATTATAGCAATTTTCAGTTAAGCCTTCAGGACACCATGACCAGGCCTGAATGTAGGGAAATACACATGGACACACACACACACACACACACACACACACACACACACACACACACACACACACACACACACACACACACACTTGCCAAGGAAGAGGGTGTGTGCGGAGGATCGCTGTCCAAGAGATATCCTTTAATGCCAACATCATAGTCCTACAGTGGAAAATGGCAAAGCAACAGGAAAAACACAGAGACAAACGGAAGAAGAGAGAGAACAAAAGAAGGGACAGTTACAGAAATCACTCAGCCTACTGTACCACACTGTGGGTGCATCAACAGTAGCTTGAAGACAGTGAGGCCTATTCAGGCGCCTTTGAATGATCTGACGCATTACAGTAAAAGTACCAATGAGGAACAGAACATAAATGTCAGAGGTTGTAGAGTTTCCAAATCAGTATCCAGACTGGGAAGCAGAGAGTTTTGGTTTATGACACAATAAGCCTACAAATCTAATGTGTCTCTTCTTTTTTTAAATTAATATAGCATGGAACATAGCAATGGCATGTGTATGAGTGCACCAGGCACAATAGCGCTGTTGGCATTTTTAAACACTTTAGTGTTATTGCTATGATATTGCTCACTTCACTGTTAAGAACTGTCCACCAATCAAAATATCCAGCCAACAGCAACCTATTGGTCAGAGACTCACAGTGGACGAAGAGCTAGAGGACATCCAACACATTTTTCACAGAAAGAAATCCACAGAAAGAGCTAGTCTCCAACTATATATCTACCAACAAAGGAGAAATGATTCACAAGCAACAGATCCACTGCCACAATTCTATTAGATGAGCTAAAGTCAGTAAACCTACAAAGTATGCTTTAATGGAATGTGTACTTGATCAAAATTGCTAATGAGTGTTGATTCAAGGTAGTTATATCAAATCAACTGAAACTGTCAACTCAGTGCTGAACAGTGACCAGCTTTGGACTTTCACATCCCAGTCAATGCAAAAACATGTTTACAACTTCAGAATCTTTTCTTTCTCTTTATACATTTCATTGCCAACACACTGCCCAGTCTGCCTTGTGTTATACCAAGTCATCATAGGCCTTCTGTAGCCACACAGTTAAAACTTCAGTACAGAAGGCAAACAGGGAGGGGTTTGGATGTAAAAACATGTTTAGCTTTCCAAATACATTTGAAGGATTATGCTGGTAAAAGCATATCCATTTCCTTAAAACCTGCCATTAAACATGAATTAGCATGGCCTTCAGTGCATATTTGAACTCATTTTTAGCTGTACCATATTCTGCAGAACCTTTCGGATGAGTGCATTTTCAGCTGCTGGGGAAAACTAGCGAAAAGGCTGGGGTCATAAATCTGCATTTTTGTACTTCAACGAGTGAATGAGTTCACATGAGAGACATTCGTTTACACAGGTCTTAAGAGCCAAAACAACTCTCGCTCTGTCTGCAGTAAGCTGCCTCTTGCATAAGAGGATAGCATTTCTATTCAAAAATAGGGTGAGGCATGAGGAGCCAAAAACAGTGTTTTGCAAAAGCACTGCTCCTTACACCTCAGTACACTAATGCTCTGACACTTTTGTGATGAATCACACAGTTATTCAGTTAATGCACACTGTGGATAACTGATGATTATTCATCCTTCATGTGGCCTGAAGTTTTTGAAGCATCTGTAATGAATTTCCTTAGCAGATACACTGCTAGTGGGGAATGCTTCTGTCCCCTTGTCTCTCTCTCTCTAGTTCTAACACATGCATACCTTGTAGTCACGAGAGATGGCTTCAGATGCGATGGGTCCTGAGATTTGACTTGAGATTGTGGCTGCAATTAACTGCTTGCACCATTCCACATGAGCACCAGTGGGACTAAAACAAAAAAGAAAGTTACATCTCAGATTGTCAACTTGAAGGTTACATTTACCTTAGCAAAGCCACATGCTGCTCACACATGTTTGTGGACAAATGGCATAACAGTACTGATAAGCAGAAAATCGGAGAGAGAAAAAAGAATGAATGCAATTAGGGCTCAATTTCCCAAAGCATCTTTGTAATACAACCATTTGAAGTGGTAAACATCTTATTTTAAAGTTTGGTACTTTTGAAGGAAAAATATTCAGTGAGTGAGGATCAGTCAGTACATAGACTCAGTCGGGTATCTGTATTGGGAATGAAAAAGTAGCCTAGTATTGTGCATCTCTATTTTTTTAGCATATTAGTTTCAATCTCTAAGGTCTCATTTACAAAACGCCATGAAAATCTTCATGAAAATCGATTTTTTACAAGCCTGTATGTACCTGTAGTATGTGTAAGACTATGTAGCCCCAAGGTCAGTAGCCATTAAGCAAATTCCATTACTTACTATTTTACGTTAAAAAAACAAACAATTAAAAAACAAAACAGCGCTTCGTCCTATAGGTGAAGTAAAATACCCACTCACCTGTCCAGGGTCTCCATACTGGACGGACGAGACCCAGAACTCGCAAGACTCCGAGAAAGTTTTCTGTTTGAACTGGTGTGAGGGACAGCGCTCTCTGAACTGCTGGAACTCGAGTGTTTGTCCATTTTGTCCCCTCCAGTTTGCGTCTTCGTTTGTAAACAGGGTCTTACCGGGTGTTACACCCTCACACCGCTCTTCTGCAACGCTCCACATTCGCCTGGGTTTCCTAATGTTTGCAAATCTGACACAGCCTTTTGCTGACGTCAACGCCTCCATTCCTAGAGACTACATTACCCAAAATGCACCCATTACGCCGTCTAGCTGTATAGCCTGTAATATAAGCTAAACATAATAGTTAAATATCTACTTCATGTTTCGTGCTGCATAGTAGAAGATTACGAGAAGGAAAGTAGATGCCATGGAAACCAACACCAGTCTAGTCTTATAGCTATTAACAAAATAGGTGAGCAGGTCTGGGCTTATATGGTCTAGACTGAATGGGACCAGTATGGAATGTTCATTTAATTCTTAGAAGGCAAGAAAAGTGATCTTCTTGATGATTTTCGAGATAATCATGCACCAGCTAAACTTTTATGGATGCAGGGGAACATTTAGCTTAGAATAGCGATCATCCCTTTAGTTCCTGGAGTCCTGCTGGATTGCAACCCTTCAGAAAGGCCTTAGTTTAAAACTGTGGCTAAATGGCTGTTAAGCATGCATGTTGCCTGAAGGTCAGTGCTAATCTGGTCTTAAGCCAAGGAACAATTTGGTTAAGACCTACTGAAGTCAGTCTCCCTCAACCAGGTCTAAGTGAAGAAAAAACTTTTTATGGTACAGACTACCAAACAAGCTCGGTCTCAATCACGAGTCATCCCAAACTGATGAGTCGACCTCCAACGAGTCCAGCCTGCTCAGAGTGCTTGCTTTCATGGCCAAACTGACCAAAATCCAGCCCACCATAGCTGCCTGGATCTCACTCAGCATCCGCTGGGTGTCTCCATCTGTGCTGGCCAGCATACGCAGCACTGTTCCAACCTTGTCTCAAACGTCCCTCTGGCCTGTGAGAGCTCTCAGAAATCCATAAGTCTAAATCTCTTATTTAAAATACTTTACTGTAAAGTATTACAAATAGGCTCGCAATAAAGATTTACTGCACCCATGCTTTTTTTATTTATTTGTTTTTTGGCAGTGGGAATGAATCAGAGAACCAAACATGCAAATGAACCATAAACAGATTGTGTGAACAACTTTGAACATGTCATCAATTAATATGAACCATCCTTAATTGATAAAGAAAAAAAAATCTATATTTGGTGTTCATCAGAGGGCAGTAGACGTTCTGGGATGCTTACTGTCCACACATTTTTATGTCCCCTCAAATACAGCGGCTCTGTCAGCCAGCGTGGGTTGGACAATCTTGTGAGGTACTTCTGTGTCAGTCCCGTCAAGCAAGCTGCTTTCTCCAGCTCTTTCATCTCCCCAAGCGGCACATCTTCAGGACAGTGCCACGTCTCCCCAACGTCCACAAGACCTGAACAACAGTTCCAATTGCTTTTGAACATCTGTACTGAAGCTCTCAAAACTGTGCTTATGTACTGTTATGGTCATATGGCCTGTAAATGTCACAAAGGTAGCTATTTCAGCAGTAACTGCCGAAATAGCCCCATTCAACCCCATTCGAATAAAGACAAATACATATCACAATAAATTGTAATTTTATATCTATCAGTGTTAGCTCTGCCCTTTCCTAACTGGTCCTCGAGATGTATTAATGTATTTATTCTAGTTTGTCACATGATTGTATTTATAACATTTAAATGATTTATTAATAAATTATTATTTATCTTTAATAGATAAAGAGCTTACATTTTCTACAGTGGCCCTAGACTTAGAGTTAGACTTTTCGACTTCAGAACCAGATTCATTCTCACCTGCAACAACTCCTCTTCCAAATCTTTCCCCAGACTCCAGAAGCTCTTCAACTTGCCAGAGTTTCATTCCAAACGTCTGCAGAAGAATGTATCTCCATTCATCGCCTTCCCATTCGTTCTGCGCGACATGTATCGCCAGCGTGCAATTCCTTAAATCGGCCAGCAAGGGCCGCCAACGCGTTTCTATAGATTTCACCCCGTTCAACACGAGACCAGCGTAAGGCTGCCTGAACGACAAGCAAGCGACTTCCAAAGCCATTTAAAAAAAACCGTCAGTCGGTCTTTTACATTTTGACTTTACATTTAGAGTCTTATCTAAAATAAAAATCCAAATTTACATTACATACAGTTCAGTCAGGTTTACATTTACATTACATACAGTTCAGTGCGCTTTGATAAATAAATGCATTACCAGATACGCCTTATTTGCCATTTAACAATTCAACAATAAAAGCAGCTAAAATGAGACGGGAACAAACTGCTAAAACGCCTCTGTTTCTCCTTCTCCGATCACTTCCTTTTGTAAATCTCTCTAGAATAACACTCTGCTGCCACCCAACGTTCAGTAAATACAAAACAACCCCATCTAGAGACACTGAACGGCTCCATCTCTTACAAGTGATCTGAAAATAAATATAAAATAAAATGTAAAAATCTGAAATAAATAACGTATTCCTTAAACGTAAAACTTAAACCTTGTATGTACCTCTACACCATGAACAGATTTTTGTATTTTAGGCAAAAACTACTGCAAAAGAATACAAAAGGTCATGTCATAACATTCAGTGATGTAGTTTTCAGCACCATTCAATTCTTTAGATTCACTCTGAAGTTGAAGAGTTTCTCTAACAGTTTCTCTAACACTTCACACAAAACCAGTCTGAAATAAGACTTAAGAAGACACAACTTTATTATGCAGAATTCTTAAAATTGTTGTAATTCCTCTTTAAAATGATGTATAGATGTTCCTTCCAGTGTTTTATCATAATTGGTCAGTATGTATAATCATATTATTTAATTACATTTATTGTATATTCTTATTTATATATCCCTAGTAAAATAAATAAATAAATGGATATTATAACTAAATCACAATGGTCAAGGCACCCCCATTCTACAGTGATATCAGTCAAGACAAGCCTGGTTTCTGCGATGTCTGTGTGGATATAATTGTACTTAGTCTTCAACAGTGATTCTAATCATTCACATTTCTATATTCTTAGGGTTAATAGTGTAATGGCCAGCATTATTATTATTATTAATTAATTAATGAACAACACTGCTTCCCTGAAAAGATTACCTTACAGACCGATAAAATACCCATGAGATGACAGCACCAAATACAGCAGAACAACGTCCACATTCACTGTAGCACAGCTAAACAGGAAACACAACAAGCACTGCTGTTTGCTACATGGCACTGTTCATTCTTCAAGTCACAGTCCTTAAACAGTCTTGTTGGCTATAAAGTATCTCCACTCTGAAATGCTGCTATAGCCCAACCCAAATTAATCAGTTCTTCTCTGATAAATGAACTGGTTTGCATTCTTTATCTGTACTTCATATGCTTCTGTTTGTGCTTCAGCTCATGCTTCTGCCTTTGTTGTACAGACTGTCTCATCAGAGTTTCCAGCAGCTCGTCTTCATGCCTCTCCATGTTAGCTCCTTGTCTGTTTCTGTGATGCTGCTGGGCAGCTTACAGGGCAGAAAGGCCACCAGCTACTCTCCTTCCACTCCAAGCTATAGGGCCTGAGGACTCTCCCATAACCCCTGTAGAGGAGGAGAGATGCTTCCTGACTGTGAGGCATTTTCCACAGTCCAGAGTCATTTCAGTAGCTACTCTCATGGCCTGTAAGGATGTACAGGTTGCTCAGGGCAGACGGGTCATCCGTTGGAGTGCTCTGCAAGATAATATCCCTGTAGGACGAAGTGTTGAACATTATAATTATTCACTGTAATCTATTGGCTTCTACACAATTTATCAGACCCTTCTACCCTGTCTCCATTGAAAAGAAACACCACAGAGCCACCACTGACCAGGCACTGGCATGTTACTGTTTGTCGACATAGAACCACAGATAGGGTTTTATATATTGTGACTGACCATGCTTCTTTTGACCATTTTTATTAGAACACCATGAAACAGCACAAAGGATTGAAAATGACTATAAATGACTAAGAAATTCTGCAGAATAGGAGGAGAAGGAAGCACTTTAATTCTTTACAAATGCTCAGTACCAAAAAATGGTCACCGAATAGCTTTTTTTAAATCTTAGGACAACATGGTATTATTTGCAGTGCAACCCAACCCCTGGTTTGGCTGACCAGTATTTCATTCAATCAAATCATTAGTGAATTTGAAAGTCCACATGTTGTAGAAATCTGAATGTAAAATATACCTGTTTGTCCCCAGGACCTGGAAGACACGGCTCTCATCCGTTATCTCCTGTGTAACCTGCAGGAAGCAAAACAGCATTTATTGTGCTGCCCGCATACCGGCATGTAGGACATCATTTACACTGACATTTGATGTACCTCATTGGTTTGTATGCTCCTCCCCTTAAGCCCATGTTTCCAAAAGGCAAGAACACTATCCTGCAAACATACTTCAGAGAAACAGCAAATATAGGCTTTAAGTATACTGACAATGAGATAAAAAAATACATTCAAATGAGCTTGCAAAATTGACTCACCCAGAGTCTCAATAGAGAAGTCAAAAGTCAATTCTGACAACATGCCTTTGCTGGGACAGCCCTGCAGATTTACTGCTCTCACAGTATCTGCAAAGAACAGATCAACGTGCAGTTATTTAATGGACACACTCTGTACATAAATTATCAGAAATATAAGCTTTACATACACAGGAGGGCTGCACAAAATATTGGTGGATAATCCTTGCTGTAAAACCGATGATAACATGCAGTAGACTTTACTGTGAGCATCCATACCAACCAAATATCTGTATTAATTTGCATGAATCAAAGTATTAAGAATATTGAAATGCAAATAATTTGTATTTAAAAACAATTAAGTACAATGTATAACCACAGCTCATCAATGACTCACTAATGTGGGTTTAATATATTGTAAATCATACATTGTAATCACAATATAACCACAATATGGATGTTCATGCAGCCATATTGTGCAGCTTTGATATTCAGATAGCCAGCTTTTAAAACAACAGGTTTTTGTAATGGTTACATCTAGGTGTATATAATTCGTTATATTATTTACACCAGGGTCTAAAGAAATGCATGCTATTTGCTCCTTTTGTAAGTATCATAAGTGTATAGGTAGCTTTTACAGACAGGACTGCATACCACATGCTAAATTATTATAATAATTTTTATAATTGTGCCTTCTATGCAGCTCTCGCAACAGGGCAGCTGTTGGTACACATGCACATTTCTTTTTTTAAACAAGAAAATATCTGTGCTGTGTGGTCAGTACTACTTGCTCCAGGTGTAAGCAGATTAAAAGAGGTATGAGAGCTAAAAGAGGACTAAATAGTCATACTTTCCAAAGCTATAAGGACTGTGTCTCTATCAAGCTGGGTGACTTGTTTCACTTCCAGAGACTCGCCATCTGCAAAAGCAAATGACTCCAGTAAATAGGTAAATAAAGTTTTTTGTGCACATTCAGACAACTAAGATACTTGAACAGTCCACAACTTTGTTATGTAGTAACAATATTTTCAATGTTTATATATATATATATATATATAAACATTGTTTATTAAAAAATATTTAGTCAGTCACCAATTGTGCAAGTTCTCCCACTTAAAAAGATGAGAGAGGCCTGTAATTGACATCATAGGTAGACCTCAACTATGAGAGACAAAATGAGAAAAACAAATCTGAAACTCACATCGTCTGATTTTTAAATAAATTATTTGCAAATAATGGTGGAAAATAAGTATTGGGTCAATAACAAAAGTTCATCTCAATACTTTGTTATATATCCTTTGTTGGCAATGACAGAGGTCAAACGTTTTCTGTAAGTCTTCACAAGGTTGGCACACACCGTTGCTGGTATGTTGGCCCATTCCTCCATGCAGATCTCCTCTAGAGCAGTGATGTGTTGGGGCTGTCGGCGGGCAACACAGACTTTCAACTCCCTCCAAAGGTTTTCTATGGGGTTGAGATCTGGAGACTGGCTAGGCCAATCCATTTTTTTTTCTCATTTTGTCTCTCATAGTTGAGGTCTACCTACGATGTCAATTACAGGCCTCTCTCATTTTTTTAAGTGGGAGAACTTGCACAATTGGTGACTACTAAATCCGTTTTTCCCCACTGTGTGTATATGTATATATAAAATAATTATATAGTAGGGTAGTAAACAAGTGTACGTGTGTACCTGGATGTTCTCGGGGTGCGTCATCAAGATGGATCATATTGAAGTGCAGCTGTTCCACTGCCTCTTCTGAGCTATAATGACTGCTGTGTACCCCCACACACACTTGCGGAAGCTCCTCAGACTCCTGCACCAACAGCTCAAAGATGGGCAGAGACTCAGGAAGGCTTAAAGCTATGTGCTGAGAGAGAAAGATACAGAGACAGAAAGAGTGGATAATTTAAGGAAGGAAGAAAGGATTAAAATAACTGAAAAATTAAAAGGCAAAAACGGAAATTAGAAAATGCAAGATTAGACAGTTATGCAAGAACGCAGTCTATTTGGTACAGTTTTTTTGTTGCCTAATGGACAAATGTATCATCTCATATTTCATTCCTACCTTGAGCTGCATGAACTTCTGAAGTGGCTCATACCACATGAGAAGAACCAGGCCACTTGGCACTGCAGCACATAGGAAGACGCTGTCTGTGTAGGGGTTCCGTACTAAGACAGATAGAGGGATATTAACACTTGATATGTGAGAAACTTTGGGAAAATATACGCTTAGTTGCAACATGCATCTTGACGTTATTTAAAAAAAAGCAAAATGCACCTGCAACTAGTGTTTCAACAGTATAAGACTTTCATATGGTATCATATGGTATAATAATGTATGAAAAATATATGAAATCACAGTAAACGGTATTCACCCAGTACGAACCTTAAAGGACTAAAAACTGTTTTTTTTTTTTTTGGTTAAGTTGAAAAACGTAAGAACGCTTGCAAACTATAATAATAAACTTATTATTATTTTCATTATGAATGAATATGCTAATGATTTTCTCCATTCATTGACTGATTGTTTGGTTTTTAAAACAATCTAAAAATAGTAAGAAACAATGAATCAAAGTGTGCATTTCATTAGTCATTAATCACACATGAAATCTTTACAACTACCAAATGGAGCTATGTTGTAAAAGAAAATCAATGACCAACTGAAAAACAACAATATGAAACAGCTCTTGCTGTTTTTACAACCAGAAGCACTCCAAAAACTGGACAGAACAGCAGGAGACTCAAGAATTTCTTAAATTTGCATGTACCTCAAAGTGTAAGCATATGTGGCCAGGTTGTAAATGGAATTTGGATCTCGTAATTGTTTTAACAGAGTACAAGGGTATTCCTTACCTACACTACACCTTCTACAACCCTTGGTGTCTGGAATCTTTACAGACATGGCATATTTCCTGCAGACAGAAACAAATTCAACATACACACCTCCGAAATAATACACTCTTCACTCCCATGCTGGATCAATGTGCTAAAATGCTAAAGACCTTGAGTTGATTCTTGTGCTCAGACGGTGTGCATTGATTGACAGGTGGCCTTGGCGCCGCTGCATGTTTCTGCGGTGCTCAAACAGTGCTGGCAAACTGTGTGAGGTCAGCTGGGATGACTTTCCTGTGGTCCAATTAAATTAGCAGCCAGGTGGCACAGATCATAAATTGATGCTCCAAATGTACACAGGGTTATGTCAAGTAGTCTTAAAAGGCTTAAACATACCTGAGATGGACATGAGTACGTTATTCATGACATACAGCCAGCTGCATCTCTGAGGAAGCAACTAAATAAACACAAATAAATGCCATCAAACTTGATCAATTCTACACTCCGAGCATAATATACAGTGGGGAAAAAAGTATTTAGTCAGTCACCAGTTATGCAAGTTATCCCACTTAAAAAATGAGAGGCCTGTAATTGACATCATAGGTAGACCTCAACTATGAGAGACAAAATGAGAAAAGAAATTCTGAAAATCACATTGTCTGATTTTTTTAAAGAATTTATTTGCAAATAATGGTGGAAAATAAGTATTTGGTCACCTACAAACAAGCAAGATTTCTGTCTGTCACAGACCTATAACTTCTTCTTTAAGAGGCTTCTCTGTCCTCCACTCATTACCTGTATTAATGGCACCTGTTTGAACTCGTTAACAGTATAAAAGACACCTGCCCACAACCTCAAACAGTCACACTCCAAACTCCACTATGGTGAAGACCAAAGAGCTGTCAAAAAACACCAAAAACAAAATTGTAGACCTGCACCAGGCTGGGAAGATGGGGAATGTCTTATGGTCAGATGAAACCAAAGTAAAACTGTTTGGTACAAACACAACTTGTTGTGAATGCTGAGTTGCATCCAAAGAACACCATACCAACTGTGAAGCATGGGGGTGGCAACATCATGCTTTGGGGCTGTTTCTCTGCAAAGGGACTAGGACGACTGGTCCGTGTACATGAAAGAATGAATGGGGCCATGTATTGTGAGATTTTGAAGGCAAACCTCCTTCCATCAGCAAGGGCATTGAAGATGAAACGTGGCTGGGTCTTTCAGCATGACAATGATCCCAAGCACACTGCCAGGGCAACAAAGAAGTGGCTTCGTAAGAAGCATTTCAAGGTCCTGGAGATCAAGGTCTCCAGATCTCAACCCCATAGAAAACCTTTGGAGGGAGTTGAAAGTCTGTGTTGCCCGCCGACAGCCCCAAAACATCACTGCTCTAGAGGAGATCTGCATGGAGGAATGGGCCAACATATCAGCAACGGTGTGTGCCAACCTTGTGAAGACTTACAGAAAATGTTTGACCTCTGTCATTGCCAACAAAGGATATATAACATGTATAATATGAACTTTTGTTATTGACCAAATATTTATTTTCCACCATTATTTGCAAATAAATTCTTTACAAATCAGACAATGTGATATTCAGATTTTTTTTCTCATTTTGTCTCTCATAGTTGAGGTCTACCTATAATGTCAATTACAGGCCTCTCTCATCTTTTTAAGTGGGAGAACTTGCACAATTGGTGAAATCTCCTGAAAATATGATAAAACCTTATACATTTATTAGGGAACGCTTTTCAGAATAATATGCAATAAGTTATGCGTCATGCCCTTTTTTAGGAACTCTGGGTCCCAGCTGTGAATGCCCTGTGGTAACAAAAACACACTGAATATGTTCTGTTCCACACACATTTGGAGCATTTTTGTTTGATAGCAGTGAAGATGCCATTTTCTGTTTTAATTTTGTGTTGAAACAGAAAACCTGCGTAGATCCCTGGTCCCAAATATGGACATGATGCTGACAACAGAATGATGACTTAAAATGACATACATGGCTTAACATTTTATACTTAATTTAAATTATGCTTACAATTTTTACGATGTACAGACCTTATTGTATATATGAGTAATGTAGATTAATTAAAGTACCTTCTCTATAGTGTCCTCATGGAGCTCATTGAGGTTGAGTGTATAAATGCCCTCCTCTGCTCCCAGAATCAGATGCTGGTCTGTGGGGTAGGAATCCAGGCATGGTCTGTTTTAATCATCCCCTAAATGAAACTCGTTTGCAGACATTAGCGTCTTTATTACAGAAACTAGCCAAGTCTGGTTACCTACAGGGGAAACTAGCCTACCTCTGGTCTTTGGTAAAACCCATGTAACAGCACAGTGAATCTTCAAGGGACAGCCGTTAAATATCTTGGAGAAACAGGCACCCATCTGAAATACAGAATACATTCTATAATAACATGGAGCACACTATAGAACCTCACCTAAAATATAAAGTCAAATATAGTAGTATTAAAATGGTTTAGTAGCATATAAGACTTACATGTACATGAGGTGTAGGTGGCAATCCATGAACATCACCTCTCTAAACACCAAAGAAATACATTGAATTACTAATAATAAAGTAAATCTGCTTGTCTTAAAGTACAGCAGTACTTTTGGCTGGATTCTATTGTTTATTATTATTATTTATATATTATTTAAATTCTGTTAAGACATGTACATCATAAACAATTGATATAATAGGATTAACAAGTAATGCCAGATGCTGCAGGAAGCAGAGGTCTCACATAAAGCAGACTTAACACAGTAGTATATTGTATGTACTTCACTGCTGTCAACCACACTCCTCAAAGTTGATAAAAGATTGGTTTTGTGACAAAAACAATGAATATGAAACAGGTTAGCTAGGTTATGTTCTAAAGTCATGTTTTGACTGGAAAAGGCATTTTTAACATGGAAAACTACTTTAGAAAAGCAAGGAATGCTGGTTTCTGTTTTGTAATTCTTACTTAGTTCTGGGTATTTTGTCATGATTATAAGGTGTAGATATCAAGGTTTTTCTCATACTTTAATTTCACTCCAGGTTCAGGAGAATAATGTCAACAGGAAATTCACCCTAAAAAAGGTCTAATAAAAGGTAAGTGCTCACTGAGTCTTCTGTCTTCCTCCTGAGTGTGCTCCATTCAGGTGAGAGTGGCTGCCGGGGAGGAGAATGATTTCTGTTTCCTCCTGGCTCAACTGCAACAGAGCAAAAGTAGAATGCTCTCCTGCCACCTCAAACATTCTCTGACAAACACTTGGATGCACACATAGCATTTGAGAGCTGACGTATGAATGAATGAAAATTTATACAACCACTTCAGGTGCTGCCCCTTACCATCAGTTGGAGTTGTGCAGAGGGAGCCAAGACTAGCAGAGTTATCAAATAGAGAGGACTCAGTGAAGAGGCTGGAGTTTGTGAGGAGGGAGAGATCAGAGAGTGTTGAGCCAATCAACAAAGTTGATTCACAAAGAAGGCTGGGTTCAATGTCTGTGTGGGGTGTTGAGCCAAAGTGAGGAGAGGAATCTGAAGAAGGGGTGGAAGCCTTTTTATCTTGATTGGTGGGGCAGTAAAGATTAGCTGGCTGTGGCAGTGAGACCACCCTTTTCACTGTGCCACATTTGTCGTCTTCAGTTAGAGAGTCCTACATATTAAAATCAAAGAAAGTGTTGAATTATTGTCCATTTAAAAGATACCTGCAAATATCACAAAACATATTGTCTTACAAGATTTACTACCTCAGCCGAGGGTGCTCTCTTCATAGTTAAGCTCCTATAAAAGAGAATTTTTAATTTTTTCAATATTTCAATACTACTTATAGCTGATGCCAGGCAGAAGAACCACATTTGGAAGAAAGTTTGGCTCCATTTTGCTAATTGTGCACATTTTGTATTTAAATGTAAGTAAATGGTCAGTGCCTAAGGCTCAGGAGGTGTTAGCCTCCTTTTCTGCTAAACACAGTGAACATTATTTACATTAATATACTTACCTCTCAAGCAATGCTTCCTCAACACATTCTAAGAGACTCCTGCAAAAACACAAGTGCATTATAGATAAAAAACACCTTTCTAAGAACACAAAGTTATTATAAAGCTCTATACATAATCAGTTATTACAGAACTAGGCAAGAGCAAGCTTAACTTACGGAGAGTCTTTCTCGTCACTCATAGAGCTCCACTCATCATAAGATCCCTAGCAAGGAACACAAACATGATCACTAAAAGGTAATAACCAAAGACAACTCTGCACGATTTTTAGCAAGTAACTAATGCTAAAAAGAATAACTAAGCCATTATGAAGATGCTGTTATTTCAACAGTTTACACTGGATAAGGATGTTTGGAAAATTCTCACCAGAGAATCAGGGCAAGGGTCTGTTTCTTTTCGCCTGGGTGGTCCAAACTTCACCTGATCAACTAGAGAAAGGCTATTCTTACCAAAAGCCACACTACACAATTTGCTTTTGATTTACTGTACCTCAGTAAGAGTGTCAGAAAAAAACAATTACAGCATTATGGAATAACTACAATCCATTCACGCTAACAAACTGTGTTATTTACATATAGTAAACATGCTGTACCCCCCCCCCCTCCCCATGAGCTCCAGTTATGATGTTATAAACATGAAAGTTCTGATTGGCTGCCTCATTTTGTGCTTTATTTAAAAAAAAAAACAGTTTTAAGCACCAGTTGTGTTTACATATTACACCTTTCTTTAGAAAAGTCAGGAATTTTCAGTGATATGGGCTGTTTAATACTGACAGTGTATGTTTAGATTCTCTCATGCACACACACCCAAACCAAACAATGTCTCCCTTCATGGTGCTCGAGTGGGCATTCGGATACAATAGAGATCAGTGTCGCACTAGCCTTGGCAAGCTGCTGTGGCATGCTGTAATCCTCCCAAACCACAACAGTCACCTCACAGTAGCTAATGCCACATTCCTGCTTTTCAGCTGCCAAATAAAGCTGGGCACACACAGTAGCATCACTGACGTATTTTCTGCCTCTGTAATATCATCGATTGGCAGCACTTTAACTGCGAATTGAGAATCCTGACTGAAAGATGTTTCGAAGCACTGGTCAACGCCTGAATATGGACTGATTAGTTGACATAAGGCACACTACCATAATGAAACAGAAAGACTAGATTTAAACACTGTCAGAACAATACCTTGAAGCTTTAACAGAAAATAGATATTACATTTTTTAATGGTGTAAAAATGGAGCTACATTACAATGATCTACAGTATGTCATCATGCCACTGCAGTCTATTTCATATTTTGAGACCAAACCCCCAATTATGTCATATAAATAATCAAACTTAAAATACTTACATTGCTCTTCAGAAAGAGTTTTCTGGACAGGCAGGTGCTTCCCTAAAGATGTAATCTTATCAGGAAAAGCACTGCAAGTCTGTGAACACATACCCAGCCACACACAATATTCAGCTTGTTCATTCAAAGACCAACCCCCACACACCCACAGAGAGTGTAATCTGCTCTAACTAATCTAATCCAAATACATGTGGCAGTCCACTGGTTTTGGTTTGATTCATGCTATAATAAATTCTTAAGTTAAATTAACATTATGATAAAAAATAAAACAAGTCAGTTCGCCTATATACAACAAAAAGTAAATTGCTGTTGTGTAAGACATTCTCACCTCAAGATCACTGTCGTCCATAGTCTGAGGGTGCTGTAGGTCAGGATTGTTGGCTGAGTCTAACAACTCAATGACCAAGTTACGAGTTAACAGTTGAGTAACAAAAGCATGCTAGAAAGAGAGGGAGAAAAAGATCATGTACATGGATTGACTTCTTTCTCATAAAATAATTGGAACAACAACTGGAACATCCATAAATGATGTGTCCAGTGCAAATACTTGAACATTAAACAGGTTAAATAGTGCAATTATGGAGTCGAACTACTGGAAGTGCACATAGTGCTACTGTCACTGTTATCTAGAGGAGAAAAAACATGTCTCTGGTGGGAAAGAACTCTCTGCCAGAGGCCAAAGGGTTGCTGCTTTGAAGCTGGAAGTTGGAAATCAAAAGATCAACAAAAGATCTTGCATGATAACTACTGGAGCACTGCAACTTTACTGCAACAACATATCTGCTGTAACTTTGGTATGCTCTTGAGCAACTTTATCCCATGTTGCTCAAGTTGTGTTGCATTCTCCTCTTTTAAATCACAGAAGCACTGATAAAAAAAACAATGTGTGGAACAACTAAAAAAGGAAAGGTTAAAAATACAGCTAAAGTGAATTTCAATATACATACACACGGTTTGCCATAAAACACTTAATGTGCTTTGTGAGGTAAATAATTTTATCCTATAAATCAACTCTAGTCTAAACTGTAATACCAATTGTGATTCATTGACCAATGGAAATCCTTTTAAATCTAGGGTTAGGCTTAATCTAGCTTTGGAAAACTGCTACCTAAAACATGGTTCTTTATGTAACTGATACTACACCTGCAGCAGTTTTTCAGCTGTAGGCCTCTTCCGCGGACTCCTGGTGAGCGCCATCTTGAGAAAGTTGTGAAATTCTGTGGACCTTTATAAAACCGGAATAATCCTTGTTCAGTCAGAGCACACATCCAAATTATATGGAAATAACTTGTATATGTATGTGCAAATGGGTATTTGTAGTTACCATTTGGTCTTGTCCTTTAGCTTTGGTGGCTGGAAGCTGCTTTTGGACATCAACATTAAAGCTCTGGAGGAGAGAATTTACATGAGTTTACAACTGTCCACATGAGTAATGTTTTATTTACATAATGCTACAGGGATGTGCTGACTTCCTCTTACACCTAGCATGGACTTTAGCATGGACCACCACAAACTTGAACTAACGGGTTGTGAAACATGTTCAAAATGAGTCCAGTCACCATGTATGACAGGTGCAACCATGCCTAAAACCAATGTTACATTGTTCTGCAGTGCTACAGGTAACATTGCATATTTTAGCTGTGTTATACTGTATGTGTACCAGCATAAAATATTTTTAATAGGTCAGTAAATGCTGAATGTTATCCTGTGGTGCCAAAGAAATCACCACCTCATAGGGTGCAGATCAAACATTGGTGGCTGCAGTTCTGCTAGCTCTATGGCTGTGATCCCCACAGCCCAGATGTCACACAGCTGGTTATAGCCACCCTTTCTCTCCACAGCTGCCACTTCCGGAGCCATCCTAAGACACCAGACACATAACAGAAAACTTTCAATAAATATACAAAAAAATAATCATTTCAACCTCACAGAACAGCAATAGGGATTGCATAGGAACAACAAAAAAGTGTTTCCTAGTCAGATCAGAGTTTCACTTCCAGAATGTATTACATGAGCTCAAATATGTTTGTGTGTAGATATTTGAGTTGGATGTTGTCTGCTGAGTGTGTTAGTGGTATTTAGGAAAATTTTCAGTTTTTCCAGTAGTTCCAAATTTGGCAACAGGACAAACTGGCCAAGACTTTTGTACATGCTGTTTTCCATACAGAAGATTCTCCCACTATACTCCCCAAGCTATACAGATGTATGCAAAAAACAATTGTAGCTTAATAAACAATAGTATTTAATAAAATAGCACTTTTTTGCAAATGTTCATTAAAAATTAAATTAAAAACAACAAAAGTTACATTGTGGCATGGCCAAAGTTTTGGAGACCCAGTTGATACTGAGTAACACCCAGATAACATAGCTTGCAAACACTTTTTGCAGCCAACTTCAAGTCTTAATATTCTTAACATTCAATTCAAGTCAAGTCAGGAGTTTTTGAGGGCTGTTCCAAAAGGTTTAGTTTGTTTTCATTGAATATTTAATGGTAGTGTATTGTGGACAATGTTTGTTTTGGTTATTACCCTGATATAGAAGCCAGCCTATTTTCAGCTCAGTAGCTGATGTTAGTATTTTAATTAGTAAATCATTAGTCCACAGCACTTTTTATCGAAATGCCTTTGGCTGAGTTGTTTTGGCAGACACTGATTTTTGTGATGCAGATCATGTTTGTGTAAGCAATACTGCACAGTAACAGTATTACAGTAGTAACAGTGCACCACCATTGCCGTGTCAGCTAAAGCTTACGACAGCTACTCTGTGGTTATACAGAGGAATTTGCTTTGCCTTTCTGGCCAGCATATGTGTAGTTCAGTTTTCTTGTTCTTCCAGATCCAGTCATAATCAGTCTATAATGAAAATAATGAAAAGTAATAATGAAAAGATATCAATAGTTAACATTTCAATACAAGTAATGACCAAATATGCATGTGAAAGGTATTTAAATAGCCACTAACTAGAGGAGGAGTAAAACATCTTGTCAGCATGCGTTGATGACACACTCACAGATGCCTTCAACAACTTCTATGCTCATTTTGAAGCTTTAAAAACATATCACATCTACTCTTTGGCGCTGTCTGTGACTGCAGCTGATGTGAGAGGAATTCTGCAAGGGGCGAACCCACGTGTGCTTAAAGAGTGCACACACAAAACAGCTGAGGTGTTTTCAGACATTCTTAACATTTCCCTGGCACTTTCTGCTGTTCTGACCTGCTTCAAATCAACCAGCATAATACCAGTCCCAAATTCAGTCACATTCCTTAATGACTACTGTCCTATTTCACTTACCCTAATTGTCAAAGTACTTTAAGCAGTTGGTTATGCTCTCCCTTCCACCTGCACTGGACCTCCACTAATATACCTACAAGCAGAAATGCTCCACTGAGAACACCATATCCTTCACCATAAGCTGGTCTTATCATACCTGGACAACATGTTTAACGACTTTAACTAAAGTCTTCAGTACTATTATACCCTAGAAATGAATCAAAAACTTTGTAGACATCAATCTGCATAATTTTCAGGACTTCAGTCAGCTTCAGAAGCCCAAAGCAGTTTCAGTGCTTAGGACAAGGACTAAAAAGTATTTATTATGCTTTGGAATTGTCAACAGCTGACGGTTTTAATCTACCTCACCAATCCTAATGAGTAATGATGCATTTATAAGTTAATTATGTTCTGAGACAACTTGAAGGGTGTCCAAACTTTGACATGCCATAGTTAACATGGTGGGTTTTTAAAATGTAAATTAAACTGTGTATTAACATGTTAAGAAATTAATTTGTATAAACATGGTGACAAACATTTATTAAACATTTATTTAGTATATGGTTGTTGTAATGTAAAAATCTTTTTTCTTTTAAGAAAGTCTAACTGTGGTGTTACTCTATGCAGTATGGTTGGGTGGTACAATGGTAATTCTGTAAATTGCGGTATTTAATAATGTTGAAGGTTTCTCAAAAACCTGAGTCTGCTAAATGTGCCCAAAAACACTAATAAGACCATTCACTCGACTTTGTGCACTAAGATATGAAGCTTAATTCTTTAAACTTGTGTGATTTGAGCTTCACTTAGCTGCAACACGGTCTGTGCTGTGGTGTTTAGCCTGGTAACTAACAAAAGCATGTGAACAAAAACAATTTGGGCATCTCGCTTTTCTGTCAGTCGTTATTGTCTAAACCTGGGCTGGACAACTGGGTTGTTTGCTGATTTCCCTGCTCCAACAGACCTACTAAACTGGTCAATTAAAAGGAAGTTGAATCAGGTGTGCTTGAGCAGAAAATACACAAAACTCTGCAGAAATCCAGCCCTGCGGGGCTTGAATTGCTCACCACTGGACTAAAAGCTAATAAGTAAAGGCTATAACTGGGCTTTCAGTCAGCCAGACTTGAATTTGTTCTGTGGTGAACAAACTGTTATCCTGCTAACTAAGCTTATGCTAAGCCATTTTCTCTCCTGATTCAGGGCAGTTAAACATTTGCAGTTGTTGTCAGAGTGACAGTTTAAAAATTGCACAGGATGATGATAATGCAGGTTGTATGATTCCACATAAACCATCTGCGCTACCTGTGAAACTTACTGTGAAACCTATTCCCCACCCCCTGTAATATTGTATATTACTGTGATATTTTGAGATGAAACACAAAAAGTGGATACCGCCGAAGCTTACTATGCAATGCAATTAAGTGGTGGTGATAAACTCAAAAGAGAGGGAACATCTTTATCTTTTCTCCAAAATGTGAAGAATATATAAAAAATGCAAGTAAATGTGAACACCTACCAAACTACAAAGAACACTGTTTGTAAATTATACCACTATACAAATCAGTAATCCTAAGCCTGGTGGCTACATTTTTCCCTACCACTCACCAATATGGTGTCCCAATAAAAGACTTTCTCTTAGCGACTGATGCATTTATCTCCGCTGCCACTCCAAAATCCGCTGAGAGACAGAAGGCAAAGAAAAGGAGGAATAAGATTTAGGAGCATATGAGTTGGTGTGTGCAATGGGGGGAGTTGTCTGAGACAGAGGTAAGCCCTGACTGACCTAGTTTGACATCTCCCCGCTCTGTCAGAAGAATGTTGGCTCCCTGTGAAACACCAAAGTGACACAATGAGCGCAGACACGCCATCAGAACAGGGAAATCCTTACTCATTCACTTACACTCTCACACACTCACAGTTGTTGTCTAAATGGGTTCACTCACTTGTAAAATTGCCCCTGCTATGTCCCACCACAACACTAACCTAAAGTAGAACACTTTGCTGCTCTGACATACAAAACATGGACTAGCACACAGTAAACAAACTGGTCTTTAGTCTTACTTTAATGTCTCTGTGCATTTTTCCTTTTTCATGTAGATGATGTAGTCCCTGTAAAAAAAGAAACAGGATCAAGTACATTTCAATATTTTGCATCATAAGATTTTAAAGCACACGTTGTACTTTAAAGTGTTAATATGTTGTAATCTAACTGATAAGACATTCAATCCAAAGCAAATCCAAAGCAAAATAATAGCTTTTACCAAATTATTAAGCTTCAAAGCAATCTTTTAACAACTAAATGAATTCCTTTTTAAACATAGACAGCAGTCACACTTAATTCATCTCAATGACGGAGTTTTTTGGATTTTTATTATATTGAAGCATTTACATTTACAGCATTTAGCTGACACTCTTAGTGACTTACAAGGTTACTCATATTACAGAGGTGGGCCAATGTAGTGTTAGGAGTCTTACCCAAGGACTTATTTGTGTAGCAAAGCATAGTCACCCAGACCAGGAATCAAACCCTGGTCTCCCACATGGTGTTGTGGCTTACTGGCAGGTAGTGGTGTTACCTGTTGCGCCACACCAACCACCAAGCTTCAATGTTAGTCCTTGCCAATTCCCACCTGCAGAGTTTAATTTCCCCTAGCATAAATGCAAGCATGCACTTCATCTAAGAGGAGTGATCATATCACATCTCACAGCTGGTCACACAACATCTTGGGGCAGTTAATGTCTGGAGCACTGATTTTGTGTTCATGAATTGTGCTTTCTTGCCCAGGTTGGCTCTGGCATTATCATCAGTTAAATTCAAGTCCCTGTACAAGGACAAAACTCAAAGCCAGTTGTGTCCATCAGAAGCCCACTGTAATACCCTTTAGAACCGTGCACAAATAAATGTACAAATAAAACACAGCATGTCAGTCAACATGATTAGGCCCTGTTTTTCCAGTTAATCCCTGCATCACAGCTTTGAAGGAAACATGTTTAAAATCATAATGTGTGCTAAAGTTCTAGCAGTTCTAGAAGAAATGCTGTCCTCACCTGAAGTGTCTCCCTGCATACATATGCTATCTGTCTCTCTTTGAGGGGGCCAGTCGCTGTAAAAACAACAACCTCATTTAGAGAGAGAAATCAGCATACAAATTTAATCCTCTTTAGTGCAAGATTAGTCATGTCCAGCTGGTGTCCAAATCATTGCATTTTAAACAATGTACAATGGTGGTTATAGAGTCTAATAATATAGAGTATATGTACTAATTTAATCCCTTCATGCTGGTCGCTACATGGCCTAATGGTTAGGAAGCAAAGGTTAAAATAACGCTGGTTAAAATAACGCATCAAATGTGTCAAAAATAAAGCAGCGATATTACTGTCTACTGCAGATCCACATGGTTTCTAAACAAGCAAAGCATAAACTCAAATTCAAATCAATTTATTATAGTTGTCCAAAACATTTACATATGTATGTATATGAAGTATGTATATGCATTAACTGCTTGCTCAAAATTGCACTTCTTGGCAAAAATCTATTCATGTAAAAAAACGATGCAACAACAGGAAAATAATGTAGGCCTAGTTAATTACACTGAAGCAGAGAAGTGAACAGAAACTTAACAGAAAATTAGGTGCAAAACTGGTATAGTAAAAAAGAAAATGAAAAAGGAAATGGAGTTTTACTCATTTTCTTTTTTTTGTTTGTTTTCCCTATTCCTCACAATCTGAATTTTAGGAAACATTGAAATGAATTTTCCCTATTTTTGCATCTTGTAATGAAAGTGGGAGGATTATAGCAAGAGATTGTTGGAGAACACCAGGTCAGTTTGTCAGTGACTGACTGTTGTTGTTGTTGTTGTTTTTGTTGTTTCCCCCTGCACAGCGAAACTGTCTACAACATTTCTGGAAGATTTACAGCAAATATTAACTGCGGAATAAAAAAAAGCTTAGCTTTTAAGCAGCACAGGGTATGTTTGAGCATGTTTGACGGTTTGTTTGAGTTTGATGGCTTAGCTGGTCTACCAGTATGAACAACTTGACCAGACCAAGCTAGTCAACCAGCAGTATGACCATTGGTCATGTGGACCATGCTAGTCAACCAGCATGACAACTCTAATCCACCAGTATAACCATCTTAATAGGCATATACTAGACCTACAGTACATCTGTAAACCCCTGACTTTCCACTAAACAGCAATTACCTTCTTTATACTCGTCAAGGGCCAACATTAAACCAGAGACGTTATAAATGAGGACCTTGACATGCCATTTGTTTACGGATAAAGTAACAAAAAAGAGCCAATGGGCAATATTGCTGTGCTGGTGAGATCAAATGTAACATCCTCACAGACCACTTTGAGCAGACTTGGACAAAAGTATAACTACTACAAAAAACAATACCACTTATGGTCACAAGGTCCCTCACAAGGCCATCACTCGATACTCTATATAGAAATTTATACAACTCTGCAAGGTCATCACAGCCGGATAGGTGGTATCCACTAAAACAGACCCTCCCATCCTGTTGCCTAGATAGTAAACTACAGCTTCATGTGCACCTGAACTACCTTTCGCACATCCAAAAAACAAAATCACTGGTAAAAATTGAGTTAGATGAAAGAAAAACATTGTTTTTATAGGTGGGCAATATAACGATAATGTTGTCATGAACATACTCACCATAACATGCTCTTCATACATAACTACTTAACAAGCAGTTGTATAGTTGTAAAAAACATTTCTACCAATTGTTTTTTTTTTTCCCAGTTACTCGAATCAATGAATACAAAGCCTTTTTAAAACACGTTACTACTGTGGTGCATTCTGTCCATTCTGACGTGTTGCAATCTTTACAATGTTGTAGTTTGTCTCTTACTTTGGTGAACAGTAAATTCGACCCTACCATGGTAGATATCCTGCAATGACCCTCCTCCACAGAACTCCATGCAGATCCATAACTTGTTGTTTCTGTTAAAATTAAAGGTCACCGTTATCAGATTTGAAAAAAAAAATACAAATTTTTCTCTGAGGGTGGCAGAAGAACAAACCTGAGGTAGCTGCCAAAATAGGCCACAATGTTTTTATGTGTGCAGTCCTTCATCATGGTAATCTCCTGCTGAATGCTTGAAATGTCATCCCCTGTAGTGGAAACAGGCAGAGAGTAATCTTAGTCTGTAATCTGACCTCAGGAGGACTGCTTAACTTCTGGTATAATGTTTTGTTTGAGGCACAGGCCTGCAAACACTGATTTAGACAGATTAACAGATTGAGCTGAAGACCAGTTTCTGGCAAGAGGAGTATGCAGTCAAAAACTGGTAGTATCATAAAAATAGAAAACAATGGTAGGTTGTATTGCTACAATTTCTCTACCTCTTTGATAAGTCATGAACCAAAATAAGGACATCAAAACACACATTTTTGCTTTCAAACAGCTACAGGCACTTTATAGCAAGGATGGGCAATACATTTCCTAATGCTCAGTTTCTAATGAAACTTTATTTCAACAATTTTAATGTCAAAAAATGTACATAACCAAGGATATTATGCAGACCATCTTTATCATATTTATTATCACTTTTTGAGACAATGACAACACAAAAACTGATGAGCATTACAATAATAGGTATATATTTTAATACAATATATATATTTTGCAATATGCTACACCATTCAGGTGATATTGCTACACTTCCTTTTCATCATCATTAATAATAAAACTAAAAGCATATTTTTTCCAAAGTGTTACTTTGCTTTTCAGTTACATATTACAAATAAACAGGTGTGTAACATTTATAAAACGGCCGTGATGTTTACATTATCCTGTCAGACATAATCATATGTGATAAGCAGTTATTGACCATATTGTGTGGAGTAACAAAACCCCAGGCTCTTTGGTGATAGGAAAGTAGCTCAACAATCAATCAGTCAATTCAGTTCTTACTCAAAAATGTAATAATACGAACTGTAAATAAGAACCATGCGAACAATGCCTGTCTTCTATGTTTGAGCAAAAACACATTAAGTTGGTCTTACTCATTTGCATAAATGTTCAGCACTGCCTGGTGCAATCATTGACTGTGCTCAACTCTTTCAATGCACCACATCCTTCATATCTGCTGCTGGGTTACACCCATAATAGTGTGATGTAGTGATATTATGCAGTTATTTATCAGTAAACATTTTGAATTAGACATGATTATGACTTACCAGGGTCCAGTTTGACCACTTTGATGGCTGAGATGACTGATGTTTTAATGTTACGGGCCTATAAACAAATCAAAAATTAGGCAGCAAGTCAGAAAAAACATGCACAATTCTTATTGTTCCCCCAGAGATACCTTTAATGAGAGCTATGTCTTTCGGCTGCTACTACTATTTATTGTTTCCATTCAGCTTTGTTGCAAGCTTCCTTCCCCATCTTTGGCACGACGAGTCTAGACACCGACATATGTCTTTAAATATTAAAGTGCAGCTAGTATGAATGGAAATACACTGGTTTGACTAATGTGACAGCTTGCAAACTTTGGACACCTGTGTTCAAAATATCTGTTACCGTAAAAAGAGCAAGTAATAGCAAGTAAGGGATGCCCTGATTTCCAAAATGGCCACATGTCTTTGATAGTTTTAAAATAACAAAACGTATCACAGCTTGTAAACGCTTTTTGAAGCCAACCTTAAGTGGAGGTCTTTGCCCATTCTTCCTTGATAAAGTCTTCTAGTCTTGTTTTTGAGGTCTACCCAGATTTGTGATGATGTTAAGGCAGAATTATCTTATTAACATTAATATATGCACACAACGCACAAAATTCAGGCATTCAGGCATTTTTGGTGCATCAAGAACCAAAGGTTCTTGTATAACGAGGGCTGGTTTGCCTAATGTTACCAAGCCTGCAGCAAACAGTTTTTTTCTTCAAGTTAGGCCCCTTTTGCTTAATGCTTGCGGTTGGTGCCAGGAGAACTGAAAGGTTCATTGACGCAAATATTGAAAGCGGAAAGAAAGAGAATACCTACATTAAGAGGAACTTCAATTTTGCCACCTTAGTTTCACCTTACTGTATGAATAACGAGTCAGATAGATTACATTAACTGTATTATCCCACTGTGAAAAAGTAAATCAACTGAATGTGCACAAAAACAGCTCAAGCTAAGCCAATTATGAATGAAGCATAAACATTTGCATCACAGTGCATACCACATGCAAGTAGGAACACATACTGCATTCAAATGTGTTAACTGAGATGTCAATTCAGTAGGTAGACTGTGCTTACATTTATTATTATTAATAATAATATTAATAATAATGAGCCTTCATTGGCATATGGACTTGCACAGTACAACTACATTTGTCTCTCTGTATATCTCATCTTAGAAAATGAGGTCAGAGCACAGGGCCAGCCATGCTACAGTGCCCCTTCAGGGTTAAGGGTTCTACTCAGGGGCAGCTTGGGTATCCACCCTGTGATCAGTAAACCAGCACTTTAACCACCGAGCCACCACTGCCTCCACATGCACCCTCATCCCTTCGGGAAATCGGCCGCCAGTCTAACGAGGGACAGGCAGAAATGCTGTCCACCATAATAACGAAAAATGCCATTTGCCATTTTCTCAGAAGCACTACAATGTGTGTGCAATTACTAACTGTAGACCATCTGTTGCTTTACAATGTAAATTCCTATTATGGAAAAGGATCACCACAGAAATACTGAAGACCCTGCATTTTGATGGTGGCCCATTCTCAGCACAGCAAGGACACTAGCTTGGTTGCAGCATGTTTGTGTGTTGCACTGGTATGTATGTATCATGTCACAGCAGTGTTACTGACCACATCTACCTTTTTGATATGCCTTGAAGGTGCAGAGTAAGAGCATAAGGCTCTTGTGTTTTAGTACACAGTGTGTGCTAGTCATCCTCTAAGCCTTCATCAACAGTCAGGTTCACAGGACCACTGTTGGCTGGAATTGTGTGACTATCATCTGTATATGCATATGGTCTTAGGCAAAGGTTTGGGTGCCCACATTTATAATAACACATTTGCTGTTTTTTGTTTTTTAAGTAATAAACAGCCTCTATAACTAATCAAACATAAAACCTGACTCCTAATAAACAGTTACTGTCTTTCAGAACATAAAACACCTAAATTACCAATGTGGTCTGTCCAAAGGTTTGGGCACTGTACACCTTCGAAATCATATTTTACAAATCCTCTTTGTAGCAGTTGCGCAGGACTGCATTATATGGAATGAAATGTTGTGTTTTTTTAAACAGCAACCGCAGCTCTGTGTCAGGATATTTTACTAAGACACTGTTAAACCGCTACATACAAGGTAAATGTTTTCAAATGTTTGTGTACACTGCTTTTAGCTTAGTGCTAACACATTATTGGAATTTGTAGCAGACTAGTAGAAATTTGCAACATCATACAGATATTGCAACTTGTTCTTTCAACAGGTTTTGAAGCCTAAGCCTAAAAAGCACCACTTCTCAGACACCACTTCTCAGACAGAATCACTTTATATTGATTTCTAGGGTCCATTCCAGGGGGGCAAGCGGTTGCAAAATAAGCCAGTTTAACACTTCCACAGCATAACAGAGTTATAAAATCACTTTTTTTTATTTTGCCATCTTGATCCATAATCAAGCTACATTGGGCCTGCTCAGTATTTTTATACCACAAAGTCAGACAAACAGTATGAAACTTCACTTGTCTGGATGTATTAGCTCTTTACATTTCTTGGGTTGTTCTTTAATGTGTCATCAGTCTGTCCAAATGTGTGTGTGTGTGTGTGTGTGTGTTTATGCTCTACCAAAAACATTATGATTTTAAAAAACTGAACTCTAGCTACGACCAAAGAGAATATAATAAAGGTTGCTTGAGGGCATGTTTGGCTCCAGCCTCATACACTGGTCAAGAAGAAGTGGGAAGCTGTCTGCTTGTAACCATGGTGACAGTGCCAGCCAATCACACTGGAAAGGTGAAATTGAGAGAAAGAAAATTGCTGCTCTACTCATTTCCTGTTTTCTTTCCTGTTCGACAAAATCGCATCCTGTTACATCTTTCTCTGTGTGAAATCAAAACACATGGCAAGATACAGTCTTTGGAGGCATCACAGTGACTAACTGTAAGCTAGAACAGAGCGTACCTGCATGTATTCAATTCTCAGAGGTTATACAGCTTTGAGCCAAGGAGACATTTTTAAGATTAAAGCATCCATTTCATGTTTACCAATAAGCTGTTTTATTTATTATATTTAGCTGCGGGTCTCACGTTTCCCATGCTGCTAACTCTCCCTAACACCTTCCTGTTCCTGCACATGACTTGAGGCGTGCAGTTTGTCATACATTGTGTAATGTTAAAGTAGTCAGTCATACAGCCTGTCTGTCTCTCTCGCTATTACTGTTTTTTGAACACTGTGATTGGACAGTTACAGTATTAACTTAATTGGACCAGCCATTTATCACCACTTAATAAAAAGAGATAGATACATGGCCTCAGTGATATATACAAAATGTAGCATTAGAGATATGTCTTTTACACACGATAGCAGCGTAGTACACTGTTCTCGCTCCTGCACACAACGACATTAAACTTGAACTCAGGTGAACGACCCCATGGACATGAGATGAAATCGGGGCTTCCTCTGGTCTAACAGACGTACATCGGGTACGTACATACAAGTACACGTACATCGGAGTCTGAAACACCTCAGTGGGTTTCTGCTACTCCTTCGGTATTTCTGAAGAGATGTTTCGACAACGATCCAACGACAACGGTCTCCTCATTTCCTCGTTGTCTTCGACTACATAACAGAGCACGGAGTACTTTTAAAAAAGTGTTTACACACTGAAACGCCCTCTGCATTCATGTCGTCGAACCGTAACCCACCTTGAACACGTCCCCGTATGTCCCACTCCCAATGCGGCGGAGCAGCTCATAGTCGTCCAGCGGATTCGTGTGTAAAACCCCGATGGCATCCATAGCAGCTACTCCACACACACCCTCACACGGAGCCTCTCGGCTCTGAAGCTGTAGTCGTTTTTTGCGGTTGCTAGCTGTCACCACTTCACCACTTCCTTAATTGCAACGTAACAAGTGCAGCAGTGAAAAAAATGGCAGCGACGAGAGACCTCTGTGGTATTTTCTGCGATATTTTCTCCCCTTCACCCTACAAGGCTGAAGCTCGAATGGCTCGTAGACCTTAAGGGGACATTCCACTGATTTGAACCGACTTAAATATCTAGAAATCATGCAGTGGTTGACTCAGAAACAAATGATTGAGACTGGGAGTAGAAAAAAAAAACTCGGTTGTAAAGAAACTTCTTTAAAGCTGTGGTGATCTACAACGGCGATACAGCCCTCTACTTCATATCATTTACTGTCACACCAGCAATTGTTCCACAAAGAAAACATTACACGATTCTCCCCTTACTCCAATTGTAGCCAATTTGTTTTTTTTAAACAAACATTTTCCTTTAAGTTGTGCACTTTATATGGAATTTTGAGCCATTTGAGATTCAAAAAGTGGCTTTAACTTCAAGGAATTGTGTATCTTTAAAGAGCTGTAGCTGGAAACAAGTTATGTTCTATACAATAAATAAGAGCTCTTACAACACACACACCAATGCAGTATCGCTGCATGAGCATATGCCACAAGCCTATAGCAACACTGGCCTTAAGGAATGTGAGCCAAAAGAGTGATGATCAAGGCTGGTGGTCTATTAATTGCCAAACTGATCTCAAGTCTCAGTATTTTCAGGCAAAAGAGTAACGCCGAGTGCATACTGTACCTAGTATCAGCTTCCTTTTAATGTAACAAATGTGATTCTCTGTTTATTGTTTCTCTAGATGGGAGAAGTGGTGTACTAGCGACATCTACTGGCTTTCCCATGTAAATGTGATAGAGAAGAAAAGCGCCGTATACCGTTATAGGGAATCGCTCATGACATCTTTATAACTAAAATATTATACCAAAAGAAGAAATATTAAAACAAAGGGGAACTCAATATTAATTTTAATACTAACTGTTAAGTTGACCATAACATTGTTCTGTTCTTTTTCTAACCTTGTTCTATTTGTGCTTGAAACTTTTGTGCAAGAATGGGGATAGTTCCTGAAGCGGTTGCAATAAGTACATTTACTGTACATGTAGGCATGTTCAGGACTTCTGCATTGTGGGTTTTGTGTGAAACACATCATTCTACATTCTACAGAAAAAAGTCTGAATTGTTCACATTGATAGTGAATGGAACCAGACTCATCTGATGAGTTTAATGTCTCTAAAAGCCTTAGTTAGCCTCCCTTCCCTCCCCTCGGTTTTGTACCAAATGGTTATGAATGCTTTTTCTGTTTAAGACATAGGAACCATTCATAGTGGATGGGATACACACAGGGCATAATGAGACAAAATGATCCCGATTGTTTTGTCTTTTAGATTTTCCTTTAGATCTATTTTACCATCATCAGCATATTACTCAGAAATCACTTGTAGGTTCACTGGTGGGTTTGGATAGTAAATGGATAGTACATAAAATAGCTATGTATTTGTGCTATCGTCATGGTGATTCTTGCCATGATCCCTGGTTCCACCACTGTAAGAATACTGCAGTAAAGTTATTAGGCTGAATCTTGTGAATGTGATTTGCAATCATTCAAGTGTGTTGGCATGTAATGGAAAAATATTCTTTTTGGTTGTAACTGATATAAAAGTTCTGTGTCTGAAACCCATAGAAAATGTAAACTGAAAAAGATGTAAATGTAAACTAAATAGAAAAAGAAACTGAACATTAAAATTTAAAGTTTACATATTTACAGGTGTCAGTTCATCACTTTCTACATTCACATTTTGTCTGGCAACACAAACTGGTTTGAGGTAACTGTGAGTATATTTTAGTCTTACTATTTTCCTCATCCACAGACTGCAATAGGCAATGAGACATGTTTGTCATACCAGCAGCTATTTGTTTCCCTCCAAAATTCTTAATATGCTTATTTTTGTGGTATAGTTGAACTATTAAGAACTTAACATGAGAAGTTAATGTTGTTCTGCAGACTCTTGAAATATTTAAAATCACAGAGAGCCATCAAGCCAAATTCAAGGCAAGTTATTATTGGAAACGGTGGTGTTAGCTTACATATAAAATAGGGATGCATAGTATTGGGAAAAACTGACACTGCAATATATTTTTCTGCAATATACAATATAAAAAAAATACATAAAGTTTCACCAAATTTCACCAGAGGTCAGTGAGCCAACATGTTATTAATAATGCACTCTGATAAACATGTAATGGGAAATTAGAACAGTGCAGAATTTTGGTTGTATAAGCAGCAAAAAAAGCAGCTGGTTTGGTTTGGTATTACCTGGAACTGTCTACAAGGGATGAACCATGAGAAACAAAATGGCAGTAGAATAACCAAATAAACATTTCTGACAAATATTTGAAACGATTTTGTGGTATAAAATTGGGGGACATCACGATTATTCAGCACTTGATTCACATACCTTAATCTTGGGGAATCTCTGCCTCCTGGTTCTGGTAGTGGGCTGTGCCTCCACAGCTTCTGCTTCCACCGCTGGCCTGTGGTGGAGCAGAATGCCTGGGGTCACAACCTCACCTTTAGAACTCAAACTTGCAGGAGGAGCTTCTATAGAGGGTGTGGAAGGACCTTCCTGGGGAGAAAAGTTGGATGAGTCATGCACCTCAGCACACGTTCTGAAAAGCTTTCCTTTCAAATGCAGAATAAAGTGGACATCATCTGAAGCAGCCATGTACCTCCCTGCCACACTTAACACTTCTGCATGTTAGCTCTTCAGCAGCTTTTCACACCTCAAAGAGCATGAAGATTGAGACTCTTGATTGTCGGGTTTTCCTCACAGCTCAGCTGGTGTGGATTGATGATGAAAAGCCCATGATAAGCCCTACCTACTGGAATCAAATTTCTCAGCAAGCCCTGAAGTCTGGAGTTACAGAAGCAGTGTGGAAAAATAAGTCATTCTTGATTACTTACTTATTGTACACCAAGTGTGTACAATCACAGAAGTTTTATTATTTCTTTACTGTTAAATGAAGGATAATCACTCTGCGACATCACATTCTACACATCAGACTGAAAAGGACTACAGAACATCAGAGTGAAATAAGTACTGAACACATCACCAATTTTCTAAGTAAATATATTTCTAAAGGTGCTATTGACATGAAATTCTCACCAGATGTAACAACATATTCAATCCACACATGCAACATAAATTATGTGTAAAAATGAGAAATGACACAGGGGAAAAAATGGAACACATGAAGACATTAATGACACCAGCTGAAATCTATCAGTAATTAAAAAGCAATCCTGCCACTTAGTGCAAATTGATATCAGCTGATTCAACTGATGGCCTATAAAAAGTGTCTCATTACCAAGGTGCCACACAAGAAACATCAGTTTTCTAAAACCAGTGAGCACTCTCAAGACCTTTGCAACCATACTGTAGGAAAACTGATGGCATTGTTTACAGAAGAATTTCTAAACTACTGAGGTTACTAGGTTCCAGTAAGCATGGTTGGGGCCATAATCCAGAAGTGGAAAGAACATAAACCATAAACCAGCCACGACCAGATGCTCCCTTAAGATTTCAGACAGAAGAGTAAAAAGAATGATTAGAAGAGTTGTCCAAGAGCCATGGACCACCTGTGGAGAGCTAAAGAAAGACCTGGAATCAGCAGGTACAATTGTTTCAAAGAAAACAACAAGTAATGCACTCAACCATCATGGCCTGTATGCACGGCTCACCACACAAGACTCCATTGCTCAAGAAAAAGCATGTTAAAGCATGTCATTTGCTCAACAACATTTAGACAAGCCTGTGAAATACTGGAAAAATATAGTTTGGTCAGATGAGACCAAATTGTAACTTTTTGGATACCATAATACACACCATGTTTGGTGTCAAAGGGTACTGCCTATCAACGTAGGTGGCATACAGTACTGGTTACCTTCATTTAATTGAAGGAAGGATGAATGGACAAATGTATGTAGATATTTTTATTATGCACATATATTTTTATTGATAAAAATCTGGTGCCATCTACCAGGATGATGAAGATTAAACAAGCATGGGCATTTCTGCAAGACAATGATCCCAAACACAGCCAAGAAAACACTCAATTAATTTCAGAGAAAGAGAATAAAGCTGCTAATATAGTCTAGCCAAGCACCTGACCTGAATCCAATTGAAAATCTATAGTAGGAACTAAATAGAATGTAAACAAATCAATACATAAACATACTAGAGGATTTTTTGCACAACTGATAGGGTTGGTTTGGGAGAAGCGAAGACCGCTGGATGTGGACAGACCGTTCCACATCTGCTACAGCAGGTGGGGCTGCTGTTCAACAAAGCTTCAAAGGTTTCATTTTGGCCATGTAATGTTCTCTAGGAGAAGATTATAATTCTACAGCCTGATCTGTGGAGCCCTCAAGGAACAGCTGGCCTTTTTACAAGAGAACATTTGGAGAACTACAGGTTTCTGTGGTCTCAGTGTTCATGAGTCCACTATATATACACTACAGTCAATGAAACACAATAAAATGTGAAAAAATGTGTTTAGACTTTCCGGTTTGACTGTAGTATATATACTCATAAACACTTGCAATTGCACCAGGAGCTTCATGGCATAGGCTTCCAATGGCAGAGCACCTACATGCAAGCCTTACGTCACCAAGCATAATGCCAAGTGTCGGATAGAGTGGTGTAAAGCACCCTGCCACTGGCCTCTGGAGCAGTGGAAATGTGTTCTCTGAAAAGACAAATTATGCTTCTCTATCAGACAATTTGAACAATGCATCCAGGTTTGGCGAATGTCAATAAGGATGGGTGAGTTTGGTGTAGAGGAACTTGACAGGCCAGCAAAGAGCCCTGACATCAACCTAATTATAACACCTTTTAGATGAACTAGAGCAGACACTGCGAGTTATAAAAAATAAAATAAATTCCTACAGACACACTGACTAGAGTGTATTTTTTGCCTCAATGTTGCAGTTGAATGAATTAATAAAATGTTATTAGTTTCAGATCCAAGGTCCAGATGCAAAGGGATCTGAAAGAGTTTTATCAAACATTCTATCAAAACTTTATTAATTCAGTCTACATCATCGAATCGAGGCAGAAATACACTCTTGTCCATTTGGTAGCCCAGTTATGACACTGATACGTAAAAAAAAAAAAAAAAAATACTGACATCATACCACATTTGAATTCTCACAATAACAAGATGTTTATTTATTATAATTACAACATAAGGTCTCTTAATAACGACATGCCAGCATTATTAAACCACATGCCAGCATTATTAAAAGTGGAAGGTGTTGTGGCTGCAAAAAGACCTGTGAATTTAGAATGGGATGTCATAAAACCACCTGTAGGTCTAATGTGTAAGTGCCCCAAGACTTGTGTCCACGTGTGCATGTGTGTGAAAAATGATCTGCTAGACTTCAGTACCTTTGGTTGATCTGCGTTCTTCGGATGTCCCATTAATAAGTAAAACATTAAACATTAATAAAATACTACATTAAATACTGTTTTCATTTGTTTTGAAACTGGTAAGTGCTTCAGGGCTGCCAACTTTGAGAAATTTGCTGCAGTATGCTGGTATCTGTATTTCTATTTAAAGGTGAAGGTGCACGTATTTGTCACTGTACAGTGTGGACTGTACAGTGAAATGTGTCCTCCGCATTTAACCTATCTGGTAGTGAACACACACTCACACACACACACACACATATGTGTTAGGGGCAGTGAGTACACACACACACCCAGAGCGGTGGGCAGCCAACTCCAGCGCCCAGGGAGCAGAGAGGGTAAAGGGCCTTGCTCAAGGGCCCAACAGTGGCAGCTTGCCGAGCCCGGGAATCAAACCCACAACCTTGTTATCAATATCCCAGTGCTCTAACCGCTGAGCCACAGCATTACATATTATGTTACCTGTTGACCACTGGGGGTTGTTTCACAAAGCAAACTAACCCTAGTCCTTGGGCAAGACTCCTAACACTACATTGGCCCTTCTCTGTGATATGAATAACCTTGTATGTCGCTCTGGATAAGAGCATCTGCTAAATGCCGTAAATGTAATGTAAATGTTGAACTTAAGCCAGACTGTGCACCTTTTTTTCTTAAATTAAAAAAGTCCTGTTTTAGCCCATTTAATCTCTGTTCTGTTTTGATATTTTTTTTATTTAAGTATCATACAGTATAAATACAGTATGAGCTTGTCTACAACAAATCAAACATATGTAACTGACAATATTTTGAGGCCATTTTCAGTGATTTTCTAGCTGTCATTATCGTTGTATTTGTACTTGACTGTGTGGGCTTCTGAAATATGAGCCTTGTGTGTACTACTTTTTTTTTTTTTTGTAGCATTTCAAATTCATACCGTATACAGACATAATTGTCTTGTCTGCAGCGTTAAAAAGCAAGGCAGTTCCAGCAGAGCTATGCTGAAGACACGTCTAACAGCAAAGTGAAGTCTTGTCACTCACACATGCAGTGCTTGAAAGGGCAGAAGCTCTCTCTGTTGAAAACTAATCAGCTCTGCAACAATGTATTTTCATTAGCTGATCAACTAGTATCACCAAGCTGATTGACCAGCATGAACAGCCTGACCATGCCTGTAACCAGTATGAACTGTTTTACCAGAATATGGTATGTTTGTTTCCATCTGAATGACCAGCTGTTCAATCACAATCGGAAACCAGCAGAAGCTGGTCTTGAGCTAGATTTCTCAGCAGGGAAACACAATGGAATTATATACAGTACAAATGATCAACACATGCCAAAATAATGGAAAGAATGGAGTACATCTAAAGGACAATGGACAATGGATTCAATAAACAGACAATTAATATTATAAAAGCTGCTGGGATGTATGTGTGTTGGTGACAGAATGCTGCTTTATGTCAGCTACTAGTTCACAGTGAATCAAAACTGTTTGGAAATATATTGGTAGTCATGTGACAAAAACAGGACACACCATGAAATCCTTTCAACATATGGTCATACGTCAATTTTATTATTGAGAGAAGTAATATAACAAATAAAACTGAAGAAATGTACAATTTTATTAATTGAAATTTCTATTGACTTTGGGGACAAAGTAAGGACAAAGTAAAATGGCTAAAGTTAGAATTAAGTGCACCGCATCTAAAACACAGTAAAAGAGGATTGGGGAAGAACCTCAGACATTTAGTTTGGTGATGTCAAATAACAGCATATACCATCAATAAGAGACTGTCCATGTTTGCAAATATATATATTAATGTTTACCAGATAAAACCTAGACAGAAAATAAGACCAGGAGTGGAACAATGTCAAGTCAAGTCAAGTCAAATTTATTTGTATAGCGCTTTTTACAACTGTTGTTGTCACAAAGCAGCTTTACATAATTAGTACTTAATAAAGGACAGAGACAGAGAAGAAAGAAGGAATAACATAAAGGGTCAAAGACCCCCGTGAGCAAGCCAACGGTGACAGTGGCAAGGAAAAACTCCCTCAGAGCTGGAGGAAGAAACCTTGGGAGGAACCAAGACTCACAAGGGGGACCCATCCTCCTCTGGCCAGACTATTTAAACATTAATGATAAAAATTACCAAAGCAGATACAACAGAAAGTTGATAGTGGTGCACTTTAGAGATTTTTTTTTATTATTATTTGGGCACAGTAAACAGAAGACATGTTTGGCGCAAATCAAACTCAATCATTTAAGCATATTTACTACTCAATGAAGATTTAAAATTCTCTGGGTTGCAAAGCTGCTGAGGCAATGTCTATTGAGAGTTTTCTCTGATGGCTGGAATTTGCAGAGCTTTACAAAGATCCGGGTCCAAGCTGTAATAAGCTTGGGGTAAACAAAAAAAAAAAAAATAGGAAAAAACGTCGAACATATGTTTCAACTACGTGCACAGTAGTCTATCAGATTATCCTATCTGTAGAGTAATTTACGTTAAACTTGAACATATTTTCTATTTGTCGAGGTTTAAACTTCTCAGGGTTGTAAAGCTGCTGATTTTAATTTATTTGTTAATTAAATTTATTTTAATTAACGGCGGATTTTGTCAGCAGCTTCACAGAGATCCGGGTCCAAGCCTCTTTTGAGCAAGCCAATGGCAACAGTGGCAAGGAAAAACTCCCTCAGATCAGGAGGAAGAAACCTTGAGAGGAACCAAGACTCAAAAGAGGAAACCATCCTCCTCTGGTCGACACCGGTGAGCACAACAGATAACAAGAAGGCAGTGGAATAAATTGTCAGACTGAAATCATCCTGCTGTAAACAAATCAACAAGAACCTGAAACACCCTGGGACTGAAAGAATGAGATTCTCCTGTTTAGATGCTGGGGAACTTTGCAGATAAAAATGTAAAAATGGGCATCGGACATCTCTCCTGTTGTGAAAGGCATTAATATCAAGTTAAGCTCTTAAACTACCAGACTTATCATGTCCTACGGATCATTATTCAGCAGTTGAACATGGAACACGATGCAAGCTGGCCCAATCATTCCCAAGTTCCTGGAGTAGGGAACGTGATTCTGAGGAGGTTAAAAGGCTTAACGATGTTCACCACTGGTTCATAAAAACACTTGTGAATCAGACATTATCTGGATCTGTGCTAAATATCTTCTCTGGCTGGCAAGGGGTAAACTCTTCCTTTTTCTGAAGATCTGTTGAAGGGCTAAATCAATGATTATTTAGAACAGTTCAAGTTATTTTGAAAGTTCCACATACCTTGAATCTCAGTTTGGATTAATCTGAAGGGGAGCTAAAGTGTCCTGCATCACTGTGGGCTGGGGGAGAACAGGTTCTGTCTCCACTGCCTGCCCATGGAGCGAGACTTTCCCTTCAGTATCCGTCCGTTCAGAATTGAATCCAGTCAGTACAACAAGCAGTGACTTTCAGCACCACTGTTTTGGACAGGCTGAGACACCATGTGTTAAACAGTGGAGCGGCCCCACTTCACCTAGGCTGCTCTCTCCTTTTCCTTTTTTATGCCCTGGAAGAACAAAAAAGACCTACAAAAAACCTCCCCCACCCCCTTCTTACCACACCTAACCAGAAAGCTTCCCTGTTTTGCAGTGGAGCTTGCTTCTACATCTTCCCCCATCTACATCTTATGGTTGTTTTGGTTTTTAAGCACCCCCTGGTGGACCCACATATTACCTGGAACAGTCTACAGGGGGCAAACCCTGTTGCTCTTTTTCAGAAACTATTGGGAGGAACAAAATAACCAGAGATTAAAAAACTAAACATAACGAACTAAACATGACAAATATTTAAATATATAAAAGGTTCTGTGGTATAAAACTGTGGTGATAGCCTTCACTATTACCCAGCTCTCAACACACATACCTTAAACTTGGGGAATCTTAGCCTCCTGGTTCTAGTAGTGGGCTGTGCCTCCACAGCTTCAGCCTCCACCACTGGCCCATGGTGGTGCAGGATGTTTGGGGTCACAAGCTCACGTTCAGAACTCAAATTCGCAGAAGGATCTTCAACAGAGGGGGCAGAAGGACTCTCCTGGGAAGAAATGCTGGAGGAGTCATGCACCTCAGCACCCATTCTGAAAAGCTTCCTCATCCTTCTTCGAAGTGACTTAGAGGCTTTCAGAATGGGTGCCACCACATAAGCATGAGCTGCCCTTTCAAATGCAGCACAAAGTGGACTGCAGCTAAGGCAGCCATGTGCCTCCCCCACACACTCAATGCTTCTGCTAGACAGCCTTTCAGCAGCACTACTGCTGTCATCTCCTGGAGCATCAGGTGTAGGTGTAGGTGTAGGAGATGCCACTATGTCTTCCTCACTCCTCAAAGAGGATAAAGATTGACGTTCTTCAGGAGGAAGAAGTGACACTGTTTGTACCTCACTGCTATAAACAGAAGATGGTGAAGAGTCTTCCTCACTGCTTGGCTGTTGCAGGTTGATGATGAAACGTCCAGGATAAGCCCCGCCCACTGGAATCAAATTTCTCAGCAAGCCCTGAATTCTGGAGATGGAAAGGTACAAGGTGGAAAATAATTCTTCTCTGATTACCTACTTAATGTAATTGAATTAATATTGTATTACATGTTTACCTCTGTATCAGTTCATAGTATCTACAATACACCAAGTGTGTATCCTCAGTGTTTTAATAGAGGGATTCAAGATACAACACATAGAGCACAAATTAAGCACTTAAATAACCTACTACACATTCTACATGTCAGACTGAAAAGTACTACAGAACATCAGGGTGAATTGTGATCCTAAATCTTACCGTGTTCCTTCTTCAGCATCCCCACTGCCGTGTATGAAGACTGCTGCAGTGGGTTGACTGCCCTGTGCCTGATGGGTAGAGAAGGTTGTTATAGAATACATTACATTACATAAATTCACTGAATAAACCTGAACATTCTTGTGATATTGTGCATTGGAAAACATTACTGTGGTCAATAGGACCAGGCGTTGTCATGAATACTATGCATGATTCTTACACAAATATAATTTCACTCTACCACAAAAGTGAACCAACACGTGCGTGTTTAATGTGAAACATTCATGATCGTAAACTAGATACTATTTAGAACAAATACTTTGTTTCCTTTGGGGACTGGGGTCTTGCATTAATATGCCATTTCAAAAACATGTTTTAAACACCAAACAGCATCAACAGGCAATGTATTATTCACCATTTGATGTAATAACTTTTTGTGAGTCAGCTTTTAGAGTCCCAGACATTTAGTTCCATTCACCGCCACTGTAAACAATTCTGACTGGCTACGTTTCTCTAGAGTGTTTCTCACCAAACCCACCCCAAATGATTTTCTATACATCCAACAAGGGTTCAGTTATGTAGAAATGGAAAGTAATTGTTGAAACGTTTAAAGAAATGGCTGTGTTGTGAAGTGTGGGCTGGGACTCACAGGTCTCCTCCGCCTCTGGATTTTTTGCCTGAAAAAATGAACAAAAACAACATGTTAACTTGCTTTTGTAATGTTTTAGTAAATAAACAGAAATAGTATGTAAACAATGCAATAAACATACTGGAGGATTTCTTTGCACAGCTGGTTGATGTACTCCTCATTAGGGTCGGTATGGGAGGAGCAAAAAGCATTGGATGTGGACGGGCCATTCCACGCAGCATCCTCCTTCTCCTCTTCCTCTTCTTCATTGATCACAGCAGGGTCGAGCTGCTGCTGCCTGTCCTCACTGCTCTCCTCACACTGTTTCTCTAGAGATCCAAACAGAATCAACACACATTTGTTTATCACTATACCAAGAACTTGTACTAGTTTCATCTCCAGGACTGAAGTACACATTAGAAAGGACATCCTTCTAATTAGTGGATCTTTATTAACAGTTCGTCGTATTGAAGAGCTCAGGAGTCATAGAACACAACCCTTCCACACACATTTATGCTAGAGCCACCCCATGAATCTAAGCTGGCTGTGAATTGCTGTGACCACTTTTGCATAAAAGTCGGATTCACCATTTGGTGATTAAGTATTTTGAGATGGAAACGAGCTGGAACCAGAAGCTGACATACTTAAACCTGTCTGTTCAACAAAGCTTGATTATAAAATGTTGTTTAGGAGAACACTGTCTCTCTACAGCATGATCGATGAAGATCACACTTACCTTCTGGTGAGGCGCATTCAACGGACTGCTGGTCTTTTTCTGCAGGCTGCACATTTTTTGTGTCCTCCTGAAAGCTTTCAGGCTCGGACGTAGATGAGTCTTCACTCTCACTCATTTCACTGTTAATGAAAATAGAAGACAAATGTAAAAATGGGAGATACATAAATAAACGAGTAATACACTCAAACTCATTAACTTTTAGTGTTCATAATGTTATGGAGGTCACTCTTCTATATGTACTATGTAGTATCTAATACTGTTCTAATAGAGAATGGGTTCTCTCTCGGTTGTTTCAGAGTGAAGTAAAGTCTCCAGATCACACAGACAGTGTTCCAGTAAATTCTAATCAGAATCGCCATTAAGCTGTATTTGAGCCTCTGATGTAGGAGCTCTGTGCTCACGTAATGAATTTGGGGAGTGAAATCGAACGCTTCGAGTCTTGAACCCAGTTATATTATTAATGTTATTTGGTTCAATGTTGTGATTAATAATCAATAAATGGTTCTTACCTTGTGTTGTGTGTGAGAGAGAACGTTGAACCGGTCTTCCAGTTCTAATGTTATATAGATAAGACGCTCAATGTGATTTTGTACGTAACAGCCCGTCTCCCTGAGCTGCTGAAACCTGAGCTAAGGGCAGAGAACCCGTTGTTTTATAGGTTCCTTGACGTCATCGAAATGGCGTCACAATGGCGAGGTGAGTTCTACAGCTTTCCCTTCCACGCCCGAGTTATAAGTTCATTGACTGTATATTACTGTCAGTACACAGTGCTGTAAAAAAAGTATTATTTGCCCCTTCTAGAGGTTCTCTGTCCTTGCATATTCGTAGTGAATTCTTTTAGATCTTCCATCCAAATGTTATATTAGTTTTATTACTGCATTTATTTAAACAGTAAGATTATCCTGAAAAAGACTACTTCTTATACTTGAGTGGCACAGCTGCACCCTGCTGCTTGCCTAATAATATTACTAGTTAATATCATTAATATTGTTATTAATAATATGTTAATAATAATGTAAGTAATTATGTGATTATGTGAACTAATGATATTATTTAAGGAATATTACTGTCACAAAATATATTTGATTTTTTTGTTTTTTTGCTGTGTTTTTGTCTTTGTATCATCAGTTCATGTTAGCTAGCTGACGCATTTTAAAATGAGTGATATTGGCTATATCACAACGCTCATTTTTCTAGCTGGTGATAGAAATGCCCCTTTTACCAGCTAGCATAAATAAAGCCTATGCTAACGTAACTGGTGCCTTAGCTAGTTTAATTAATGACTTTGCTTCTGTATTTTGTTAGCTTATGCAGTTATAAGTGGCTGTAGCCAAAACACATCGCTATGAGTTATTATATTTGTGACACAGATTGGGAATTGCGAAATTATGAAATTGATCATATATCCATTACTCTAAGCTAAAAAAAAAAAACTTAAAGAAACTTAAAATAATAGATTAAAGGCTTTAACTGCTCGCTTTCGGTAAGATACTGGGACATTGGGAAAATGTAGTGCCAGTGTCCTGTAGTTCTCCTGAGCAATCCAGACTTTTTACCACTGTGATTGTAGTGGGGCACAGCAACATTTTACTGAGGCGTGAGTCTAATGACGCCCTTGAGCGGAGCTTCTGAAGGAGCCCTGAAGGGAGGAGTGTAGTTGTACCCAGCGCCTTTAAGCAACACATGAGGCAAATTGCAGTGATAGTAGGACAGAAGTTCACTGTCAGATTTACATGATCTGAAATGCGTACATCATTTTTCGTTTCCATTTAGAGGGTTCTCGCATTCCCGTGACGGCTCCTTTAGAAACTGCGACATATTTAAACTGCAAAGGAACAAACTTTGGAATACTGGCATCATCCACCAGTATATAGCACAAGCATGCACCCACTCATTTGAATGAAATACTAAACTAAATACTGTTTACAGCTGTTTTTTAATGTTTGCACCAGTATTTAGCTTGAGCTGGAAGCTACAAGACACTGCTAAATACAAACAGCATGAGGGAAGCAAAAGCTTTAGCGTTAGGACGAATCTCAGGGCCTGTGTTTTTCAGATGACCTAAAACTGTTAAACTATTAAACACTCATTGTTTGTAGAATATTTTATTTAAAACATTAAAATATGGTTTTATTTTTCTTTTGTCAAAAAGTAGACATTCAAAGCCTCTGCGTTGTCTGATTTGTTTCCTTCCTTCTATTTTACATGAAGTGGTTCAGCCTGCTCACAAAACAGGTGAGAAATGTTCTGACAAGCTGTGCGCTGCGAGTTGGGAGAACAGCATGGTGTTGCATTTAAAAGAAAAAACTGATTACCAAAAACAAAGAAAACCAAGACAGGAGAGTAAAAGAATAGGTATGTGACCCAGTATTTCATAAAGAAATGTGGGTGTAGTCTGAGTTGTGGAAATGAACCTGTTAGCTTAGTTTATTGTGAAATTACTACTAACACTACTTATTTAATATCACAAAAAAAAAAAAATGATTTCACAGTTTGCAATTTACTCATGCAGGCAAAAGACATCCATATTAAAGCAGTTGTCCCTGCTTCTGCCCTGTGCCAGGACAGGCAGAAGCAGCTTCAGGCTAAGCTGTCCTGTCTACTCATCCCCATATCAGTTACCCTCGCAGGTCTTTATGATCCAGTTGTAGGCATGAGGTAAACTCAGGTTATGAAGCTAAATCTTTTGAATCTTTCTACTGATGAAGGCTGTGAAGGGGGATTTTAATATTCGCTTTAAGAAGACTCAGGACCCACTTAGAACTGGGCTCTATTACAATTTATTTTAGATGCCCTAGACTTTCCTCAAGATGTTATAGGACTCACTCACAAATGCTACCATATAATACGCTGATTGTGTTCCAACCTTGACAGTGTTGTACCAATTAAGATCAAACCAATTATGAAGAAAGTACACCATAGTATAATGGCCATATACTTAGTCTAAACCAGATTACTCGTAGCTACAAACATCAGTGGCAACAGTTAGAATCTGTATGGCTTGAATGGCATCAAAGTCATGCGGAAAACAAAAAAGCCTTAATTAAAGCCAAATAATCTCACCAATAGACAATAAAAACAATGCTATATTCCTCTATAATACTGTCATACCATACTGGTAGAAGCAGACACACTGGTAGACTGTAGGGACTTTATTAGGGCTGCGGCAAAACTTACGGTCAGGCCATGCAGGGATCAAAACACAGGCAGGTACATCATAGGCAAAGCCATTATCCAAATCACAAAACAAGCGGCATATCAAAAACCAAGAACCATCACAAGCAGAAGTTAGGATATTGTCACAGTGAATACCAAACGGAGCTCTCCAAACAGAGGTGCTTTTAAGGAGTAGTAATCAGTGCCCTAATGAACAGCACCTGTGTGCTTGGAGTTGAGTTACAGGTTAGGGGCAGAGCTTAGCCCTTGCTCATTGAGCACCATTGCCCCATTGAGGCCAGAGGGAGACATTACAACGGTGCCAAACACCACCAGTCACAAAACAACTAACTCAGCTAAAATTAGTAGTAATGATTAAACAATCGTTTTTATTGGTAAAATAGAAAATATTCAACTAGAAATTCATAGTCAGTCCCTAACCACAACAGTTGATGAATAGTGCCCCAGCTTTAATGCACTTGGTTAGCATAATTAGCTTGTCAAATTCTAGTAAACTTGTCTCTTAGCATTGGCTACATACCTAAATCTCTTAAATCAGCAATTATCAAACCCATAACTATAATTACAATAATTACAAAATATGTCATATGACTAGGATTTCTAAATTGTGTCAAATTCCAGGAATTTTGTATTGATTTCATGTCAACGCTTGTTTCTACAGTCACTACACGTTCTGTGTCTGGATTCTTACAATATTAAACAAGTCTCTTTGTCTATATGTCTAACATAAAAAAACGGTGATTTTTAAATATAATTTTTTATTGGCATGAATAACATGTTGTGTAATATGGTAATGTACATTGTCATGTCATAGAAGTTGCTTTTTCATTTATTTTACTTTTTATTTTATTACACGATGTGAAATGAAATGCACTTATTTGGTCATATAGTCTATTTTTTCATCTTGGTAAATGAGTGAATGTTTATGATTTAATGTTGATAAACACACTTGTATGCTTTAAGAGGTATTTAACCCCTTCACAGCCTCACACATACAAATTGTTGTGCGTAGCATGACGGATGCGTAAAACATTGTCACAATACTAGTAATCACATTAAGATGAACCATCATGTTTCTGTGATTCTGAAACAGTATTCCCTTGACATCCATTCATGCTTGGTTACCACCCATATTTATTCCTTTGAATGACTACCATGGAACTGACTGGTTAACAGTGGTAACACTGCTGCTTAGTAACAACAATATTAAATAGTTTTAGACCATTTTATATGTGAAAAACGTGTGACCGTATGTGAAAATACATACCAACACGTGAACATGTTTTCAGATAACAACAGAAATGTTGTTATGATCACGTGGTTAAAAAAATCACACGTGTTTTTTTTTTGTACGGGTAGAGTACTGTTTAAGTGATAAGTACGTTCCTTATTATAAAATAGTTTTCTTCTATCTAAACCCATCCACGGCAGTAAAGTTTTCTCTATTAGAGGCCCTCTAGTGTTTCCTCCTTTTCATGTCACGCAGTGTCTCTGTCCGCTTCTCTAACTGCGCATGCCCAGCACAGGAATAATCTTGTAATGGCTGCCAGATGGTGTGAGGGAGAACCGATATTCCGTTGTCTTCTACCGAAACTTTGGTCATATTAGGCCGATTGCGTCTCACAACGGATTTAAAAAATGATCGATATTCGAGCAGAGGAGTTTAACAAGACCAGAGTGAACACCGTGAAGTGAAGTATAACTATGTAAGTGTGTATATGGACAGTTAGAGGGGGCGTTTTCGTGATGTGTCTGCCTTTAACAGCGCCAACGCTAGCTAACTGCTAACGGTAACCGGGCTCGGAATAATAACTTCGCGCTAGCTAGCACTAGCTATGCCGAGTATGGCGACTGATTCTGCTCCCCCAGCTGCATGGCCCCAAATAGTGTACAACTGTTGACTTATTATTATTGTGTTTGCTAAACTTAACGTTAGTATGTGCTTAGCTGTTGTTTAGTTAGCGATTTGCGTCGTTTGCTTTCAAGGCTAATAGCTACATGTTAAAAAAAAAAAGTGGCCAGTTGGTCGCCCACGCCGTTTCTTCCGTGCTGTTTTATTTTTCCATTCAATTTGCGATGGCTAGGAAATGGAGGAGCGCTGACTCGACGGGGTTACTGCAGTTCATGATTTTCGGTCGCATTAACACTTGGCTGGATTAACTGTGTGGCAATAATTTCGAAATGTTAAGACGGGGAAGTGTGAACAACCTTAAGGCTTTTTGGTACACACTTGTTAGATCCGTGTCTTGCACCTTTTTGGAGGATGGTTCCCCTCTTTCTCGTTCTCTCTCTCTTTCTCTCTCTATTTATCTGTCTATTTTAAAAGCCAGGATATTATGTTAACTAGCTACCATATAACCTGTTATTCAGTTTGCGGTTCAGGCTTTGTCGTAGGAGAAAGTGAAAGTCAAACAAGTGCGATGGTTTTAGTTTGGATAATTATGGTTTGGTTGTCTGATAGTGACTCTACTTTGAATATTTTAACGATAGTAGTAATATTTTGGAATGTAGAATTATTAATTTTAGTTTTATTCTTTACGTCGTAGATATTCAGATCCGTTACTTGCTCGGATAGTTAATGTAGCTAATACTTTTTTTTTTTTTTTTTTACCTTGGTTAGATTTATTTTTTTATAGTGAAATACACAGGGGAATGAAGTTGACTGGGTTTGACAACTTCAGGACAACTTGTTTTTCTTTTCCTTGTGTACATCTGACTAAATTGTTTGCTTTGATCTCTCTCATATGTGTGTGAACTTGTCTCCATATCTGAATGATCTATCTGGTTATTTTCGAGTGTTATGCACAGTTACAAACCATGCTAGTAGGGTTTTTTTTCCCTCTTCTCTCTCTCAAAATTAATGAGGGTTTTTCTATATTTATGCTTTGTTTTTCATTTGATACACTGTGTGTGTGTTTATTAATTTATTAATTAAATGTCTCATCTAGAGCTTTGTCTTTCATTTGCAGTCTTACATTAGCCTTCATCTTAAAGTTTTTAGCCTTAATTAAAGCTAATGCTGCAGGTCTTCTAGTCCTGTTCAATCCTCTCTTTCTGTTCCCACAAGCTGGTGTTGAGGGCAGCCTGTGGCCATGGCTATGAGGGCACGGCTGGAGGCAGTGCTGAACGTGGGCCTGCGTGTGCCCAGCATCATGCTTCTGGAGGTGCTGTACCGCTGGGATGTCAGCTCTTTCTTCCAGAAAATCCAGAGAAGCAGCCTCAACAACAACCCTCTCTTCCAGTACAAGTACCTGGCCCTTTACCTGCACTATGTGGGTAAGTAGTGAGAAAATTGCTTTAAAAGGAGCTTGGTCTGACTCATTATTTTTAAAGCTTGTTGGGTGCAATCAAAAGAAAGATGCATTAAAAGTTGAATGTGGTGAAGAAACTAGAAACTGAATTTGTTTATTCACTTAGTTATTTAACATACAGTTCTGTAGGCATCTATAGCATACAATATAAAAATACTCACATGGAATAAAATTCTCTTGATCAAAGTTGTGATGAAACTAAAATGATTTGCCTAATGTTCTCCTGACCATTAGTGTTTTAACCGCTGATGAAATACCTTATTACATTGTTGTGAAATTACAGTTGTAATGTGTGCCCTGATGGTTGAATGGCAATTTGGTTTTGGTATTGTTGGTTAGACCACTGACTGTGGTATTTTCTCTGTGTGTTTACTTTCCTGTTTGGTAGTAGTGAGCATGTGCAGATGTTTGGTAGTTCGCCTCCCTTACCAGGCCAGTGAAAATGGAATGCAATGTGATGTGTTTTTAAATGATAGAAATAAAGAAATCTATTGTGCATTACACTAGCAGCATATTGTAATTAAGCCTATAGCTGTGTTTTCAGGGAGATTTGGATTTCTGTTTTTCAGAGATTTTTATTTTTCTATGACTGATGGACTGTGTTTTTGCTTTCCTTTTACTTCTCAAGGTTGTGCAAGTTAGCAAAGTATTCATAATGGCTTCTATTGCATTGCTCTGTGTGTGCATTAATGTGCTGACTATGTCTGCAAGTGATTGCTGTCATTATTAGGGAAGTAGAACATTGGTTTGCCATGTTTTTACATTATTTAAGTTGAGTGATTCATTCTCAAAAATGTTTTTAATTCCTCAAAGCTCCCATACCGACCACAATAGAGGAGATGGCAATATTAACACTCACATTGGTGTGAAAGGGTGTTCCTATACCTGCACTCAAAAACCATTGTAGGGCTTAACAATACAATGTATAATGTAACAGTACAGTATCATATATGCAGTTATGTCATGGTTTGCAATCTAATAAATAACTACAGTGTTTTACAGTCTTAAGAAACAAAAGCAAAGAATACTGAGAACAGAACAGTCCATTTGAAACAAGCTATGTCAGTTTGTAAGACATTTTACCCTACAGTATTAGTGTTTAGGAGACACAGGCTCTTTGTTGAAGCGGAATCATAAAACACTCATCATTGTGTTGATGGTGTGGAAAAAGTATGGTCCTAATTGAGTGCTAAAATGTGATTTTTAAAAAGATCACATTCATTTTTTACACTCGTTTTTCAATATACTGCATGACCCATTCTAATAACCATATGTGACCCCACCCAAAAAATTAAATTGAGCAGTGCCAGCTTAGTGTTTTAGTCAGGGGACACCAATGACAATACAATGATTGGGGGGGGAGTCACTGAATAAAGGCCATTCTGCGGGTAGTAAACGTGTACATAAACATTAAGTAACTTTGCATGTCTATAGTTTTCCTCTGCTTTTCATAGCTGTGTCCCTACCTGTCCTGTCCTTAGAAGTCTGACTTTGTAGTCCTAAAGCTTGTTGCCTTTTGAATGTCAGCAGAGACAGGCCACATGAAGGAGTGAAGCATCTATTACATAAGTATCTGCTGAGTCTGGGAAGGTGAATCTCCAGCTGCTGTTGCAGGTTTTGGCACACTGGCATAGTATCTTGATACTGTCTTGATTTTTATCAATCCTAAATCACATGTTTCAGGTCCCACTAGGAATCTGCTAGTTAAATGCATGTCTTGCCTGTTCAGTACTGAAACCAGTTCTCATTTGTACAAACCAATACATTAGTTTTATGCTAATAAACCTGTGTTGCTTTAAGCAAAAGCATGTCGGTGCTCCACATTGAGTTTGTCTATTTCCTGTTCTGAGTGTGTACTTCCTCATGAGAACAGGATGTCACTAAAATTAGTTTTAAAAAAAAGTTTAACTGAAATGATATGCTAGTCTGCAATTATGTATGAGAAAAAACAAAACACATCATCATGTAAATCTAACAACTTACAACTTGGCAATTGATGACAGGGTTGTGGCTTCAATACCCAGGTTTGGCATGCTCCCGCTGTTGGGTCCTTGAGCAATGCCCTTAACCCTTGCTGCTCCCTGGGTGCCACAGCGATGGCTACCCACTGTTCTCTGCGTAAACAAACTGCATGGAGGGGTTAAAGGCAGTGGCAAAATTCTGTCTCTGTCGAACACAAATGGTGAATATGGTTGTCTTGGTCTTGATTTTGTAAATTACTGTTTTTCCTCTAATAGTGCATACTGTATGCTTTCTGTTCACTGTGATGCTTTGGTACGAACACACATGTCGATACACCTCTAGCTATTACTGTATTTCTCCCTGAAAAGAACCAGCATTTCTGGCTTTTGGCACTTAAACTGCTAAATACAGACCATGTGGACATCTTGGTCCCTGCTTTGTCTCTTTCAGTTTCTGACAGAATTTTGCTGTTGATTAGTCTTTTTAAGGATTTGGCTTATAACAGCAAGATCATTGTTACTTCGGTTTAAAGTTGGTCAACAATGTGTTATGTGGGCTTTATGTAGTAATTTGTCAGACGTTTTAACTTACCTGCATGGATCTGGCAGCGTTTTTCATGTCTATAGTAGTCAAGTTTCACCTTCAGTAGCATTTCACTTTGCCTCCGGTTTCCCTGAGAAGCTTGTTCTCATTTGCAAACATTGGCTCAAGGGTGGATTTCACCGGACATGATTACTGTATTAGCTGTTTCACTTGAGTAAACATGATCATGTCTTGCTCTCTTTAAGTGAATAGTAACTCCTTTCCTTTAAACCATTCAAACTGCTTCACAGCCAGATTAGTTGTGCTTGGACTTTTTAAAACATTTGTGGAGCCTTGGATGTTGAACCTGGAATTTTAATGGAAATTCCTCAGTGTTATTAAAGTTATTCTTTAATAACTTAATTCTTATAGATCCAAAAATTTGAGAAGACCATAATTAACTTTTTATTCTAGGTAACATTTTATTTTCTGCAAACACTCTTGTTAGGATGCCTTTAATATATACCATGTCTAACACTTCTAGGTTTTAATGACCATCACTATGTTGCTGTTGCTTTCCTTTCTCCCTAGGCTATATCCTCAGCCTGGTGCTGCTGACTCTGCCACGGCAGCACCTGGTGCGCCTTTACCTATATGTACTCACTGCTCTTCTGCTCTTTGCTGGACACCAGCTCTCCAGGTATGTATACAGCCCTGAAGGCCCTTAATACACTTACTCCAAGGTCCACTTTTTGATTTCCTGCTCATATATCTGTGGTAGATATACTAATCATCCCTCCTTCAAACTGCTTTGATAAGGTTTGGGTAAATCTTTGATAAGATTTAAAGTTTGTGCACATTATGCCAAATGTTTCTGTCAACACTTTTAGGGATTATGTTCGTAGCGAGCTGGACTCTGGCTATGAAGGACCTCTGTACTTGGATCCGCTCTCCATGAATCGCTTCTCCACAGCCCTTATTGGTAAGCACGGCTCATTCTAGGTCTCCAAACCTCCTTTTGGTTTCATATCCAGCTCAAATTTAACACAACCTATTTAGCAAATCAAGGACGTCTAAAGGTGGTAATTAGTTAGAGGGTGATTAGGGTTGGACCTAAAGTCTGTGAATTTGGCTCTCCAGGAGCAGCGTTGGATACTGCTGATCTAGTTTATGTTGCCCCTCATGCTCCAAATAAACCCAACAGCACAGCCTCCCTTTATTTATATGTCGCTGTTTTGTTGCCTGTATAGTGGCATTTCTTGTGCTCTTTTTTTTTTTTTTTTTTTTTTGGGTTTGCCATGGATGGGTTTCAAATGACAGAAGTTCAGTTCCCACCCCTAGCTAAAAAGAGGGTTGAATGCTGATCCAAAAACCCCGAAAAGAAAGGAACTAGATATCAATGGCCTTATATTCACGCTGAAAAGGGGGGCTAAACGTAATGAGCTGTCTGGGAACAAGGTGGAGATCTCTCCTCCACTTTCATGGGAAACTGAATGTCAGTAATGTCTACTATATGGTTGTTTTGTTAAGTCTGTAGGCCAAGGAAAGTCATGCTAACCTTTTGTATTTAAGTTGGTAAAACAAATGTTTGTAAGCTGAGCAGTTTTTAACATTAAAACAGATGAGAAATTTGTCGAAGTGCAGATTTTAAGAGTCTTACTGCTGTGCTTTTTTTTGCCCCTGCATTCATTTAATTCATAACTGTTGTAGGTTTAAGGTTATTTTTTACCAGGGGCACATATCCATTTTTCTTCAGAATGATTAAGAGCAGTAATTAAGTGATGAACTGTGATTGCAGAGAGACTGCCTTCACAAATCTTTTTAAAATGTAATTCAAATTCAAAGTCATTTGTGGCCTTAAAGCCCCATGTTATTTTAGATTGTTGGACTTGGTGGGTGTTGCAATGGATTGTGTTGCTGCTGTTTTTATTCTAAACGTCCAGAAGCACATCTTGCTCTACTTGTGTCTTCAGGCGCTTGGCTAGGTGCGCTTCTGCTTTGTTAGCACGAAAACCTTCTGCAATCCTCATCTAAAGAGTTGAGTTGGTCTTCAGCATAGACTTGAATATGAAAAGGATCTTCATATGAAAAGGCTCTTTCCCCTGCTGAAGCTTTATTTGGAGAGCTTTACTTAGCTTGGCAGTGTTCTGAAAATGTAGAAAAGCTGTCCTAGTAATATTAGCTATATGTTGGTCAAATGATCGATCTGAATCAATTTTGACCCCAAGATTTTAGCAAATTGCAGAGAGATCAGACAGATTTAACATCTAGTCTATTTTTTTTCTTGCGGCTTTGGACCCAAAAGGAGAATCTGTGTTGTAACTTCCTCCTTCTAAACAGTGATGTGACCTCCAGCATTTCACATCTTTTACACGGTCCTCTATTTTCTTTAATCTAGATTTGCCATCAGGTTTGGCTGATAAATACAGCTGTGTATCATCTGCACAACAATGAAAGTTAAAAGTTTGTTATAACTATGCCCTGTGGCAACATGTATAATGTAAATAACAGCTGTCCTAAAATATGTTCCTTGCACAGGATACGCAAACTGTGTTGTACAGTGTGTGCCAAAAAAAAACAACACTCACATGAGTCTCAATATACACATTTACCCTGCTCATAGATGGCTTTCTCAGTTCATAGAGTCTACTATAAACAATTGGATTAACCTCACCAGTGTTTTAACAACTGAGGTTGACTAGAGCACAAGTTAAAAGGGTTGTAGTGACCAATAATCTATATCATTGAATGGGGTGAAATTATGTCTGTCTGCTCGCAGCTTAATATGCACAGGTGATGATTCCAGTTCCTCGTAACTTCAGAGAAACAGTCCAACTCTAATGTGTCCATGAAAAGTACACCGTTCCTTGAGGTTATAATAAAGCAGGGGAAAACAACTACTCTGCTTTCAGTGACCAATTAGCCTGTAGAAGTAAAGAAATTAAGCATGGTGCCAATGGATTCATGTTTACGCTCCAGGGTGTTCTATTCTATTTGTAATACTTGTTTGCAGGGACTAGACAGGCTGTGTACTTTTGCACATGTCAGCAATGGGTTTAAGAGTGATGGGGTGTGGCAAGTTGCCTGTATGATTATCATTATTACTCTTGTCTGTAGAAAAAGGCATATCAAAAGTGAATGTCAAATGTACATCAACTTAATTTACATTTCTGACTATATCAAGTGGTATGTTCTAGGCTGGAAGATGATTGAAGTAAAATGACTTGTATACTCCTAGTGTGTATATGTAACGTGAATACACACACTCATGCATTACTGACCACGTAAAGCCTATTATGGGTGTCATTTTTAAAGGTATGTTACAGAATGTTCTACAAAGGTGTGTGTGTGTGTGTGTGTGTGTGTGTGTGTGTGTGTGTGTGTGTGTGTGTGTGTGTGAGAGAGAGATTTCAACAACCATTTTACAACCTTAAGATTTACCCTCAGATTGAGCACCAGTGAGTTAAGGGAGTATGTTCTTTCTCCAGGTCAGCTGGTGGTATGTACGCTGTGCTCATGTGTGATGCAGACCAAGCAGATTTGGCTGTTCTCTGCTCATCTACTCCCCCTCGTGGCCAGGCTCTGCCTGGTCCCCCTGGAGACCATTGTCTTCATCAACCGCTTTGCCATGATCTTTACTGGCCTTGAAGTACTCTACTTCTTGGCCTGTAACCTGCTGGTGCCCTACAACCTGGCCAAAACTGCTTACAGAGAACTAGCACAGGTACTGCTTAAAACAGTTACTTGAGGCTACATAGGCTTTACTATAAAGTTGTCTTGTTTGTACAGTTTATAGTTCTTCAATTCAAGACCATTACAAGCATGCCTTTTTTATACAAACCATTATTATACCCCCCCCCCCCCCCCTCTCTCTATCTCTCTCTTTCTGTCTATCACCAGGTTGTGGAGGTATATGGGCTGCTGGCTCTGGGGATGTCACTGTGGAATCAGTTGGTTCTGCCTGTGCTCTTTATGTGCTTCTGGCTGGTGCTGTTTGCCTTGCAGATCTACACCTACTTCAGCACTCGAGACCAGCCACCTTCACGCGAGAGACTACTCTTCCTCTTTCTCACCAGGTCTGAAACCATCCAAATTCACTTGCCTTTTAAATTTCAAAGAAGCGAACATGAACACCTTGGTTTCGAGTCCTACCAAATGACTGATTTGCTGTTTAGCATGGGTAATTTGAGATACTTTGTAGTTTTACAGTGAATGCTATAAAAAACTGTATTGAAATATTATTGGATTATGTTAGCCTATAGCTATGCATATGTTTTGTGTTTTCAGCATTGCAGAATGCTGTTGTACTCCATACTCTCTGCTGGGGCTGGTCTTCACTGTATCATTTGTGGCGCTGGGCGTCCTCACTCTCTGCAAGTTCTACCTACAAGGCTATCGAGCCTTTATGAATGACAATTCCATGCACAGGTAAGCTTGTCCTAATGTGATGCTAAAGTCATTTTATTACTTTATTAAATTACAACAAAAGTAATGCGTATGATCTTGCTACAAAGACAATTTTCTTCAGGTTTATTTTTTTCTTCCACTCACTCTCTCAGGGGGATGACAGAAGGGATTACTCTGCTGATTCTGTCTGTCCAGACTGGACTGATTGAACTCCAGGTCATCCACCGGGCCTTCCTCCTCAGCATCATCCTCTTCATTGTGGTGGCCTCTATTCTGCAGTCCATGCTGGAGATTGCTGACCCTATAGTGCTGGCACTGGGGGCCTCTAGAGACAAGTATTTATCGTTTCCTGCACAGTTGCCTTTGCTCTCACAGAAGCACTTACTTTGCAGCGTTTCTCCTTTATTCAGCATATATCACATCATTTTTTTCCTATATTCTTTTTTTATACTGCTTCATAGTATATATTAATTATTTCTCTTTCATTGATTTTATTCACAAAAAAGACCTTATGTAATCATGGTACATTAGGTTTGAAAAAACTGAATGGTGCAAAAAATGAAAAACATAAAAACTTATAAACTTAAATAAAGTTGAAGGTTTAATGTTTGTGGTGAGACAAGAAAATGTCATGTCTGTCTTGGACATTATAACCTGTTTTCAAATATTTTTACACATTATTTTTTTAGGAGCCTATGGAAGCACTTCAGAGCAGTCAGCCTTTGTCTGTTCCTCTTGGTCTTCCCTGCTTACATGTCCTATATGATCTGCCAATTCTTCCACATGGACTTCTGGTTGCTCATCATTATCTCCTCCAGCATTCTTACTTCGCTGCAGGTGCTTTTAGATCTTAAGATGTTTTATTTAAATTTGTATACTATTTTAATTGTAATATTCCACTAGGTGCCTGTAGTACTTAAATGTAAATGGGAGAAACTATATTTAAAAAACACTCAACTGTAATAGAAACTAATGCTGGAATGGAAATTCTCACACACTCCCATCCTCTGCTGAATCTCTGCGCTTTCCTCGACAGGTCCTGGGCACACTGTTGATTTATGTGCTCTTTATGGTGGAAGAGTTCCGCAAGGCTCCTGTGGAGAACATGGATGAAGTGATTTATTATGTAAATGGAACCTACCGGCTGCTTGAGTTCTTGGTGGCACTGTGTGTGGTGGCTTATGGCGTGTCTGAGACGCTCTTCGGGGAGTGGACTGTGATGGGCTCCACCATCATTCTGGTGCACGCCTACTATAATGTGTGGCTACGGGCGCAGCTTGGCTGGCAGAGCTTCTTGCTCCGCCGAGACGCTGTGCACAAAATCCAGAGCATGCCCACGGCCTCTGCCCTGCAGCTCCACCAGCACAATGACATCTGTTCCATTTGCTATCAGGTGTGTATGTGTCAGTGTTAAACTGGACATGCATGATGTTGCAGTTAATCAGGCGTTTGTCCATGTCTTCAATACTTTAATCTTATTTTTCTTGCTTTGCACCTTGTGTGTGTCTAGGACATGAAGTCAGCGGTCATCACACCCTGCGGTCACTTCTTCCACGCTGGCTGTTTGAAGAAGTGGCTCTATGTGCAGGAGACCTGCCCGCTTTGCCACAGTCAGCTAAAGAGCCAATCGCAGAGTGCAAACACTCCTGCTCCATCTGCCCTTGATACCCCACCCGCTAATCAAAATCCTCCAGAGACTGAACAGGGAGAGTCACCAGGTGCGTCAGTCACAGAGGAGGGCGCTCAAGCTGAGAAGATGTCCCCAGAATTTGAAACCCAGGCAAGTCAAAATTCAGCAGAGCCTATGCTTAAAGATCGGTCACTGGAGAAGTTCCCAGAAGAATCAGAAGAATGTGACTTATCAGTGGTTAACAGAAATGATGAAGGCCAGACTGAAGACATGAATGGTGAAGCCCTGCACTCCAGTGTCCCTACTTGAGTAGATATGTGCTCAACAGTCTCCTTAGTGGTGACTGTTTGGACTTGACAGTTACACTGTAATGCTGCCAGTGTTGAGAAATCTTTATATTTGATGCTAATGGTTGAACTGAACACACAGAACTTATAGCACCCATTTCATATGATCTATCGAAATCGCAGCTGTTTCAGAGAAATCCACAGATTTAGCTTTGAGTGCTATAGATTTCTGAGCTTTAATGCCATCCAGTTGTGATTTTGTAGATAATCTCTGGTGGGTGTTTAATTTCTATAAACAAAAAAATTATGTCCCTAAATTTCCACTGCACTACAAATGAGCCATTCATTTCAAGACTTGCATGTTGAATGTTTTGAAACAAAAAGCACATTACTTTTTGCTGAAGTCTTTCCTTAAATGGGTAATCTTTCCTGAAGCAAGTCATATCAGCTCAGTAATTCAACCCTTTTTGGTACAGATTTCAACAGTTACACAAAATGGCTAGAAATAAAGCAAAGCATTGTAGACTTGGAGAGTACTGCAGAATCTTGGGAAATAATAATGCCTCTTTTTTAGCTTTTGAGCCAACATACCTTCTTTCATGTTTACTGTAAGGAGCTCTTTCACAGCCTTTGTGCTTCATGTTTATCATCCATGTGACGAGTTCTTATTGGGAAGTGAAGTACTTTTACAGGTACTTGTGTAGTTTTGTGCATTTATTTAAAAACCATCAAGATGATGCATCTGGATTTGCTTCAAGCGCTAAAATCCTGAATGAGAATCTACTGTCATTGAATGTGGGTTGTTGTACAGTTTTGTGTGTGGGTGATTGTTTTTTTAATTAAATAAACAATATATGCATTAACATTTAGACAATCAGTAGAAGTAGAAAGGGGTGGAGAAATGCAACCAGTGAAATTGCCTCCTGAAGATGTCTTGCTTAAGACCAGTTACACTGGCTCTTTCATTTGAGTGTCCAAATTTCAGTGACCAAAAAGGACAAGTTATGACCACTTCAACCATGCTTCTGTGTGGGTTGTTATTTTTTTTTCCCCCTTTTTGTTTTTTGTTTCCCCCCTACCAATATCTAACTATTTATCAAATTTGTCATCATACAAATGTGTGTAGCCTGATGACATGCCTTTCTGCTTTTGCATGGTCATTTAAATTAACACGAAGTCAAAAGTGTAAGATTCCTTATCCAGCACAATCTCTCTCTCTCTGTCTCTCTCTCTCTGTCTGTCTGTCTGTCTGTCTGTCTGTCTGTGTGTGTGTGTACATTGCTACTTGTATAGTTATCTATGTTCTTTACAATAAGTTTTTGATATGCCAAACAGTGTTTAAAGCAGTATCGACCATAATGATGTGGCCTTTGGCTTGTGGGAACACTTTGGTGACCTTTTATTGGTAGAAGTGGGATTGAGCCTAAAGACATTGAATTGAGTTATACTGCTCCAGTAGAAACTTGACAGTATTAAAGTATTTTGAACTTTGGCATGTTTGTGTAAATGAATACATATAACAATGTATGACTAAACATAAATGCCAATTACATCTGATTGTTTTGCACATTTTTTTTTCAAAGGTAAATAAAATGGAAAAGTATAGCATTTCTTTGCTTTTTCTTTCTTTTTTCCTTTTATAGTATACTCTCAGTAACCTAAATCAGTCGACTTTTTATTTTACTTATTTTTATTTGTTACTTTTTTTTTCTTTACCTACATTGAGTGTGAAGTAGGTCAGCAAATTGTTTTGCCTTTTTTCTTTTCTTTTTTTTTTTTCCATAAAGAAAAATGTAATGCATTTCCAATGCTAAATGTCAGAAATAAATTGTTCATTGCTTAATCTGAGATGGGGACTGAGACGTATAGATCTATACGGATATACTGTTAATGGGCCATGGTGTATGGAAATGTTGAAGAGAATATTAATTTGACAAATTCTTAGTTGTGCAAACAACTGTAAGAATCTTCTGTTCAAAAACATCAGATAAATATGAATGGATAATCAATAAATGTGTTGGTTGAGCTTTTTCTTAAGCTCTCCTGGAAACCCAGTATTTACAGGTACAGTTCCCATTCATGACCTAGTATATCTAGTCCTGTGAAGTAAATCTGGTGAGCTGCTGATGAAACTAAACAAATCACAGGGAGAACATAAACCAAAACAGTGGTTGGAATTCACAGAGCAACAAAATCTGTGGTGTTCCAACTATATTCCTCTGACCCATTTATAGTAGCTTTGCTCGTTCTTACTCGGGAATAGTGGTGTCTCTATACTTCAAGCGGCCAGTACCGCTTAAAGCACAACAATGGCTCCAGAACCCAGACAAACATGTTTAGTTCAATTAAGGTCAACATTAAAAATACATTTAAAATGGTGTCAATGGGACAGTTACAGTGCTAGGCAAGATCATAAAGTCTTGTCACATTTGTCCAAAAACACCTACATGGCCCTTAAGACATGCAATAATGTTCTGTGGAACATTATGCTATTAGAGCAGGCATAGAATTCTTGGCATCACATATGATTCATATCTATTTGACCAACATAAAGCTAATATTACTAGTTATACCAATCTTCAGAACATTGCCAAACATAAAATTGAAATATTAATACATGCTTTTATTACCTCAAGTGGTGGTAAAATGCTGCAGCCAGGGTCCTTACTAAAACTAGAAAAGTTGACCATATAAATCCTGTTCTATCAGCACTTTATTGTCTTTCAGTTAAATTCTGTATTAACTAAAATTCTTGTATTAACATACAAAGCCCTACATGGCCTCGCTCCTGAGTACCTGCGAGATCTTATTACATATTATGAACCATCAAGAATACTTAGATCTCAGGGTGCTGGCTTCTTAGTAGTTCACAAAATATACTAATACTTTTGATTTGATAACACTAACACAGCATTCCACAGTAAGAACATGGCACCAATAGTCAAAGATGATGGTGGTAGAGTGATGATGTGGAAATGCTGTGCTGTTTCAAGGCCTGCAGTAGTTTACAAAAGAGATTTTTAGCAGACTGAAGCAAGGCTTTTAAAAACACCCTTTATTTTGTACAATCTATCTGACCCTATACTAATTTTTAACAAGATGCCCAGTCCCTGCTGATGAAAAGCCAATGCTGTTGCCAACCCATACAACACTGCTGAGATGCTGTTTGTTGGAGAATGCATCAAGCTTGGCCAAAAAACTATAAGAGTATAGAGTATAAAACCTTCTGGCAAATTCCAAATGTTCTATTGATAACTTTTACTTAATTTGCAGATCAGAAAGTGTTGGCTTGAAAGTGTTGTTGGCTTGTTGGTTTAATTGGTCTTTATTTCTCCTCAGATTCACAGCAGGCAAGTAGGCACAGGTAAGCCTGAGTGCTGTCATTATATAATGGGCAATCAAAATCAGTAGGCTCTCTACATCATTCCTGAATATGTCCAATGACCATATACCAAGCTGTCTAATTGTCTTAACCCTTTTACGCTATGCAATACATTTGTGTAAAATATTTATTGGTAAAATTGTGTTACTGGAGCTTTGTTTAGCAATCTTTAGTTGTTTTAGCAATCATCCAGAAATTGGATGCACAAGTCAACCAGCTAGTTGACATGCCAAGTTAGAGTTATTCTAGGCATGAATTTATTTATTATTAATTATTTATTACGGATCAGTCACTGTGATAAAATAGAATTAGAATATAATCAAAAATGTTCAAATGCATCTAGCAAAAACATCTGTATAAAACTACTGTCTAAAGTCATTTTCATCAATTTAATAGAAATGGAATATAATCTACATTCAAACATCTAGAAAACAAGAGCGCAAATATGCCCCCTGTTTAATTACAATCTCATGCATTTTAGAGTAAATCTATTTAATCGCTGAATATTTCCTTCAACAAAAAATAAGTTAAAGGGTGTAGAACATCATATTTTATCTTTTACTGCATCATGCAGTATACTTTACACACTCTATTCGATGAGGGGAAGAAGGCCAAACAGCCAAAGATGAGCCAGTGGTGTCTCAGTGGTTAAAGCTCTTTGTTACTGTCCACAGGGTTGTGGGTTGAATATCTAGGTCTACTAAACTTCCACTTTTGGGCGATTAAGCAAGACAGCTAGCCTTCTCTGTTGCAGGGGCGCTGCAGCATGGCTGACCCTGGCTTTTTACAAAGTGTGTAAGGCTTTGCACACACGGCAGGTACAAAGTGTCTGTGTGGCAGTGTAATGTGTAATAATGTTCATCATTTAAAATTGTGATGATAGCTCTGTTCAAACAAAATGAACCACTAAAGTCAGGCATCATTCTGTAGTCCTAGTTATGCCAGTATTTGGCACTCCGGGTCTAACCTCGAGAAAGGATGGAATAGACTCCATCACATTTTGTGGTAAATAAATATGTTTATGACCCTATACGTTTTGTTTTCTGAACATTTTCCTATACATCACTGAATCCTGAGTGAATCTAAAAATGAATGTTGGTACATGTAGGCTAATGCTAATGCACACTGAATTGACGTCCTTAGACTGGCATCTGCACAAACCAACACGCTTTGCCAGTGTGGTGGTCGAGTGGTATTACCAAGTTTGAGAAGCAGTTGTTTACCACACTAGTCCATCAACATGACCAGCTTGATCCAACTGGTCAACCACCTTGGTCACACTAATAGACCACCTTTGTCGTGCTGGTCAAGAAAGAAGCTCAACCAGCTTGCTTACCAGTGTTTTTGCCTGGATGAGCAGCTTTGCACCCACTTTAAACCATCAATGACCAGCTTAAATCATCTTGAACCAGTTACCAGCAGAAGCTGGATTTTTACCAGGGGAGTAATGTGGGTTACGATGCAGTTATTACAATGCTTTATTTAATACTCACTGAAACACTTTCCCTTCTTTTCTTGCTTTGAACAGCCCTGCAAGTTGACTTGCACGCAGGCTGTACTGCTCAACATGACCGGACAAAATGTCCTCCTTTAATGCTTTTGTGGTCATCTTTCAATGAGGATGACAAACCACAAAGTGATATGACCGCTGTAGCCTGCCTCTGATTCTTAAACAACCTCTTAATGCAGAGGATCTAGTGTTAGACAGGAGAAAACTGTACACAGACCAAAATGTATAGGGCATGAACATATTTACTTCCCAAAGAATGTGATAGAGGCGATTTTTGAAACCCCCCCATTAATTTCTGCCATTTAAAATCCAGCTTAAACGCAGTCTTCCAAATATGGGCAACAAAATGGTGCTAAATACAAAATGATGACACAACTTCAGTGGTTTATTGGAAGACATATATTACAACTGCTCTGTGTTTAAATACATTTCTAAAGCAATGGCAAAACACAGCCACAGGCTGCAGTGTCAAAGGAAAATAAAGTGAAATGAAGTTTAAAGGAGCACTATGTGATCATTTCTGCCACTAGATGTACTATGCTTTGTATTTAGCCATTCTTCCCTCCTCCTGTTTGTGTCCTCAGCACAGTGTTACAGCTCAAAGAACGCGACCGGTAAACACAGATGAGCACAACAGAGCAGTTAGATAAGGAGGCACTGATTTCTAGCATTTTCTGCCCATATTCACAAATGACAAATGACACATACTATGTCATTCTTATCTAAATAATATTTATTTATTTATTTAGTTATTTATTATTGTTATCTGTTTTAAAGTTTTAAACCATTAAAAAACATATCCACAATAGTGACATTTTAGTTGAAAGTAAAAACATTCTGAACTTCAATAATAAATCAATAATAAATTGCCATGTGTTCACTTACCATAAAATACTTTCACAATGAAGAGAGCACTTACATCCAAAACAAGCTGGTTAGCATGCGCCCAGTAGCTATATAGAGGACCCTCTCAGTCAGGTATCTATTTAGGTGGACATATAGGTTGTTCATAAAACGACAGTGAGGATGGCACTTGATCACTTTTTTGTCTGAAAATAGTGACTAGCTATGTTTATTCACACAACAGAGGTATTAGAAATAAACAAAACAGTATTAGCAAGCTAACCGGGTAATTTGCTATACAGGTTGTGGCAATACAACTATACTTTACTGCGCTGTAACGCAGGTACATTACATTACAAACCCACAGCAAGAAAGGCTGCCTGCTCAACATGAAAAAAGCCAACTCAGCATCACTTTTAATCCTTTCAAGTCAAAGAGCTCTTGCCTCCTTTCAAAAGTCTAGCCAGTGTTTATCCGGGTTTTAGGAGGACTTTGTCGCAGAGGTGGTGCATGTGATGAAAAGACTCCCTAAAAAATCAACCAGACCACTCTGTTATTAGACTGAATATATTAGACATTGCAGGGATGGCTGTACCAGCAAACTGAAACCATATATTAACATATTTTTATCTCTTCAGTCCGAAAAACTACTGCTTTCAATTTAAACAAAAAAAAATCTTAATTACTTCTCTCAACTCAAATAACTTCTCAGCCTCTCCACATTCCAATACATTTGTTACATATTTTGCTTTCTGCCATTGCCCAAGCTTTCAGCTCTTAATCAGCTCCAGCAAAAAAAAAGATGTATCTGTGGATGTATCAGCAAAATCCAATAAAGTAACCCTACAGGTGTTTTCTAATTCAGTTGGTTAGCTTCTTATTTGTTTTTCATTGGAATTTCATATTCCAGCTTACATAGTGCACCAGTTGTGGTGGAATGAAAAACAAAGCTTACATTTGCTACTTTATGTTATATTTACTTCTATTGCAAAACGCTAATAAAACAGATCACAGTGCTCTTTTATTACATGAGCTAAAAACTAGCCTGCACATCAATGTGACAACAACAATTGTACTGCAGTGCTTTGAGGGAACAAGAGTAAACACCATCCTGCATTCACACAAACCAGACAAATCCTGTTCATATTCACAGTTGGTTACATTTACATGCATGATATGCAGCAGATGCTCTTATCCAGAGCAACTTTCGGAAGTGCTTAATTGTCCACTCAGCACATATCCATAGCTAGTCAAAATGCAAAGGTGGATTGTGTTATCTTTACTGCAGTGAAGATGAATTGCGCTTTAAGCACTTCATCATGGCACACGTGCATTTGACAAGAGTTACAGAAGCTGCATAGAATGTGAAAGGAGCATGTGAAATCACACGGTTCAGTAATATTACTGGACTTTACTGGAGGTGTTGGATTAGTTAAGATGATTGCACAGCTATAGCTTGATGTTGTGACATTGTGTGTTTGGACTCTTTTTCTCAAGCTTTCTGCCTAGGCCACCTGACTCAGTCTGGCCAATAGTAGCTACTTAAATTCAGTTCATATTTTATTAGATATTATATTTGAAAATCTTAAATTGTAATCCAGAATAATCTGGTGACTTTTAAATGTTAAAAATACAAAGCACAGTTAATCAGACAAAAAAATAGACTATCCATAAAACTGATCATTCTGGCCCACATATGGCACAGTTTGTGGGTCAGTGGAAGGAGCCACATTTAAGGTTTATCATGGCATAATGTTCACATACAACCTACCCCTTTAAAATGTGCTGCATTTCTATTTTGTGCCAAAACTGGTCCAACTGCAGCCTGTTGTCATTTATAAGTGACAAAGATGTCAAAAGTATGTACTTTCAGTAAGGTAAGGTAGTAAGGTAAGGTTTAAAAAACTTTGATAGAAGTTAAGTATCAACTTAAGCTTTTTACTCAAGTAAAAGTGTAAAAGCCAAAAGCTTAGGCCACGACATAGTACACTACCCCAGCTCCCCAAAAAACATTTTTCTAAAAGCCTATAATGACTGTAATGTTATATTAAAATGTTAATGTTGAAAAATGCTGGGATGCACTAGGCTTCCTGTTTCAGCTGCATATATGCCCATTGAAAATGAATGCATTTTAGAAATATGAAATATATCAAAGCACCATCTATGTGTACTACTGACAAAGATGTCAAAAGTATTGACATTCATTATTAAAAAGACTTCTATAGAAACTTTTTACTTAAACAAGAGTACTGGTTTTAAAAATACAAAAATATAAAAGTAAAAGTAATGTAAGGAAACAAATGCCAAAAGTTTAGGCCACGCCAGAGGGGCCTATAGTGCACTACCCTATCTCCTCAAAAAAAATCTTCATACTAGGCTACATTCGTCTGCTGTGTCCTTGCTGGAGTGCAACATGTCATGTGCAGGTGCGATGGTTTGCTTACAAACCAATAGGGTGCTAGAATGGTAGAAGTCGCAATAAAAAAAGAGTAGCGGGGCTATTTTTTAAATGTAAGGAGTAGAAAGTACAGATAATTGCGTGACAATGTGAGTAGATGTAAAAAGTCAGCTGAAAAATAATTACTCCAGTAAAGTATAGATAACCAACATTTCTACATCTTATAAGTGAGGCCAGAATTGGGACAAGACTTGTTTGCTGTCAATCCTAGCCATCTAAAAATATACACTTGCCAAGGACTTTAATAGAAACACATTGCAGGCTGGTTTGAGTATTTATATTGTGTGTATGTATTTCAACTGTTGAACCTTAAGGTGAATGGGCTACAATGCCCAAAGACCATGTCAGGTTCAGTTTCTGTCAGCCAAGAACACAAAGCTGAGGCTGCAGTGGGCACAGGCTCACGTCAACTGGACAGTGAAAGACTGGAAAAACGTGCCCTTGTCTAATGAATCTCGATTTCTCTTACGACACACAGATAGTCCCTTGAGAATTTGCTACTAACAGCTGTCTTCTGACTGTCTTCAAAATCATAATTAAACCTTACTACAGTATTTTGCACCTTACTGCAGTGTTTTGCACCTGTAATAGCTGCAGTGCCCGCCCAAAAATACGTGGTGCGCTCTGGCTCAAATAGAAAAGTGACTGAATGTCATTTCACGTTCTTGACACACGATGGCGACATTGGATTTTCTAACAGCTTCGCTTGTGCGCGTCCAATCACCATCACGCTGCGTCGCAAAATCTCCAAATTTCTCACCAGTCACAGTGAGGGTTTTATTATTTAAGAAATAGGAAAACAGCGTCAAGTTGTAGTCAGATTATTTTATTGTTTATTCTTCAACACATCGAATAAGAGAGAGCGCAATCAGTGGAAATACTTAAGGGAGGTCGTATTTGTATAATTTTACCACATACTGAAAAATCCAGCTGTGAATCAATTTATGAACAGTTAATGATTCTGTTAGTGCGGTTAGTACTGACCAAATTACACTAAAGCATACTGTCGGTTAGTCTTTATTGCTGTTGCTCACAACATGATTGATCAGCACAAACAAGATTTTTAATCATTTATTTAGTCTTAGCTTATGTCTTAGAGCTTTACATGCGGAAGTTTCACGACAGACAACGCAGGCAAACGGAGGAATGTAAAATACTGGACTTCCGGTTGAGTGGCGTTTTAAAATATGCCTTTTCTAGACGATTTGTTCGCTTAAAAGAAATTATCATAAAATAATAATGGATTCAAATAAACATATAATA